>NW_012104454.1:1542310-1603653 GCF_000951045.1 Mandrillus leucophaeus | reverse complement strand
GATAAGAGTTCTAAAGCCTGCTCTATGGAAGCTTCATCTTCATGATAAAACCTTGGTCTCCAAAATCTCTTGTCTTAATCCAGACATTCCTTTCTATTGATTCCAGGTCTTTAAATAATAACTCTTTCAACCAATTGCCAATCAGAAAATCTTTGACTCCACCTATGACCTAGAAGCCCCCGCTTCAAGTTGTCCCACCTTTCTGGACAGAACCAGTATACATCTTACATGTATTGATCGATGTCTTACGTCTTCCTAAAACATATAAAACCAAGCTGTAGCCCAACCACCTTGGGCACTGGTCTCAGGATCTCCTGGGGCTGTGTCACAGGCCATGGTCCTCATATTTGGCTCAGAATAAATCACTTCCAATATTTTACAGAGTTTGATTCTTTTCATTGACAACTCAGAGCAAGATGAAGCCAGGAAGGAGGGGCATGGGGAAGAGAAGTGCACCCACCACACAGGGAGGCACAGCCACAGCCAAGCATACTAGGGTTAAGGCCAGCCAGGATCCAGGGATGGGAACAGAAGCCCAGTGTCACAGGTCAGATCAGCAGGACAAAAATACAAAAGAACACAAAACTAACACCTCCCCTCCCACCACGACTTTGGACCATCGGGCTGGGGGCAGGGACTGTAGCCTCCATAGGAAATGAAGTCCCTGAGGCCAATGACAATCGTTTCAACTTTGTGTCTGAGGCTTCCTACTGGCCCTTCGGGTAGCAGGTGCCAAATAAACATTTGCAGGGGGTGATACGACACAGCCTCCAAAGGCTTTAAGGGTGGAAGCCTGTAGAATTGAGACAATTCTCCTCTGGAAACCAAGCTCACCAGAGGGTGACACAGCCCCTCAAACAAGGAGAATCCCTCCCACAGGGCATTGCTGCAGACAAAGGGTCTGAGTTTACTTTTCTCTCAGAAAGAATTCCAGGTTCCGGTCTGTCTTCAGAGGCTTCTGCTGCTTGGAACTCTGCTCCCGGCCCTCTGACCACCCAGGTCCCAGAGGTCCCGACTTCTGCTGGGCTCTCACAGAGAAGGTTCCTCCCGCCACTCCAACCTAAGCTTGTCAACACCTTCCCAGGCACCTGCCCCAACACATGGAGACCAAGAACCTGGTGCAGGTTCAGGCCTGGGGACAGAGACGGCAGGCCACGTGTCCTGATGTTCCCCTCAAACCTGAGTGCACAGACTCATCCACAGATGCAGCAAACATGCTTGCCCGTCTCCAGCACTCCTAGGGAGCCAGGAGCAGAACTGGGCACAAATGGGTCTGGAGCTCAATCTGGGGTTCATGGACACACTCAACTGGTGTTTAGGGCGTCTTCTTTCTCCTGGGAGAGTCTGCACCCACAGACAACTTTCCATGAGATAATCAGTTCTATTCCCCAGGCCCGAGCACTTACAAATGCCCCCAGGTCCCCAGGTCCCTTGTGCCGGGCAGCTGGTTCTCCCACACACCTTATTAGTTGCTGGCACTGAACCTGAACACTTGGAGTCAGTGAGCTGTCTGTCCCTTTGCTGAGTAGTTGCCATCCTAAACATGACTGGATTTCCCCAATGGACAAATAGTCAATGATTATGTATAGATAATTCACAAAATTGAAATACAGCTAGTTAAACATTTGAGAAAATGTTCTAGCTTACCAGTAGTCGTAGAAATACAAATTACATTTGATGCAACATTGTCAATAATGTGTATCAAGAACTGTATGAATGCCTCAGTTACCCTCACTGTGAATAAATCCTAAGGAAGGAAACAAAAATATTGGAAACACAAGGCTCAAAAGTTACACATCACATTTTTTTTGTTTTTCGTTTGTTTGTTTGTTTGAGATAGAGTCTCACTCTGTCGCCCAGGCTGGAATGCAGTGGTGCGATCTCGGCTCACTGCAAGCTCCGCCTCCTGGGTTCACGCCATTCTCCTGCCTCAGCCTCCTGAGTAGCTGGGACTATAGGCGTCCGCTACCACGCCCAGCTAATTTTGTGTATTTTTAGTTGAGACTAGGTTTCACCGTGTTAGCCAGGATGGTCTCAATCTCCTGACCTCGTGATCCACCCACCTCGGCCTCCCAAAGTGCTGGGATTACAGGTGTGAGTCACCGCGCCCAGCCCATAGTATTTTTTAAAGACCTTTTTAAATGTGAAAAATAACATACAGAAAGGATAACACACTTACAGGCTACTCTCACGTTGGCCCTCTAAGAAAGGAGAGCAACCTGGGAACAGGGTCCCACCTCTGGAACCCAGCCCACTGTCTGTGTGTCCAGCAAATCACCAAGGCCCAGCCAAGCCTTTCCATGGCATGATGACAGAAGCAGGGTCACAATCCTCTTTTCTTCTTACCAACCTCTCTTGGTAAGTCTCCCCAGTAAAGCCTGTTTCTTAGTCCATATGAATTTTCAGGAATTCTTCCTGAACCTGAGACACAACAGTGGTGATCACAAAAAGACCCACCTTGCAAAATGGCACAAGACACTGAAAATGAGCATCGGAGACAAAAGGTAATTTTTTTAAAGAGCAGAGCATGAAAGAGAGAGGGGATTAATGCACCAAGGCTGTTTCTCAGGCCCCGTCCTTCCCATCATTGCCCCTGCCCAAGTCAGGCAGCTTCCATGCCTCTCACCCCTACATCTCCCATCCCTGGACAGCTCATCTGGGCTCATCTCCTTTCCAAAATTAAAAAAAAAAAAAAAAAAGCCTGAGTATTCCTCTTCCTGTGAAGTACATATTAAACAGTTCCCATTTGTTTATACAGACAGACTAACTGAAATTTGAAGTAGCCATTGTCTCTGCTGCAAAGGGCCTCTGCAGAATGAGGGGTGGGAGGCACAGGAGTGGGCACAGCCTGGGTCAGCTTTTTCTTGTCCCCTAAAGCAAATCCTGAGGAGCCCTCGCAGGAGTGGCTGAGTTGTGTGCACAGGAGAGAGGATGAAACACTGACTGGAGTCCTGTTCTCAGCAACCCAGGAAGAGAGGATCGGGATACCAGGTTGCCGGCAAGAAGTGGTGGAAGCAGGAAGGGAAGCCAGTCAGTACTGGGGATGGGAACAGGAGGAGCCTGCTCCGGGGATGGAGATGGGCCCTCCTCCATAGGGGAGAGGAAAGAATGAAACATATAGTAAGTGCCCACCACTTGCTGGGCACTGTGCTAGGGGCTTATACACATGATCACTAATAATCCCTGTGACTTGGCGATTCAACCCCTAACTTTGTTGGCAGAATACACCTGCACCCCTGGATTTGTGGAAAAGGCTCCTGTAATGTTGAGTAAAAGAAACTGGAAATAAAAAGAACACAAACACTTGATTTCACGTATGTGTGAATCCCAAAACACACGCAAAGCCAAATCATCGTGTTCATGATGTGTGCCAAAGGGGTCAAACTCTAAACAAAAACAAGCAGTGTTTCTCTCAGGGCGGAGGCAGGGAGGCCTTGTGATTGGCAAGAGACACAGAGTGCCTCAAGGGCTGGTGGCATCCATCTCGTGAGGTGGTGGTGCTTATGTTGGGCATTTGCTTTATGAGAATTCGTTAAGCTTTACATTTGTTTTATTATGTACTTTTCCATGTGTTATTTTTCACATTTAAAAAGGTCTTTTAAAAATGCCTTGTGTTTCCAATATTTTTGTTTTCTTCCTTAGGATTTATTCACACTGAGGGTAACTGAGGCACATCTTTGCATATTCTTACAGTTCTTGATACACATTATTGACAATGTTGCATCAAATGTAATTTGTATTTCCATGACTACTGGTAAGTTAGAACATTTTCTCAAAAGTTTAACTAGTTGTATTTCAATTTTGTTAATTATCTATACATATCATTGACTATTTGACCATTGGGGAAATCCAGTCATGTTTAGGATGGCAACTGCTCAGCACTTTTGAAAGCACAGAAGGTTCCACAGAGAGGAAGATACTAAAGACACTCAGAGGTCAGTGCTAACAGAGGGATCAGCAAGGCCCCCTTCCGGAGTGTGACAGGCAATGAGCTGGTGTCCCTTCCCTCTCTGCAGCCACAGAGCTGCGTGGGTCCTGCATCCACTGAAGCCACTCAAGGGGTGGGCCCTGGGGAAGCAGAGTAAGCAGACCTCACACCTGCCTGGGAGGAGCAGCTCCAGGAGGCAGCAAACCAAGGTGGACAAAGAGCAACTGGGACCCAGCAGGGGGATGGGAAAAGCACACTGAGGGGTGTAGACAATACCCGTAGGCAGGGTTGGGAAAGGGGCATTCCAACTGGGGCAGGAAGGAGTTTTGGAGAGGGGAATGTGGGAGTTGCGGGGGGCTGCTGAAAGAACCATGAACAAATAGGAACTGTGTGGGATGGGGAAAACATCGGGCATGTTTGAGACTAGTCTGGAGATACTGGAAGAAACCACGACGGCTTTGAATGCCATGCTTGGGAGTTAAGCCTCATCTTGTAAGTCAGCATTTCCCAAAGTATCTGATGAGTCAGAACACTAATTTAGCAGGAGCTCAGCTTAAAAATAAAAAGAAAAGAAAGGAAGGAATGTGGAAATGTAGAATCTTGTGGACATACGTATTGCAAAACACCATATTAAAGAATTTAAGCTGATTTTCTTACTGGAGTAGAGACTATGAATATTTCAGAAGGGATGTGGTCTGTATCATTTTCCAAATTTATCTGACCTTTCCCCTCTCCTCCTTTCTCAAGAAGTATCTCTCAGAATTGATGGTCCACGGCATCAGGCTGAGAATGTCTCAGTAAACTGGGCGCCAGTCTACCGAGCAAAGGACGGAAGCCAGCTATGTTCTGCTCTCCTCTGCTCTGCTCTCCTCTACACGCCCTCACCTTCTTCTCACTTGCCCTACCTCATCAGCGATGTGGTCACTTCCAATCAAACCCCGTTTTTGTCACAGTAGCACAATCATACCTACACGCTAACTATGAGCTATTAGGGTGGGCCTGTCTGTCTGCAGCCCAGACCCTCTTCAGTGATACACTCATTCCCTCCACAAATAATTAATGAGCTCCTACTATGTGTCAGCCACTGTCCCAGGTGCCTAGAATGTATCTATAAAGGAAGCCTACAAAACTCCCTGCCCTGATCATCCTATTAGAAGGAGAAAAGAACTTCACTGTAATCATAATAAATAAGGAACGTGGGCATGGTGGCTCACACCTCTAATCCCAGCACTTCAGGAGGTGGAGGCAGGAGGACTGCTTGAGTCCAGGTGTTTGAGACCAGCCTGGGCAACATAGCAAGACCTCATCTCTAAAAATATTAATAAATAAGGAAATGATGCAGTACGCTAGAATGTGACAAGGGCTTTGAAAAAGGTACATGGTGGTGAGGTTCTGGACCTGGAGCCAGGGGTGGCTTCAATTTTACATCAAATGGTCAGAACGGGCTCCATGAAGAAGGCGAGTAGAGAAAAAACTGAAAGGAAGTAAACGAGGGGACAAGCAGGCATCTGAGGACTAGCTTCCCAAGCAGAGGAATCAGCCTATGTAAAGGCCCTCCGGCAGGACATGCTGGTGTGTTCCAGGAACAGGAGACCAGTGTGGCTGAAGCAGATGTGAGCACAGGCAAGGCAGAAGGAAATTCCGATACCAGAGAGGTCATGTAAACCGTCAGCTCCTTCCTGACCTAGAACCGCGAGATGCCAGAGCCAGAAGGGGCCTTGGAGATGGCATGATAACCTGCCACCCGCTGGACAGATAAGAAAATGAGATGCACAGGGTAGAGGAAACTACCCAAGGGGCACCAGAATAGAAAAGGGCTCCTGGACAGTCCTTCTTAAATCTCTTTTCTTTTTATTTTTAAGCTGAGCCCTGCCTGGATTCTGTGCAGGGCTGTACTCCTCCTTCCTCTGGACTCTACTAATACTACCCCCAACTGTCCAGGAAAGACAGCCCGCGTGACCACAACAGCCAACCTGGGCGACCCAGCTTGGGGTGGCTGTCGCTACAACACTTTCCACCAGGGGGCGTTGGCCCCTTGCACAGCTTCTCCCTCCCCAGAAACTCCCGGTCCTCGGCTCTGGAGTGCTGCCGCTACGCGACTCGGACCCTGACTCCAGTCCACCCAGTGTTTCCCACCCGGGCTTGCCCCCTTTTGCCTCAGTTTCTCTTTCTTCCCTCTGCCCTGAGTATCGGGAGGGAGAGCCCAGCCCCCAAGAAGAGTCCTGAAAAAGGGCTCCCAGCCTGGGTCTGAGGGACAGGGGACGGAAAGGTGGCCAGGGGGCAGGGTGGGCGGGGTGTGGAATGTGTAGAGTCGCCGGTGCTATCTGTCCGTCCTCCCTGGAGGCCGGCTCTTGCTCGTTCCCTGTTGTGTTGGCTGCTGAGCGGTCCCCAGGGGCCTATTTGGAGCCTGTGAACAGGGCAACCAGGGGTAAGGGCAGAGGAGAGACTCAGCGAGGAGACAGAGGAGCTCGTGTTGACTGTGAAGCCTTTGCTGGGCCAGAGCCCCTGGAAAAGGAGGCCGTTCCTCCACCACCCCATTCATAGGATTTATCACTTTCCCACAGGAATAGCCCCAGGGAAGGGGAAACTGAGGCACCAGTGAAGACCAGCTTCCAGCCACCCTCCTTTCCCACCCCTGTATGTCTCGAAATGAGAACACGGGTGCACTGTGCCCCAAGCCCACTCTTCTCCAGAGCGGCAACTGGGGTTCCCCAGAGGGTGGAGAGGGTGGTGCTGCTGCAGGCCCCTTATCAGCCCTGAGGATGCAGACACTGTGAAGCCGGCCACGCCCGCCTGCACACATGCCCAGCTCAGGAGGGGGAGACAGTCCCGAGAGCCCCCGCCCCACCACTCAACAGGGTTCAGGGACAGGAAAAGCCAGGCCTGGGGGAAATGGGCAGGGTCCTTGGCACAGCAGCTCCTTCACCACACTGCCCTCCAGCTCTCACTCTCCTCCCCCTCGTTCCCCGGCCCCTGACCTGCTCTCCAGGCTCAGAGACCTAAACCCTGAATCCTGATAAGTAGAGGTCAGTGGGAGTCCCCAGCTGACCAGGGAAACCAGCTCCGCCCCTGAACTTTGGTCTTGTCAGGAGCTGGACAGAGGCCAAAGAGTAAGGTTTCCCCTCTCCAAGTCAGACTTCCTTCTGGCTGTAGGCTGGGGAAATCCCAAAAGCTGAGCTGCCCTGCCCCCAAGGACAGGGCTGCCCAGGCCAGGGCAGGAGTGCTGCTGTGCCCTCCTGCAGGCAGAGGCGGGTAGGGGTGGAGGGCAGGCCTGAGGGGTGGAGGGCAGGCCTGCGGGAAGGACTGGGGCTGTGGCCACCAAGGAGGAGGGGCTGGGAGGTGAGGGAGGGGGCTGGGGGATACCAGGGGATGAGACAGGGGAGCCAGAAGCCCAAGAGGGCATTCACCCCCTGCATTCTTCCTGAGTATCAGGGTTTTACTGCTATCAGTCAGCTCAGGGGAGAGGGTGAGGGCTGGGGGCAGAGCACAGGGAGAGGGGTGGTGGGAGACAGGGAAGGCTGCTGATTTGTCTGTCAGGAACAGAGTGGGCCCTGCCAGCTCAGGAGGAAGGGAACCTGATGGGGCCGAGGTGAAGGAGGAGACAGGTGGCCAGGCCCACTGCCCCCACACACAGCTGGGAGGTGGCAGTGCTCTCCTCCCACAGCCTGAGGGCGTGGGAAGGAGGGAAATGGATGAACAAGGGGCTGGGAGTGCGAGGTGTCCACATGGCACGGAGATAAGAAGGCAGCTGAGCTATGGAGCCATCCTGGGCATTAGAATGGTTATTCTTGTCCTCGTTTCCCTAGAGATCTCATCACAGGCCCCTCGCAGCAGCTGTGATCTACTCCTCTTCCAGCACTCCTGCTGATGGATTAGGGGACCATGCCCAGAATCCCAGCCAAGGGCAGGAAGCCCCATCTTCCCTCATTCTCATCCGTTCCTGTGCTGCTAATTCTCCCTTCCTGGCCAAAGCCAAGCCTCCTTCTCTTCCTCCTCCAAGAAGCTCTCCTAGACTGACCCTCCCCACAACTCACTCCAGGGCTCCTCATCTTCACCGCCATAATCAAATACTCTTTGTGTTCTGGGCGTTGATAGGTGGCTGTGTAAGTGTTCTAAGCACTGTGGTTTCCTGGGTGTGGCTCAGGTCTCTCCCATTAGGAGCAACTCCAGGGCAGGGACCTGAATGTCAGGTCACAAGCCAACACACAGGCCAGGGTGGGGAACTGCCAGGTGGATGTTTACAGTACAGGATCCTGATTACATCTCTCCATCAAAACCTGTCTGGATCTGAACTTTGCATGACCCCTCCCCCCACTTTCTTCTCAAACCCAGGCCATCTGCTTCTCCCAGCTTCCATTCTCTGCTAACAGCTCTACCATTTTCCTGTCACCCAGACTCGAAACCTTGCAGACATCTTTGACTCTTTCCTCTGACACATCAGATACAGGCTCATATCAAGCCCTGCCTTTGCCGGGGCTCTGACCCCAATCACCTCATTTCATTTCAAGTCAACAAACATTTCCGAGCACCTTCCAGGGGCTGGCTGATGTCAGGTGCTGATACACAAAAGATGAGTAAGACACCAGCCTTGCCCTGGGAGGACTCATCAGAGCATAAGTCAGGCTATAATAAGCGCTATTCTAGAAGCACAGAGGGCTCTGGCAACCAGAGGGATGGATTTCAATTTGGAGGCTGAGGAAGGCAGGCTGGATTGTTTCTGTTTCTCCTTTGTGGAAGGAATGGAGCTGTGGCTCTCTGGGGACTGCCTGGGTGGCCTTGGACAAGTTCCTCAACCTCTGAGCCTTTGTTTCCTCAACAACAATATGGGGATGATTTAAAAAAAAAAAAAAAAAAAATCCTTGCTGCATTTGGGGAGGATTGGCTGTCATAACACCTAACATTTATTAGCGCTCATTATGTACCACTGCCTGTCCTAAATGTTTTATACGTATAGTGTCATTTCATCTTTTCAACAACCCCCACAGTGGAGGTGACTTATCATCCTTATTTTCAAATGAAGAAACTGAAGCTCAGAGAGGTCAAATATGTTGTCCAAGCTAGCCCACCTAATAAGGATTGGAGCCAGAATTTAATGCAAGATAGTTGTTTTATAATCTGATCCTACTCACCAGTGGAATTTTATCTGCAAAATAATTGTAAATAGCTAACTTTTTTTAACATACTTTGTGCCTGGCTCTATGTTGATTGCTTTAATTGCATTTAATCCTTAGAACAACCCTGAATGGCAAATACTATAATATTTTGAGGAAACTGAAGATCAGAAAGGTTAAGTAATGTGAAAGGTTGGGCAGCTAGTTCCCTGCAGAGCCAGACTTAAACCTGAGTCTATCTGACTCCAGAGTTCTCTCTTTTGCCCAGCATCCACCCTCAGCTCAGCCCATCTAGTCACCTCCCAGATCCATGCAATCACCCTGTGTTCTGCCTTCTTGCTTTGTTAAAACTCCCACCCACTCTACACACCACCTCTGAACTGCCCCATCCCCCTTTCCAATTCCTACCCACTCTACCCACTGCTCAAGACCCAGCTGAAATACCACCTTCTCACAAATCCCTGCCTGCATGCTGTTCAAGCCAACCCTGGCTTCTCTTCCTTCAGACAGCACTCAGCAAGTGACATATATTTTGGCACTTGGTCATATTTAATTGACAGTGTAATTATGTATTATTTGGCTTTATCTTCTAATTATTTAATGTTTAGAAATCTCATGTCCCCAGTCAGAGTGCAAAAATTCTTTGAGGGCAAAAACCTTGACTTTCCTTTGTTATTTTGCCTCCTCCTCTCAACACTTAGCAGAGTGCTAGCATTCAGTCACCTTAGATAAATAGAGACTTAAAGGGCATTGCAGAGCCAGGAATTCCCAGATTATTAATCATGCTCATATCTTATTATATGGATGCATATCTATGCAATACATTACCGTGAATGCAGCATAAACATGAGCTGAAGGCAGCTCCCTGCTGGGCTTCTTGGACTGAGGGTCCTTTGAAGACAGATCAGCCAAAGGGCTGCTATGCCCACCCCTCCCCACTGGCAGTACCCATTCCTTGGCCTTCCTTCCTTCCTATCCTCCATATAGGAGAGTGCTGAGAGATTTACCAGAAGGAAGGAGAGGGGAGCCGATAGTGGGGCTGGGGTATAAGGGGCTGCTGACGGCACTGAGCCCACTGTGTCTGACCCTCCCACGTCTTGCAGTGACCGACACAATCAGGCCCAGCCTCATGTGCTAGCAACCCATATAATCATACAAGGTCCTGCACTCAGACCTGTGCTTACTGTCTTCATCTTGAAATTCTTAATAATTTTTGAACAAGGGACCCCAGATTTTTATTTTGCACTAGGACCCACACATTACATAGCTGGCCCTGCATATATCCACAAAGCCAAAGCCCACATAGATTACTGTGAAAACACAGCCTGATGTTGAACAGCCTGGGCTCATTCCTGGCTCTGCCGCTTATGAGTGATGAGGGATTCGTGGGGCAAGTTACCAAATCTCTCTCAACCTGCTCCCAGCTCTGTCTCAGTCTCACCGATTCCTCATCTATAAAGTGCAGACCCCCTTTTAGTGTTTCCAGGAGGGTCAAAAGAGAAATGTAGAGAAAGAGCTTCGTGCAGTGCCTAGCACTCCACAAATGGTGGCTACTATGAGTGCTACGGTGATCACTGCTGAGACAGGAGATACAGATGGGAGTTAGGAATGTAAATGGAAATGGGAAGAGCTGGAGGCTTAGTCTTGAGACCAAAGGACTCTTACTGGAGGTCCAGAGATCCACAGAAAGGAACAGGCCCAAAGAGTGCAGACCTCCCTTCATGATTAATCACTCTTTCCCTCCAATTTCCTAATCAGACCTCTCCACCTCCTCAGCAAGGGCCTGCGCTATATCTCAGGCAATTTTCTTATCACGTTTTGAACATGAACATTGCTTGTCTCTGCTTCTGAAACTCTGCACAAAGCATTTCCTCCTAGAATATCCTCCCTTACTCCTCCTTCCCAGCTCATGCCTATCACCTCCTCTGCAAGACCACATTTGGCTAGTACCTTCTCTACCCCATCTCTCTTTGATTCTGGAGCAGCATTATATTGCAGTTGCTCGGATCCTGCTTAGAGGAAGCAGATGCCATATCTCCATCTAGAAGGTAAATGCCTGCAGCCAGACACCTGAACCCTTTGAAATTCTGCCCACCACATCAGTATGCCTCTCTCCGAAGCATGAGCTGTGTTCAAGCCCACGTCTCCATGTTTAGTTTCCATCTTCATCAAAGATAATGGAACACGCCTGCCCTTTCTCACCTTCTCAAAATTACAGAAGGTTACCACTCTGAGAAGAAGGTTGAACTTCTGAGAATTGGAGTTCCAGAGAACTACAAGATAATTACTATTTATAAGTACTTCTGTCTTTGGCAACATAGGTGAAGGAAACACCACAATGCAATAGAAAAATCCCTCAGAAAATAAGCCAGGAGAGCCGGCATCTGAATTCCAGCTCCTGAGCAAAGAACTTCTCCAAATTCAATTTTTCTGAGTTTTGAGGATATTGCCTACCCACCCCAGGCTGTGTGTATGGCTGGCCCCTCCAAGATACCTGGCGCAGAGATTTTTTTTTTTTTTTTTCCACTTACGATTGAAGGAAAATGGAGCTCTTGTTCTAAGCAAAACTGTCGAGTTCTGGAAACTGTTCTGCAGTCCTCTTTCCAATTCTTTTATCCCAGATTCCTTCTAATCTCTTCCATTATTTGGTGGGAGGAGGCCCCCCAAATATTTTCCTAAATTTTTTCATTTAAACATGAAATAATTTGAATGGTAGAATCCATTCTTACAGGAGTGAGGTAAGTTTTAGTCAATTGCCTTTCCCAGGTCAATTGAACGTTGGGCCTTTCATTAGTAACAATGATGTAATTGACTGTACTCCTCATTCCAATAATTATCTCTGAAAACATTTTGATGGAGATCATGGAGAGCCCTTTTTATCCCTGAAGTTCCCTTGTACCCACTCAAAAAACTATAAATAAACCTTACTTTGTCATTTTGCTCTATTATCTATAGCTACATAATAAACTGCCCCAAATTTTAGCTGCCTGAAACAGGAAGAAGTTTATTGTAAATTATGATTTTGTAGGTCAGGAATTTGGACAAGGCTCAGCTGGGTGATTCTTCTGCTCCATGAGGCATTGACTGGACTAACTCAGTGGCATTCAGTTGGTGGCTCAGCTGGGCTGGACAGCCCAAGATGGCTTTGCTTATATGTCTTCCACCTTACCTGAAGTGGTGAGAAGGCTGGACCTAGCTGGTTACTTTCCCCTTTCCATGCAGTCTCAGGGTCTGTGTATGTGCTTTCTCTAGTAGGGAAATCAAACTTCTTAGCAGCTCAAGAGAATTACAAGAGAGCAAGGTGGGAGCTGCAAATCCTCTTAAAGTCTAGGCTCAGATCTCATACAATGTCACTTCTGCTGTATTCTACTGGCCAAAGCAGTCAAAGGCCAGCCAAAATTCAGGAGAAGGGGATATAGATCCCACCTCTCAAGGGAGGCATGTCAAAGAATTTATGCCATCTTTAACCTATCACACAAGGTAACTTCATGGGGACTCAGAAGGAAAGATGTGTGAGAGAGAAAGGAGGATACCTGGGGTAATGAAGACTAGAGTTTCTTGATGTGGTGGCTGAAGTTTCATACTTGGCTGAGGTCACCAAAAAAGGTAGTGAACACCTCAGTCTCCCAGGTATCTCTCCTTTCCACATCCCAGACCTAACTTGGCCTGGTCAGAATCCAGAAATTGCCCTCAATGGATAATCCAAAATCTAGCTTGTTGTCTAGAACCCACTTTACCCAAACACCTATCCTTCTTCTGAGATCCTCTATTCTCCATCTCCAAACAACTTCCATCTTCTCCTTTTGTCTGAAGGAATCCAGATCCTTCTCCCGTAAGCTTTACTATCTCCCATGGCTGGTTTATCTAACCAATATGGTCACCTTCCATTTAAGGGCACTTACTTTGTACCAGGGTCTGTGCTAAGTGCTTTATATGCGCTATTACATTGACTCCTTGCCAGAAAGTATTACTCTTATTTTACAGAAGAGGAAACTGAGACCCAGAGAGATATGCAACACACCCAAGCTCAAGTGATCCAATTCAAAAGTCCAGGCTTTAAGCATGATGCTATACATCTTCTCATATAATTATCTACTATGATTTAAAGGAACTACTCATGTTCTTATGCCTGGGCCTTATATCCTAGGCTCCCACAAACAGTGTTGGTGGGGCTGAAAGCCCCTCAAAATGCTGTCAAGGACTTATTTAGATTGCAGCGGAAGGGAGGAGGAAACTCAGGGACCCTAAATCCTTAAAAGAGGGAATGCAAGAAATCTCTGTCGAAAACTTATGGTCAAGATTTTTGTCTTAATTTATGTCATGGTGTGTGGGTGGTGGCGAGGATATATCTGTCCAAGATATCATAGAAAACTAGTTACAGACAGATAAAAGGGAACTAATTCGACAGGGAAGATTAAAACTGAACAGTTCATTTGGCAGTATAAAAGCACCGTAGTTACACCCGCTTAACTATAAGTTAAGCTCTGACACCCTCAATTCTGTGGAATGCAGCACCAAATCCGGAAGTGAAAAAGGCCTTTAAGCACCAAAAATAACTGACACGAATTGAACCAAAGCCAGGTCCTTCAGCCTCCACACGGAGCCTTACTGGGTTACATCGGAAAAAATATTTAAGAAGTTTGACCTCTGGCTTCCCAGCCCATGGCACTTGATGAGCAAGGTGGGGTGTGGGTGAAAGGCCTTCTAGAGAAGGAAGAATTTTGAGAGCAAAGAGACAGACAACCTCAAAGATTTGCTTTAGGAGCAAAGGACAATAGGATTCAAAAGTAGACAAGCATTGTGTTATATGTCACTTCATCTTAGAAAAAGTATCCTAACATCTTATTGTATGGTGCCCGGTGCTTTAGCAAGCCCTTTCCCACACAGTGAAACAGGCAGTCAAGGAGGAAACAAATACTCAGAGAGGCTCAGTGACTTTTTCATGACCATACAGATTAGTGAGTAGCAAAGCTGGGAATAAACCCAGATTGCATGATGTCTAATGCAAGCTCCTTTCCTCTACACCATGATTTTGCCCTTTCCTCTACACCATCATGCCTCCCTTTTTCATAATGATGACCATGAGTCATCAAGAAAAGGTTAGTTTACATCTAGTAAACTCTGTGGAAGAAAACAAGGAAGTGGATAGTACATTTTTGTAAAGTTTTCATTAAAAATTATAAAAATAGTGTGGCATTCAGGATAAAGTTCAGCTTTCTGTTCTCAGTTACATTATAAATTATAGTCCTTTACCTTTTATACCTAATTGCCATACAGCACAATAATGTTGATATGCAGCATCTTCAAAATATGCCTTGTGAATTTTCTAGTATCAGTCATTCCTCTCTCTCTTTCTATTCTACTGCCTTGATTCTGTTCCCTCCTCTCTCTTGAATGCTCATAAAATTTCTGGTTAGAATCCTGCCTCCAATTTTGACCCCTTAAATTTATCTTCCGTTCACATAATTCTGACCAAGCCAATAGGGAAAAAGTCACAGCTTCTTAGCAGCAACTGAGGTCTCACTCCACCATCCAGTTCCTGCCAACCTTTGCAGCCTCATTTCTTGCCACTTTTGGCTCCACACTTGAACTCCTATAGCACCCAAAGGCTTGTAACTAAGTTTCTCTCACATATCTGGTGTTCTCTGCTCTTGTTATTATCCCTTTCGCCTGAAATGCCCTTTGTCCAGTTCCTCATTTGATTAATTGCTGAACATCTTAAAAACCCAAGCTTAATTTTCAGCTGGACACCTCTTCTTGGTGTCCCTGCAATACCACAATGTCTCTATCCTTGCTTGTATCAATTAGGATGCTTGTGGTTGTGAGTAACAGAACTCCCACACCTAAAGCAACTGAAACAATACGGACTTATTGTCTCTTCATAAGAAGTCTGAAAGTAGATGATTTGAGGGTTGGCTTAGTGATGTCAGGGTTCTAAGTCAGCATCTCTGCAATTCTCTCGGCCCTTCTGCAGGATGGCTGCAGCCATTCCAACTCACGTGACAACATTTAAAACCAGGAAAGGTATATTCACTTGCTAAAGCTGCCATAACAAAGTACCTTAGAGTGGGTGACTCAAGCAACAGGAATTTTATTTTCTCACAATACTAGAGGCTAGAAGTACAAGATCAAAGTGTTGGCGGGATTGGCTCCTTTGGATGCCTCTCACCTTGGCTTACAGATGGCCTCTTCTCACTGTGTCCTAACATGGTCTTCCCTCTGTTGAATGTCCATATTCTAATGTCCTCTTCCTATAAGAACACCAGTCATACTGGATTAGGGTCCACCCTAATGGCCTTATTTTAACCTCATTACCTCTTTACAGACCTTATTTCCAAATACAGTCATATTCTGAGGTCCCGGGAGTTAGGACTTGAATATAACGAATTCTAAGAGAATACGATTCAGCCCATAACAGAAGGAGATTCGGGGATAGGAGTTCCTCTCTGTTTTCAGGTGAAAAATCTTTGCTAAAATCCTTCCAGTAGACTGAACAAGATTTGGTAACCTGCCCTTTTCCTGGTTACAAGGAAAGCTAGGAAAGCATTCTCACTTTTATAATGGGAAGAGGGCTCTGGTAGCCAGAAAGGGTTGGGAATGACTACTGGGTAGGTTAACAAACCGTTGCACTCTGCTCCCACGTTGGGTCATATTTGTCTGCTTATGCGTCTACCTCTCCCATTAGCTCTTTGAAGCGGAGCCCAGTGTTAAAATCATCTGTGTACCCCCAGAACCACTGTGCCTGATTCATAGTAGGTGCTCAACCAATATCTGTTAAAAGAATGCACAAATAGAATTCAATGAACTAGATGAACCTGTTTGTGTTATATTTGATTACATTAAACTCAGTTCATATGTTTACTCTGTTCATATGTTTGGCTTGCATAATATATGAACACCTTTAATATTTAACTTTATTTAAAGCTATGGTTCACACCTTAAATGATTGCAGGGAGTATTGCTAATAGAACTATTATTACAATAAGAGGAGACCAAATTCTTTAAGCTTTGTCTCCCCAAAATCTGGCATAGTGAATGGCACACAGTAGCTGCTGTATGAATTTTTCTGGAATGAATAAATAATAATGGATGAATTAATAATTAAAGTTTTCAAAATACTTTGAAAAATATAATTATACAAATCTAAGGAGTTATTGCATTTTCTAGAAAAACATCTTTCAGAACTGGGCAGCCCTTCTGTTCTGTTGGTACTAGCAAAGGTGGTATGTCAGCAAGTATTTATATTACCAAGCCATTTCTATTCTAATAAAGAATAATTTTGGCTGGGCACAGTGGCTCACACCTATAATCCCAACACTTTAGGATGTCAAGGAGGGGGGAACTGTTTGAGCCCAGAAGTTTAAGACCAGCCTGGACAACACAGTGAGATCTCGTTTCTACAAAAAAAAATATATATATATGTGTGTGTGTGTGTGTATCCAGGTGTAGTTGTGAGTGGTGCATGCCTATAGTCCCAACTACTCAGAAGGCTGAGGCCGGAAGATGGCTTGAGCCCAGGATGTCGAGGCTGCAGTGAGCTGAGATCATGCCACTGAACTCCAGCCTGAGCAACAGAGTGAGACCCTGTCTCCAAAAAAAAAAAGAATGATCTTAGTGAACTTGGCCAATAGACCCATAATGCTCTGATATGCTCAGAGCAATTTCAACTGAGAAATAAAGATACACAAGTAACTATAAGATTGAACTGTTTGAAATGGTGTTTGATTTCAGTTCTGTGGAATTTCAGGGAGCAAATCACAAATCCATACAAAGCACTGCTGGATTCTAGTATGAGTCACTTTTGCTCCACGAAACCCCACATATCTGACCTTCCATGTTCTACAGAATAGGGAAGAACCAAGTACCTAACTAATTAGTGTCACTGGTTTTGAGGGCGAGTAACTGAGTTGGTTGTTCCCCAGATTCTGGCTACCCTCCTAATGTTAGAGATTCTCATAATTTGCATTGAATTCCTACTTCTCTCTTGGCATCAAGTTGAGAGGACTCAGGCAGATAAGGTGCAAATTATGTGGAGTAAATGAGAAGCAGGGGAGGCAAAAATTCAGTTACCACAAGTAACCGAGTTCCCACAAGTAACTGAGTTCCCAGCGGCAGTGTATTTTGGCACCATAAGATAAACTGTGTAACTGAGAGTTGAGTCTTCTCTAGCCTTATTTCAGACCCAAGGGACCCATGCCTCACACACACAGTTCAAGTAATGAGGTTCAATTAAAACATTCAGGTTCAACGTGTGTTTCAAGGCTTTAGGAGCAGTCTCAGGGCAAAATATTTTCCAGAAGGAACTTAAGAGAAACTAGTGCTGTTCTGGACCAGACTGGCATGCAGGGGCAGGAGAAGACTTGGTCTGCAACCAGCATCTGCATAATGGAGAAGCTGGACAAGATGGCACTTGTGTGTGTTTGTGCTTCTGCAGGGCCTGTTCTCTGTGCCCCAGGTGCTTTCCTAAGTGTCAGGGGAAGGAGGTGCATGCTAGGGCGTTTTCCTCACAAGTTTTGAGTTTTTCTTCTTTCCTTAAAGTATTGGCAGCCCAAATTTTTGCTATGAAATCAAGAACTGTTGCTATCATGATGGTGAGTTTTTAAAAATTGTGCCAATGAACCCAGTCCTCACACATTAATGCAAGCACATTAGCCAAGCCCATTACAATAATCTATTGTTGAGAGAAATATATCCTGGCAATACATGTATCTAGAAGTTCCGCCTTCTGAATTGATGCCAAAATATGATAGATTCCCAGTTCCTTATGACTTCCAACTACTGTACATGAACTCCCACTCCCCTCTCCCCACTGCCAACATAATGACTAGCTTACTTTGATGTTCTCTGCTTTCCACAGTGGCTTTAACTCTCTGCCAGAGTTTCATGCACTAAGCACTCTGCTATTTGGAATCTCATTACCTGTAACACGAGTGACTGGCATCCCACAGATCAAAGGCGCAATAATGCATGAGACTGCACCATCCTGCAGTGACTTCTGAAACATTCTGAAAATATTTGATTGCGTTTGGGATAATTTAACACTGGTGTTTTAATGTGTTCCATAGAAGTAGTTTTCATGCTTGCTCCAAGTAGTCTATCAAATTATACAATAACACATTGTAATAAATTAAGATGATATAGACAGGCTGGAGTGAATAACAGACAAAACAAACAAAATAAAATTGACAGGAATTAATGTAATTGATGTAAAGTCTTGCATTTAGGTTTAAAAACTACTTAGCAGAAGAGACCTGGATTACTAGTCTTTATAAGAAAACCATGAGGAGTTTGACTATCAATTCGGCAGTGTACTATCATCTCTGAAACAGTCAATCCTATCCAAGGCCATCTTCAAAAAACAAACAAACAAACAAACAAAAAAATGTCCAGATCAAGGAGAGAAAAGTTTCACTCTATACTTTGCTAGTCAGACCAGGTCTGTGGAGGATTGTGTTTGGCTATGGAAGCCACATTAGAAGAGGAAAGGAACTAAGGATGAGGATGTTTCTTCTGGCAACTCTGGCATAATACCTGTCTTCAAATAGTTGATGGATTGTCACATGGAAGAAACATCAAATTTAATTACATTAAATTTAATCACAACACCACAGCAGGAGTCATGTGTAGAGTCCATGGAACACATTTCAGCTCCATATAAGAACATTCTCAGATTAGCGTGATCTAAGCACTGAACTTGGATGAAATTCAAGAGAGGCAAAAGAAGATTTTGGGCCATGCTAATTTTGATTATTTGCCTGAGCAGTAGGTACTGAAGTGTTTTATTATTTTCCTTCAACTGATCCATATACATTTTTATATACTCTTTGTAGATATATTTTATGATGAAAAACACTGACTAGTTTGCTGGGCAAAGTAATGACATCATCATGAGACTTCGAGGAAAGGCTGATGGCAACTGCATGACAGGATGAGATAGATGACCTCTGACATTTACTCCATCTCTAAGATTCTACAAGTCCATAAATACATGGGTAATTATTAAAGCAAAGTTATTCTAAAATATTCTTAGAGAGATAGTCTTAATTAACTTGATTTGAAGACTCACTCCATTGTTCATTACAACCATTACTGGCATTTGTTAGACTATGATCCCTATGTCTCTAGCACAGTGATTATCATTTTTATTGGTCACTATATAATGATAGGCACAGCCTCTGCCCTCTTAGGATGACAAATGATATGGACAGTCATAAAGAAAACACAATGAGAGCCGGATATGAACAGTGAATAAATACAAAAGAAAGCAAAAAGGTTTATGTGGTAAACAGGTCAAAGTTTCTGGTATTGTTAAGTGTGGGGAACAAATGCCAGGCCTTGGAAAACACACCCTAGATAGGTTAAGACCAGAAGCAGCTAGCTCTCTGCTCCAATTAACTTAGCAGGCTTCCTGGAATAAGCAAGCCTTCAGAAATATATAGATTCTGACAGTCACATTTGGTCAGGGGAATCTTTCTCCTGGGCTGCCAGCGGGAAGGCAGGGGTGGGGGTTGGAGGGTCAGCAAAATAGCTTAAATGGTCATTTCCTCATGTTAATCCTGTCTCCCATTCTGTTCCTTCGTGATCTTTCACTACCCTCTCCATTGCACTGATTTGAGAGAGGGGAACCAACACCTGAAAAAGGGAAGTGAGAGGAAGGGGTATTTGTGGACTACCATGGACGTGGAATTGGGGAGAGTCCTTGAGTCCCCAAGTCACTGCTACATAAACAGCCAGACTCTCTGCTCCTTCTGGTTGAGCTATTAACTTTGGGCAAAGTTACTTCTGCTTTGGACTCACTTAACCTTTAGTCTGGGGATCCCCAATCATGTTACTGACATTAATTCCTCTATCCTCACAACGACCGTGAGTTGATGGGAAAAATAAACCAAAACACAAGATCTTATGAGCTACTGGAGTCCAATGTGGTAAAATGCAAATAATAAAGTTTTCTTTCTTGTAAGAATTTATCTTCACTTTACTGAAGGGGAAACTGAGTCACAAAGGGTGAGAATAAATCAATTTCATATTTGCCCTTCACTCTTTTACTTCATCAATAATGTTTCAATGTTATACTATTTTTCCTTCTGGAAATCCTTATTATGGTCATTTTCTGGATGGCGAAACTGAAGCACAGAGTGATTACAATGTATCACCTCAAGCTATGCTTCATAAAATAGTGCCTAGATAAGAAACTCCGGAACCTAAATCATAAAAAAGAATTTTGTCCTGAGAATTAGAGTCTTACCCAAATCTAAAACATTAAATCCCCACTCAAAGTTTGTGAAATGAGGTGAAAATTGCTGTAAAGTTTGAATTGTTGATACTAAAGAAGAGTGCGAGGTCTGGGATGGCAGCAAGCGTAATCTGCATCCTTGAGCTTTGTAAAGGGTTTCAGAGTTTACAAGTGCTCCACAGCTGCCATTACATTTCTGTCCTTATCAGGGACACCAGTAGCATCCCCTTTTAGAGATGAGAAGGCCGGACCTCAGAGGTCAGTGACTTGTCAGAGAATAGAGTTAGCAAAGGACAGAACTGGGACTGAAACTCAGGTCTTCTGAATCCCAGTTTAGTGAAAAAAAACTGGGGGAAAGAGGTCACCAGCCTTTAACTGGGAGACTTAGTGAAGACTGAGGGAGGAGACAGAAGCTAGTCTCATCAGCATCAGCACATCAGCATACATGATAGCAGAGAAGGAAATTATCATCATTAGACATCTCAAATGATGACAGGGAACTACTCTGGGCAATGTGGGGACCTACTGACTGTGGCTGCAACCCCTGAGGGCCTGCAATCTAAGACAAACACACTAGGAAGAACAAATACTTCTGTGACACACAGATGGTAGAACAAGACAGTCATCTACTACAAGAGTAGAGAGGAAAGCATTTACATCATATACATGTCCAGATTAGTTCAGGGTGTGGAGAATATAAATGAAAATGGGGGCAATAAAGAAGCACAAGCCAGGGAAGAAACACACACACACACACACACAATCCAGAAAGGGTTTTTCCGAAGAAAAATACTTTAAAAAATTATTTCCTTTCTCTTTTTTTAAGAAGCAATGAAATGGCTGTGTTGTGGTGACAGTGGAATTGAGAGCATGAGATTTAGAACAGAAACTTATCCTAGACATATGGAACAATTGTAAAGATGGGTGGGAAGAGGGTAGGAAGGTAATGTCAGTGGACAAAGACAGCTTTGAGCAAGTGGAAATTCAAGAGCGATTACAACCTGTCTTGACTTTCATGCTAAGTGTCTTAAGTGTTTCCACCCCCACGCTTTTCAGAAAGCTCATGCTCTCCCTATTTCAGGAACATGAAAAGTCTCCACGTTTTGAAAACCTGTTTGCAGCAGATGGAGAAGGCAGCAGTGCCATGGTGAAGCAAACAGTGGATAGGGGCCTTCGGTATGCTGGGCCAGAAGTCCCCAGCCATCCAAATGTCCCCAGATCCTACCACCACAGGAGAGGATCCCAGCCACAACTCATTTATTGAGACCCACTAATTATTAAGGAATTTCCAGTTTCCTTCATCAAACCCAAATTCACCTCTTTGAGTTTCAGGCCAGTGATTAGATTCTTAACGTAAAAACTGTTGAGTTCTGCTGGAATATAAACATTTCTCAATATATCAATTTAGACTCCAGCCAGGTAGAGACTTGTTTATCTCTGTTAATTGTATTTACTCAAGACATCTTTTGTGACGTTAATTAGAGAGGCAGCAGCAGAGAATCCTAGGAGTCTGGCCTGAGTAAAAATATGCAGAAAGAGTCCCTACACTCCCGGCCCTTTGTAGAGCATAGGATTCTTGGAGTCAACCGTGCTGGCTCTAACCATAACCACTTGAGCTATGAGCCAAAGATGAGCAATTTCAGACTTTCAGAAGAAACTACTCATTCCCGATCACCCTGGTTTCTGAGTTGTAACAATTACTAAGATTTGCATGGGTGGTATGGGAAATTGAGAATTCTCATAAGAATGATTCTTATGATTATTATCTTTGCCAACATTTTTCATCTGCCATATTTAAAATATACCATTCTCTGTTCTAACCACTCTACATGTATTAACACATCTAGTAACAATCACGAGTAGATACTATAGGTATTATGTTCACATAGATGAGGAACTGACACAGAGAAGTCACTTAACTAAGGTCACAAAGCTAGTAGATGAAGGCACAAGAACTTAATTTCCATTTAGCTAAACTCCATTATTTTAAAGGAATGTTCTAGCAAACATCTGATATCTACATGTAAGTTGCTGTTCTAGGTACTATGCAGAAGATGCAAAGAATATATAGGCAGTTCCTACAAAGAGCTAATGGACTAGTTGCAAATATTGGTAACCCTCTCTATGGTGTTTAAGTTCCACTCCTTATTTTGTTCACCTACAGAGCAGGAATTTCAACTAGAAAAGATATAACAATGTTATCTTTTTCAAAAATCAGGTAAGGTAATTTTAGGCCAGAGGGAGCCAATTTACTAGTTAATTTATCAAAAGTTAGACAATGACTAGTAGCACATTCAAAATTGGAAGCAATTTTTGTAACAACTAATATTTCCAAGTCCCATGTGGCAGACATGGTGCAAAGGTCTTACTAGAGCAGAGGTACAAAACAAAGTTTTGATCCATTTGATCAAAATTGATCTTCAATTCTCCTTCAATCCCATCTCTCTTCTTCACCTCCCCCACGCTCGTATTCTAAATTCTTTAACCTTTACTGATCCTCACTCCTCCCTTTCTTCTGCCTCTGGAGTGAAACTATGCCTGGACACCACTCAGATTTACGGGGGTGGGACTGGAGATAAAGCTGAACTGCTTGAGATTCTTTATCCTTAATTAGCCTTGAAAGAAAGAAAAAAAAAACATGCTTTGGACAGATATTTGTAATTGCCCGAGCAGGAACAAAAGGTAAAAAGACAAAAGGGACACGAGTTTTAATGACTTAGGGAGAGGACTTGCAAGCTGCTTAGACTGGGACGAATTAAGACTAAATGCAGTAGGGTGGGAACTAGCGGGGAAGCGGTCATGCTCCCCAGTCTTCCCGGGGAGGAAATGCCAAAGCGACGTGCTTCAGAGAAAGCTTTGCGGTTTCTTTCATACGTATATGAAAGGGCCCTTTCTTAAAGAGTAGGGAACTGCGTCTGAAGTCTGCGGGTCCTGTCTTCCCATTGTGAGGGATCCCCTCTCTGGGAGGTCGCAGGGCCCTTTTCTGGAGAAAGACTGGCCGCCTTTCTGTTGTGTGGGAGAGACTGTTTCCCGGCGCCTGGGCCTTCCTGTGGGGTCTGCAAGGTCCCCTCCCCTCGGGAAGTGGGACCCCGGGGCAGCGCCTCGCCCTGCAAATTCCGTTCTGCCTCACCGCGCGGAACTCGCGGGGGAAGCATGTACCAGACCAGCGCCCTCTCGCGCCGCGTCACCCCTCAGCGTCTGCAGGACCCTGGCCCAGCAGCGAGCCGGGCCGGCCGCCCGCCACGAGCGTGCGTAACGTGCCCCCGCAGAGTGACGCACGGGCCGCGCCGGGGCGGATGCGCGGGATGCGTGTCGGGAGGAGCGCGCAGGGGGCGGAGTGCGGGCGGAAGTCGGCGTCTGCTGAAAGGAGAAAGGAAAGGGAGACGCGGCTGGGTGCGGCGAGGTGAGGCTGGGAACCGGCGGGAGGGCGCCTCCTCCTCCCCCGCCCTTTCTGCTGAGGATGGAAGTGACGAAAGCAGCCGAGGAGGTCACTTCCTGCTGGGGTGGATGAGGAGGAGCCGGAGACGCCGCGGAGGAGACCGGACTGAAGACGGACCGTGCCGGGAAGAGGTGAGTCCTGGCCTCGCCTCGGCCGCCGGGCCGTCTGGGTCGGATCCGGGATCCCGGCGGGGATGGCGTCCCTGGGATCGGGGCCGGCCGCCGGGCCGCGTACCCACCCAGCTGGGCCTCACCCAGTACGGGGGGCGGGGGAGGGTGGGAGCCCGTGTCTGTCTGAGGGGCGACAGGGACCCAGGTCAGCGTTCATGCGGTGGCCCCGCGCAGCCCTGAGGCCACGGTTAAGGGAGGTCCAGCCCAGGAGGTGAATGGCAAGGAGGTTCTGGGGGCTGTGGAAGCCAGGACCCGGAGCTGCTGCGGGAAATCCGCAGCGCCAGACTGTGCATGCCGCGGTCGCGATCAGAGGAAGGGCAGGGGTCCTGTGGTTTGCAGAGTTGAGACCAGTGGCCCTGCTTGGATGAAGTGTCCTTGCAGTGAATGTGCGAAAGGCGTGCAGAGGCGCCTCAGGGCTCCTGGGAAAGGGACTTTTATGGGGAAAATTGGAGAGCTGGAGTGTCAAGAGAGGGCTTCCTTGTCAGGTCATCGTTGCAACGGGATTTGAACCCCAGAGTCGTGATGGTTGGAGGGAGTTCTGTGACAGGGTAAAAGGCCTCACGATCCGACAGCGCATCCTAGGAGTTAAGAGTCCAGGGAAGCTTCCTGGAGCAGTGGGGAAATTCGTGTTTTTCCTCCCTCATTGTCACTAAGATGGAAGAGGAAGCTCCTGCCTCAGCCCTGGTGCCTTGTTATTGTATATCTCGTGTGTGTGTGTGTGTGTGTGTGTGTGTGTGTGTTTTCCTTGTCTGTTTGTCTTCTCCTTCCTTTGGGGTGTTTATCTTGTCCTCGGCCGCTAGTAGTTTTGTAGACTGACACTTGCTGGTCTCCTTAATGTGTTTGGTGAGAAAAAATATTCAAAAGATCTAGAGGAATCCTAGGTTAGGTGAGATTTCCAAGATAAGGAATTTGTCCCTACCCGGGGGCCACTTAGGCACCTGCATTCTCTCCAGATTCCTGCTAATGTGGATGCTAAGGGCCTGTCATCCGCCGTGGGGAACAGCAAGGGTAGATCTGCCCTCTCTTGCCTCCATGTCCCTCTGGCAGTTTCACCCCTCCCTCCTTTTTGCTAAGTGATTGACACAAGCTGCTTGCTGGGAGGAACAGGAAATTTATTGAGGAACTGTAAATCTGGATGGAACGAATTCAAATCGCAGCAAGACTCCCTCCACTCACAGGCCAGAAGGGCTTCAGAAATGCCTGCTTTTCACCCCTTCCTGTTAAATGGAGAAAATGTATAATTTTTCTCAAAGACTTTTTGGGAGTTTGTGTGTGTTTTTTGTATGGAGTAACTGTACATATGATGTGTTTACTTCCTGTATCCCAGGGTATTTTTCAAGGAGGAGGGAGCAGTTTCTGGCTGGGAAGAATCTTCCTTCTCCCATCTCACATAATTCAGCAAAATAAATCAAAATCAGATGTTCATTCTTGAGTGGGAATCAGATGGATTTGGGTTTTTTTCACCCTTTAAACTGGTACATCTGGGTGAACTCAGGCTTGTGTATCTTGGCATGTGGGCTTGTCTAGTAATAGAAGACAAACTGTTTGACTTGTTTTGGCTGTGTTTTTGGACCCATTTCACTGTACCCTCCTTTTTTATTTTTATTTTTGTACATTTGAAGGGTTGGTCAGGAGGAGGAAAGCAAATATTAAAGACAGTGTTTACACTTTGTGGTTTAAAGTCAGGTGAGAGATAATTACGGCTTTTGAAGCTGATGACCTGAGGCCCATCATTTGATAATTTGGGGAGTAGCAGTTTGGAGGTGACATGTTTGAAAGAAAGAGAGTTGCATAAGGAAAGAAGAACAGTGGAAAGGAAGTTTGGGGAAAGACTGCCAGAAAACTTTGACAGGATACTAAATAAAATAGCATCTTAGAGTAATTGTGTGGCTTGTGTCTCTCAGCAGGAGGGTGAAAATGAAAGCCGGCTGTAGCATCGTGGAAAAGCCAGAAGGAGGTGGAGGTGAGCAGAAGTTAATCATCTCTGATGTACCTGGAAGGTCCCTCAGTGGTTCCTGTTCTCTCAACTTGAGCTATGTTCACAAATGTCAGACCATGACTGACAGCCTCTTGGCTAGGTGGATACTGGCAGGACGGTTGTAGGCTTGTTTCCTATGGATGTATATTTAACATGTCTGGTCACCACACCCATATCCCAAGCTTTAGAGTCTCTTTGCTGTTAGAGACACAGTTCCAACCTTAGGGAAAAGGAATTTTCAGCTGTATTTTCCTGAAACATTAGTTTATCTTTCCTGTTTGTTCCCTTTAGCACTTTCATGTCCTCATAGAAAGTAGGTGTGAGATTTAGTAATGTATGAAATGGTAAGATTAGGACATCTGGTTGCTGCTGCCCAACTCTTATCAGATTTAATGATTGCCACAAGGATAGGTGACTTCTCTGTGCTTTCCTCTCCCCATTGTGGTTAGGCCCAGCTGACTGAGAGTACTTACAGCATGTTTGCAAAGCACTCTAGATTCAGAGCAGTGGAATGTGCAGTTGGGGTTGCTGGTATGTATGTACCTAGCTCTTAACTAGCTTAATCTTGACCTTCTCACATGAAAGGGTATCAGTTTCCTGATTGGGCCTACAAAACAGAGTCGTCCCCAGGCTCCCGGCAGATCCAGCTGTGGCACTTCATCCTGGAGCTGCTGCAGAAGGAAGAGTTCCGCCATGTCATCGCCTGGCAGCAGGGAGAGTACGGGGAATTTGTCATCAAGGATCCAGATGAGGTGGCCCGCCTCTGGGGCCGCAGGAAATGTAAACCACAGATGAATTATGACAAGCTGAGCCGGGCCCTCAGGTAAGGGAAAGGATTCTCAAATCTGTGTTAACAGATTGGAAGGAGACTAAGCTGTTTAGTGAATGCTAGATAAAAGGGTATCAGGTAATAAAAGACTACACTATCTTAGTGAATAATGTGTCACTTTAAAGTGGGAGTAGAAGAGCTGTTGAATGTGAGTAGCATAGGCACAGGAGGAGAAAAGGCGTATCTTTGGTTATATGTAGGAGGGAATTCCAATGTGGCTGGCACTGGATCCTGACAGACAGCCGATTCTGCTCTGTAGTGGGCGAGAGTATATGGTGAAACATGGATTGGAGCTCATTTATAATCCAAAGGATTAGTTTAGACTTCTCTATTAGAATCTGTCAGAATTTCTTTCTTTGGGCTCCCCTGGAAGAAACTTAGAAAAGGATGAAGCAAGTTACAGGAGGAAGATTCAATGATACTGACCTATCTATTCAGGAACTATGTCTGTGAGCTCAAGTTGTCCATAGCCTGCTGCAACATGTCTAAAGATTGATCACTCTAAGTTTTCTGTGGTTCTTTTTTCCCCTTGTCAGTCTTAAATTTCATAGCCCGTTAGCCCTCAAGGGGCTAGAAGGCAGTTTATGACCTCTGCTACTGCATAGATGTAAGACTAAAGGTTCCAGATAATTGAAGTTCTCCTGACCTGAAATGTAAAATCTGTGCAGTGGCTTTGCTGTATTCTTTCACATCCCTTTGAGTCTTTGAAGGTGAAGCAGGCCACACTAGCTGCTGTTTTCCAGATCAGGGCATGCCATTGTTTGACCTGCCACCATAAAACAGTTCTACATTCCTTTGTCTATCTTTTGAGCTTAGGCCTCCAGACTAACCACATCAGGTCCGCTTAGTGACTTGTCTGCCCCCACCTGGACAAGACCAAAAAGAGAAACTAAGCAGTTAGTGACATGCAGTGCAACCGGAAGGAAATGGACTATAGAATTGAAATTATAGAGAGATGGAGAAGAAAATGTTTGGGGCTAGGATAGGTGTTCACAATCTTAAAGTGAAGTTGTCTTTGTAAACCTCTCGGCAAAAACTGGAGCTGAGTTGAAAATTGAGTAAGAAAATTAAGCTCTTAGGTCTCCTAGATCTACCTGGAGGGCCAGGCTGCAAAAGATTGGTAGTGATTTTTGTAATACTTAGAGCAAGAATTGTTGGTCTCGGTGGCTACCTAAATGTATTGAAAGCTGTCAGTAGCTACAAGACAAATTGACATGCATTCCTGTTTTTACAGATACTATTACAACAAGAGGATCCTTCATAAAACAAAAGGGAAAAGATTTACCTATAAATTTAACTTCAACAAACTGGTGATGCCCAACTACCCGTTCATCAACATTCGGTCAAGTGGTAAGATACAAACTCTCTTGGTAGGGAATGAATTTCAAATTGAAAAGAATTTTTAAAACTCCAAATCTAAGACATAGCATGTTTAGGAAGATTTTAGAAACACTAAAATAATGTGATCCTTTGGATTACCTCAGTGTTCTCGCTCAAGTCGTCTCACTCATAAAGAGAGTTATAGGCTGTGCAGTATCAAGATAGATTTCTTTGGTTTATTTAGTTGGTTCCCTTTTCTGCATATTGTTTGTGATCTCCTAGATACTATTACACTGTCTTGTTTGGGAATGATGTTTCATAGGTTTGTGATGATCTTTAAGTTCAGGACTCAGTTTTAACACCCAGCCCAATGGTTCTTTCATAGATGGGAACCTGTTTCTACAAACACTTCCGATTTTCTGTGAAACTAGCAAGCTCTCCCTTATCAAGTGAATATCATCAAAACCACAGCATCCTTGATCAGAGAAGGGGGAGGTTCACATGTTTGCAGTGAAAAGCAGTGTCTTTGATCTGCACCAGCAAATCCTCAGAGAACAAGATTCTGGGGTTACTTGACCTTCTCTCCTGTTAAGTGCACTAGGGCTTCCCCTCCTGACTTTCCTGGTTATAGCTTTCCATCACAGCTCCCCACATTCTCTCTTGATGTTGAAAGCAGTCTCTCAAAAGACTTTGTTGTTGTGTGGTTTTTTGTTTGTGATTTTTTTTCCGTATGCAAATCATACTCCTGCCCAAGAAAATACAGTAGTTCCCCTTTATCTGAGCAGTATATGTTCTAAGACCCCTAGTAGATTCTCAAACCACAGATAGTACCAAACTCCATTCTTATATATGATTTTTCTTCCCTTAACCCCGCTCGTATGTATCTGTGATAAAGTTGAATTTATAAATTAGGCACAGTAAGAGATTAATGACAATAATAAAATAGAAAAATTATAACAATATGCTGTAATAAAATTATGTGAATGTGGTCTTTCTCAAAATATCTTTGTGTACTGTACAGACCTGTTTTCAGACCTCTGTGGGTAACTAAAACAGTGGAAAGCAAAACCTCAGATAAGAAAGGACTACTGTAGATTGTATTTAATTGTTTTCTGACCAGTCCGTCAGTAAGTACTCTGTCATTGTGGCCTTGTATGCTGAGGCAAAGAATGCTGATCATGCAGTAATACAACTTCTCAGAAAAGCTGGAAGAAACCTGAAAAATTAGTGGGGGTGTGGCTGAGAGAACATAATGTTGAGATCCATTGCAGATATGTAATTACTACACAACAAGTTAGGGCAGTTTTAGCTTGACTCTGCTATCATTACAGTTTCATCTCTCCTTCTGTAACCACTCCCTCCTGTCCCTGGGGCATGCATTTAAAAAAAAAAAAAAAAAAGGGGGGGTATTGGAATGCATCTCTCTAATTACAACCTGTTTTCTTTCCTTGTGCCTGAGGGAGAGGCGTTAGGAAATCAGACCTGTTCTAGCCACTCAAATCTTGCTTCCTCTATTTCTCACTCTTGCCCCTTCCTTGTATGCCTAGAGGAATTGGGAATCTAGATGTATATACCAACAATTTTAAAGAATTTGTTGGTTTTTATATCCCTTCACCCCGCTCCCAAAAAAGTGTTTCATTCATCTTGTTCTTCTGTCTTTTACCCTTTTTATCTATTGAAAATCCAGAACTTCAGCCACTTGGATAACCTGGAATGGGGCATTCATCAGCCCTAGGAAGTAATGTGGTTTTCCAGGGTAAGGAAACCTGGATCCTCACTCTGGGAAGAATCCGATCTAGAAACTTAACAGTAGTGGCCCAGCACACCTGTTCTGCCTGAAGGCAATTGAACCAACTTTGATCTTTAACCCCAGCTCAAGATCCTAATCAAAAAGCCACAAGGGGCCGGGCCAGGTGGCTCACTCCTATAGTCCCAACACTCTGGGAGGCCAAGGCCAGTGGATCACTTGAGGTCAGGAGTTCAAGACTAGCCGGGCCAACGTGGTGAAACCCCCATCTCTACTAAAAATACAAAAAATACAGGTGGCAGTCACCTATAGTCCCAGCTACTCAGGAGGCCAAGGCAGGAGAATCACTTGAACCCGGGAGGTAGAGGTTGCAGTGGGCTGAGGTCATGCCACTATACTCCAGCCTAGGCGACAGCGAGACTCAGTCTCAAAAAAGCCACAAGGAAAGCAAAACTGTGTCCATTTCTTTTAGTACATCTATCTCTACTACCTTGTTGCTCACATCCTAGATATAGACAACTCCAAAGAACTAGTGTCATTAGTTTATAAAGAACTTTTTGACCAGAAAGGCCAAATGTTGTTTAAGGTTAACTTTATGATAACAAAGGAATATAACATTTATTGAACATCTACTTTATGGAGGTACTTTTGCTTAGTAGTTTTGTGAATTATCTCATTAAACTCTTAAGCCCAGTAAGGTGAATGTCTTGATATCCACATTTTACAAACGATAAAATTAGGAAAACAACAGCAAAGTTAAAGACTGATCAGGGTAGGTTGAATAGTTATCTATTGAACAGTTTCTCGGGAAACAATTCCTGAGAGATTGAGCTATTGAAATCTAGCTCTTATTTAATAGATCATATATTCCTCCTCTAGATTGTGATTCATTTGTTCAACAGATAATGGGAGTTCTTTACCTCAAGGAACTTAGAATTTAGCAGGAGAGATAAGATATGCCGGGTTTAATGCAATGTGAAATGTGATAAGTACTCTAAATAGAGCTGTGTGGATTTAGATCCTGGAGGCCAGTGAGATCATGTCTACGAGGTGGGTTGATAACAGTTGGGGTATTCTGGTCTGTGTATTTCATCATGAAAAGCATCCTATATAATACATTATTAAAATATTTTATTATATTTGCATAAGAAACATTGGAAAGATACAGAAGATACTGTCAGGATCGGGGCAGGACAGACCAGTTAGGGATGGACTTGATACCTCTCAGTCTATGCCTCTCTACTCCCACCAACCCCAGTTTTTTTTTTTTTTATTTTGGAAAACTCCAAATCTATAGGAATATTGGAAAAAGGACAGTAAACACCCATATATCCTTTGTCTAGTTTCACTAATGGTTAATATTGTAGCCACATTTGCTTTATCTCTTTCTATTTATATATACTTTTTAAATCTTTTGAGATTAAGTTGCAGACATCATGACATTTCGTCCCTGTGTACTTCAGCTTGTATTTCCCAGGAACAAGGACATTCTCCTCCGTAACCACAATAACATTACCACACCCAGGATGTTTAACATTGATATAATGCTGTTATCTAATACATAGTCCATATTTGAATGATAGTTGTCTTTTTATGGTTTAATTTTTGTACCATGATTACCTAATAAAAAAATTATTTTAACAATGACATGCAATTTGCTATGCTTGGTACTATTCTAAGAGCTTTACAAATATTAACTCTTAATCCTCATAACAATAGGCCCTGTTCTGACCTATTTTACAGGTAAGGAAACTGAGGCACAGAGAGGTAAGCTGTCCAGAGGCACATAACTAGTAAGTGGTAGGACCAAGATTTGAACCTAGGCGAAGACCTTATGAATTCCATTTTGCCAGAGGGGGGTCAAAGATTGCAGTGTGCTACTTGTACTAAGCTACAAGGTAGAAGGTACCAGAACTGAGATTCAGAACCAGTTTTTTTCAACCGCAGTACTTGAATTTCATGGTGACTTCATGGAGGTGGTCTTATAAAGCAATGGTATTCAAACTTTCTTTTTTAGCAGCAAACTTTCTTTCTAAGCAAAACCTTAGGTTTGATATATCAACATATAAAAGTAGGGCTACTCCAGTTAATCAGAGGTAAGGGTTCCAGAATGCTACTTTCCCAGTATTGCTTCTAGTCTCATCTCCCATTATGCCACCTAAATGCATTAGGAAAATACTGCTTATTATGTCTCCTTTACAGTATACCTTAACATAGGTAAAGACTGAGATTCCTCCAGTTTATTATTATTATTATTATTATTATTATTTTAATAAAAAACTAGATTTTGGGCCAGGCATGGTGGCTCATGCCTGTAATCCCTGGACTTTGGAGTCGGAGGTGGACGGATCACGAGGTCAGGTGTTCGAGACCAGCCTGACCAATATGGTGAAACCCCCATCTCTACTAAAAATACAAAAACCGGCCAGTCACGGTGGCGCGCACCTGTAGTCCCACCTACTTGGGAGGCTGAGGCAGAAGAATTGCTTGAACCTGGGAGTTGGAGGTTGCAGTGAGCCAAGATTGCCCCACTGCACTCTAGCCTGGGTGACAGAGCAAGATTCTGCCTCAAAAAAACAAAACAACGAAAAAAAAACTAGATTGAATCAAGCATTTCTAAATTGCTTAGGAGACAGGACCTTTCCCTGCACATTGGAAAGATACAGAAGATACTGTCAGGATCGGGGCAGGACAGACTTCATTCTTCTGAGTACATAGAAGTGGCTTTTTGCTTTTGAGTAGATGTACTCTTAATTAAAAGTCAAGATCCAAAAGAATCAAAAAGGGTAGAATTGTAGCCACCATAATTGGCTAATAGAAGCACACATTTGGCCTGGGACCCTCTTGGCTCTACTCAAATCATTTGCAAGGTCATCCCTCTGTTCTTCCTAGTTTTAAGATGAAATCAGTGGCTTTTTTTTTTTTTTTTTTTCAATCTGTGATTTTGTTTTTAATTATCTTAAGTTTTATAATCATGCATAATTTTTAAATTTGTGTATATTTCCTCTACTTAATTCCTTTTAAGTTGGCAAAAGCACCATTTCCAATCACAAATACATAGCAGTTCTACAGTATTATGTTTCTGAATGGCTGCTTAAAGACAATCCCAAATTATAACTTAGCCTGAATTAGATAGTAAAGAATTAATAAGCATCTGATTCTATAGAATACCTATAAAATGTGAGAAATGTTAAATCTTTATTTGATATTACACATAAACCCACTAAAATGCCTTTCAATAAGTAAAAGGAATCATTTTAGATACAGAGAATTCTAATTAGATTGGCTATTGTTAAGGCCAAAAATATAAAGTAGACATTGCTACCTTATATTCATCCCTTGCCTTTAAGAGGCAAATGAACATAAAACACTGGTGAATCTTGCTTGGTTCTGAGACAGTGAAGGAATTTCCCCAGTATTTAAATACATTCACATAACCAGTTATGTAAATCTAAATATAAAACCCATTCTCCAATAGGTTTTAAGATGGCATTCATCATCTTTGTGAAAAGTTGAACATTACTAATGAAGTCCAGTCATATATTTAGAAGGGGTAAACAGTGATAGAGAGCATTTACTAAATCGGAATTACTATTAAAATTCCAAAAGCCAAACATACTCATCTAACCTCAAATCAGTCTTAATTAAATCAAGACTACCCAACAAAAATAATTCTGTCAGTAGTCATTCATGATGTGGATTCTGGTTTTTGAGATCTGTTAAATTATGGTACACATAAAAAAGTCATGAGGCTTCTGTTTTGTAATAAATAATGGCAGTGTCCCGTTATTACCCATTAGTAGCTTTTTTGAGATAAGCTATCAAGTCTACCCTTTTCTGCCTCTTCTTAATGTTGGCAAAGATCATTTTTGTTGCAGGGATGTACTTTTTGGCATTCTCCAAATACTCCATCAGTGTTCTTATTGGCATCTGTGTAAGAGAATCCAGTGGCCTGGCCTGTCTTCCACCCAAAGAGACACGGAGATTAGGCCCAGTCTCGTGCTTGCCTCTGTTTTCCACAGTGTGACATTGGGCACGCTTCTGAACACAAATCTTCTTGCCTTTCTCAACATCACCCGTATTTAATTCTCTCTTTCATCACTGACACTATGAAGGTTCCTGCTAGGAAGCCAGACATCCTGCCCTTTCAGTCAGATGCTTAAAAAAAAAAAAGCCTGCAGAACAGTTTTCTGTGGAACATTAGTTTGGGAAATGAGGCTCTGTCATAGTGTTATTCAGTCACATGTACCTAGAAAGCTACAGTCTTACAAATACCAGCAGACTCCAGAGTATGCTAGACCAAGAGGAGAAGGCACCAGCTGATGGGAAGCAATTCCTAACCATTACCATATCTGTGTGCCTTTTTTGTTTCCACTTCTAGATCACTATATTTTGCTTAAAATTTTGGGGTTTTTTTCTATTTTTTTCTTCTCCCTTTTTCCTTCTTCCTTATTCATCTTTGCCTCAGAACCCTGCTGATATTGTTTTAGAAGCTGCTGACACTTCCCAGGAACCCACAGGTTCCTGAGGCCTCAGATGACATACCTTTTTCATGTCTCATCAGGAGGACCACTGAGGGAAGTTGAGAACCATGAGCCACTAAAGTTGACATGGGCTGGGCACAGTGGCTCACACCTGTAATCCCAGCACTTTGGGAGGCTGAAGCGAGTGGATCATTTGAGGCCAGGAGTTTGAGATCAGCCTGGCCAACATGGTGAAACCCGGTCTTTACTAAAAACAACAATAATTAGCTGGGCATGGTGGCCCATGCCTGTAATCCCAGCTGCTCCAGAGGCTGAGGCACAAGAATCACTTGAACCCAGGAGGTGGAGGTTGCATTGAGCCAAGATGGTGCCAGTGCACTCCAACCTGGGCAACAGAGTGAAATCCTGTCTCAAAAAAAAGAGAAGAAAAAAAAATTAGACATAAATAGCACAGTGTATGTTATCACTTAGAGCTTTACATTTTAGTAAGCAGACTTGGAAGAAGGAATAGTAGGTCCTGGATTTTCTCCCAGCCTCTTTAATGTTTAAAAGCAGGTTGCAAATGGAGATCATTCAGTAGAATTTGTTAGAGGAATGTAGATTCGGAGAGACTGAAAAATATTTGAATCTCTGTGAAGTAGTGATTGTATATCAGGAATGATAAAACACTTGGCAATAAGAACTTACCTTAACAAATGTTTAGCCTTTTTAAAAATTAAGCTGTTTTTACTAAAATATGGTCTGTGTATGTCAGGTACAGGGTCTTTGAGTTTTTAAGGCATTACTTTACATGCATGTCATTTCCAGTTTTGTTTGGTTTGCTTGCTTTTTATATGTGGCCAAGCGGTGTATCCAGGAATGGGGCCTTGGCCCAAGCAGAGCTTCTTTGAAGGTACAGTCAGCGAGAGCAGCTCTGTCCCCTCCCCACATCCCATCTTGAAATATATCTTTATTCCAACAAGGAAAAATGTGATAGCATGTGAGTAGTCTAGGCAGTGAGTAAACATCAGAAGTCCTCTTGTAGCGAGTATCTATATGTTGTTATTATTTTCTATCTTAAATGTTCTTGAATGTTTATATTTCAGTAAACCTCTACCTCGTCACACACACACACGAATATATATATATGGCCAAAATTACGGAAATAAGAAAAGACTATTTGCAGAGCTAAAAGTTGAAACAGGTAATATATACACAATATTTAGAGTTGCAGAGAAGGCTGTTGTACCCATTCATTCCTTCCACTTAATATTTATTGTGTGCTTCTTAATTGTTAAGTCCCGAACTGCGAGGTGTACAGTTGTGAACAATAGGAAGTCCCTGCCATGTGGAATTTAGGTTTTAGAATATGGATAAGCAATTACAATGTTTTTGACAGTAAGGAGTACTGTGAAGACAGTAAAGAGCCTAGAAAAGGATGACAAATTGAGTAGAAGCAGCTGAACAGTAGTTACTAGGAAGCTGGAGAACTATGGGATTCAGTCCAGTTGGAATGATTGTTTCCTATTACTACTAAATATTTTGCACTTAGTTAGCGTAAGTGATGATAATGAATGAGCAGTCCTCTGATGGAGGCTTTTGTATTTTCCACCATCACAGGTGTGGTTCCTCAGAGTGCGCCACCAGTGCCAACAGCCTCTTCCCGGTTCCATTTCCCACCTCTGGACACCCATTCTCCAACCAGTGATGTGCAGCCGGGACGGTTCTCTGCTAGCTCCCTAACTGCTTCTGGCCAGGAGTCCAGTAATGGTACTGATAGAAAGGCTGAGCTTTCCGAGCTGGAGGATGGCTCAGCTGCTGACTGGCGCCGGGCTGTGGATCCCATGTCCTCCAGGAATGCCATTGGCGGAGGAGGGATTGGCCATCAGAAACGCAAGCCTGACATAATGCTTCCTCTGTTTGCTAGGCCAGGGATGTACCCTGACCCCCACAGTCCCTTCGCTGTCTCTCCAATCCCTGGCCGCGGAGGTGTCCTTAATGTCCCCATTTCACCAGCCCTCTCCCTGACTCCCACCATCTTCTCCTATAGCCCATCACCAGGCCTGAGTCCTTTCACCAGCAGCAGCTGCTTCTCCTTCAACCCTGAGGAAATGAAACACTACCTTCATTCTCAAGCTTGTTCTGTGTTCAACTACCATCTGAGTCCTCGGACTTTTCCCCGTTACCCGGGGCTCATGGTTCCACCACTGCAGTGCCAGATGCATCCTGAGGAGTCAACTCAGTTCTCCATCAAGCTGCAGCCCCCACCAGTTGGGCGGAAGAACCGGGAGAGGGTTGAGAGCAGCGAGGAGTCAGCACCAGTCACCGCACCCACCATGGCTTCTATTCCCCCAAGAATCAAGGTGGAACCTGCCTCTGAAAAGGATCCTGAGAGCCTCAGGCAGTCAGCACGAGGGAAGGAGGAGCACACTCAAGAAGAGGGCACTGTGCCAAGCAGGACCGTTGAGGAAGAAAAAGGCACCATCTTTGCCCGTCCTGCACCACCCATCTGGCCCTCTGTGCCCATTAGCACCCCAAGTGAAGAACCTCTGGAGGTGACTGAAGATGGTGAGGACAGGCCTGGCAAAGAGCCCAGTGCACCTGAGAAGAAAGAAGATGCCCTGATGCCCCCCAAGCTTCGGTTGAAGCGGCGCTGGAATGATGACCCTGAAGCCCGAGAGCTGAGCAAGAGTGGCAAGTTCCTCTGGAATGGGTCAGGACCCCAGGGCTTGGCAACAGCAGCAGCTGATGCTTAGAACTGGAAGTGGATTAGGAGCTGTTTATACTATAATCAAATACATACATGTATTTATGTAGCAAGAGTTCAGGGTAGGGGGGAGGGAGTTAAACTGGTTTGATCATTCTGGGGGCATAGACTTGTATTTTTATGTTTTGGGGATGGGATGGGGTTATCTTCTGTTGTAAATTAGGTGGGATATGAACACACTTATTTTCCTGGTGAGTAGGACACAGGGAGGGTACTGAACTCAAAGGAGAAGGAGCCTCTATTTCCTGTTGAGGCTTACACTTTCTGACAAGGAAACTCCCAAAAGGCCAAGATACTTTTTGGTCCCATGATAGTTCAGGTTCCAGACTTCTTTCTTTTCTATTGTATTTATATGTGGAAAGCCATTGATGAATTTATTTTGCTCCAAGAGATATACATAAAAGGGAAAAGGGCATGGTTGGGAGGTTGGGCAGTAAGACACCATTAATACTAAGTATTTTGCCTGAAATGCTTCTTTATATTATTTCAGGGGAGGAATAAGATAATCTCAGACTTACTGGGGTGGGGCTTGGGGAATGTTCAGATGTTACTCTTTTTCTTCTTCCCTTTTTTGTTTTTTTGGATTGGTGGTGTTTGGCTTTTTTTTCTTTTCCTTTTTAAAGAAAATGTTTTCAGGAAACATGAACAAACGTACTGCCAGTTATAGTGGGACTGGGAAGGCACAGGAGCTGGCAGCCTCTCAGCTGCATAGTTGAGACAGCAAGCCCTGCTGTGAGCTTCTCAGACTTTTCACCTACTTCACCTATTAAGAAGCCATGAGGAGTTGTAAACTCTTGTTCAGGGAAGAAAAGAGGGCAGGAGGAAGTAACCCAATGCCTTTAAAAACAAAACAAATGAAAAAAAGTATTCATTTTTCGTTTTCTATTGTGGGTTTGGGGAGCCAAACCAAAGTGTGACTGTGAGCAGATTCACTGAGAGGCGTGACAACATTATTGAAGAGGTCTTTCCATTATGTCTGGTTCTCTTATTTTCTTAAGTCAAGCCTTAACTATGAACATACTTTAAGATGATACGGGTCTGTCACCATAAACCTGTAAAGGGCATGGACAGCTTTTCAGATAATCCAGGAATGTTGAGACATGGCTAAGTTTCTAGCTGATATTTAGTCATTCCCTCTTGATATTGTTGGGATGGGTAGCCAAAAGGCAGGCTTGTGGGAGTTAAGAGCCGATGATACCTGGAAACATGGAAGGTAGCTGGGGGTACAAGTGGAAGTTTGTTGAGACTGAAGAAAGAGGTGGAAAGAAGACACAGAAGGCAACCAGATGCCAAACAGCCTGGCATGAATGAAAGAGTTGGCGTCTGTCCTGTTGTGGTGTTCCCATTCTTGCCATACCCATTTGCCCAGATCGTTCTGATTCTCATGTTCAATTGACTATCCCACATGAGACTCCAGTTTGTAGGCAGTGAGGAATTGTTTCTTCCCAGGAAATTCCCTTCCAGCAACTTCAGAGGAATGGGAAAGTATTCATCTTACGTGAAGCAAAGGAGCCTGGACTAGGGGCAGAGAGAAAGAAGCAGCAGCCCACCTTCTATGTGTGTGCACATGTGCCTATGTTGTGTACATCAGTACCTGACTGTGGCTCAGATCTGCGTAGCAGCAGGGAGAGAAGAAATCACTCCATATCTGATGAGAGGAAGGGTGGCACAGGGATGGTGTCTGCAATTAGAGACATTCCTGACTCCACCTTAGCCTAAGCAAACTTTATATACTGAGTAACATTTGAGGGTTGTCTTTTAATGGTGGGGGGTGTTTTTTCCTTTTTAGACTACATTGCTTAGACAAGAGAGGGAGGGACTCAGAAAAGGTTAACGTGGTGAGGGAGACAGTAGATGGCCTGGGATGACTTGAGTCCATCATACTACTGTTTGGCAGGTGTCCTCCCCCTTGTTTGATTCAAATTCCATGGAGTGACCTGCCTTTCCCCAGGAACGGGACTGAGAGGGTGGTCCCCAGCAACTCAGGCTGCACAGGGCTCCCCGTTCAGGCTGCCTTTTCTCTGCACGTCGACTTACCTCGGAATCAGAAAGCAAGCCCAGCAGGTGAATGAGGGATGTCTGCTTGGCATTGCCCAATCTAACCAGGGAGGCTGGCTGGCCACCCACTGTCCACTAGAGGGGAGAGCCAGCAGGTGTTGGTATGAACTCAGGAATAGAAACATGAGGCCTTTTTAAATAAGAGGGAGAAGAATCCATGATGCATACCTGTAACCCCCTAGAACCCAAGTGCCAGAATTAATTCCTAGATGCTGCTTCTGTTTGAACAAAACGTCACTGCTTTTACACTTGAAAAACAACACACTCGAAAAATGTTCAACTCCATGAAAAATATTTTTTGGCTTTAAGAAATTGTTTGGTGTTTCACTGTTTCCTTTGATTGCCATTCCACCAGTAAATTGTTGGTTGATTTGCACTGCACACTGGGGTTGGGGTTGGTGGGGGAGGGTCCTCATACAGAGCCGAACTTGGGGTTGCTCAGGAAGTGGACCAGGGAATGTGGAGGTCATTGACATTGCCTGGGACAAAAGAGTGGGAGATAGTTTTTCTCCCCTCAGCCCACTCCTGGTAGCACCTGTCGCCAGCCTGGTGCAAAGCCAGGCCTTTCTCTTCTGTGAGCATCTCATCACTGTCCAGCAGCAGGTGGAAAAAGGGGGAAAACAACCAGACATATTTTTTTCTCCCCCATTTTTTCCAAATTTTGCTGTGCCAAATGTTTAAAATTTTGCAAATATAAATCTATTGAAATTTCATTAATCAAGAGCTTCTTCGTGTAAAGTTTGCTTTTTTAGCTATAGAAAAAGAAAACAGTAAGTATCTCTTAAGGGCATCCAGCCTTGCTGAGCTCACCTTTTTTACTGAAGAATGGGTAAGAGTGAAATATTTAATATAAACATTTCACCAAGTCCCTTCACGCTAATTTTGAAGCTGCATTAAACCCAACTCACTAACACAGGGAATGATTGCACCCTAGTCCTATGTGGGCCAAGAAACTTTCAGAAGCATTAAAAAAATAGTTGAAGTATATCACTTCTCACGAAGTGGATAGAGTCAGTTGGCTGTTTGTCCCTTGTTTTTTATTTATTCCATAATTAATGTTTGTGCTTTTTGTTTGGTAAACAGTAATGGAACGTACATTTTTATTTTGTTTAGAAGACAACTTTGATTCAGTCTTTCAAGAACTGTTCCATTCTTGGTTTCTTCTTAGGGGGAAAAAAGTTACCAGTTAATTTGTTTTGAGGTATTTAAGCATTCTTTGAGTTATAGAATTGTGATGCAGGGATTTGTGAATGAGACATTTACATGTGAACGGTGACTTCACTAGTTACCTGCTTAAGCAGAGTAAAGTGTGTATATGTACATAAAATGTAAGTAATCTTAACTCCATTGTGCAGTGCCTTTTAGATGTTCCGCTTTCTATAAAGTCTTCAAATTTTTGCATATATATTATATATATGATGTAATGTTATAGAAATATATGTATAATATACATATTTTTTTCCAGGGGTATCTGATAGCTCTGTATTTTGTTATGGAAGTTGAAAGAAAAAAGTATTTTACCTCAGAAATTAAAGTTAAATAAAAAAATACTTTTAAGTAATGTTTGCTGAGAGTTGGTTTTGTTGTTCATCATACACTGTGCTGGGGTGATCACGCCAGAGAATTTGCCAAGTCTGTCCTCACTAACCCACCCTTATGCTTTTTTATTCCTATTGTACAGATACCAACATAGTAAGGAAATAGGTTCTTAACAGTTCTGGAGATTTTCCATTTTCTTGAATGAATGGCTGCTACCAGGTAAAACTAACTGAAGCCAGAGACCCAAGTTAGGTGGAAATTTCCATCTCAAGATTATTGTGAAGATTCTTTAAGAGTACATGTCAAAGCCAGACACAAAAGACCACACATTGCCTGATTCCATTTACATGAAGTGTCCAGAATGGGCAAATCTGTAGAGACTGAGCACACATTAGTGGTTGCCAGGGTAAAGTGGGGAGTAACCATTAACAGGTCAGATTTCCTTTTTAGGGTGATGAAAATGTTCGGACTTAGTGATAGTAGGACAACTATTTGAATATAACAAAAACTACTGAATGACAATCACTCTGAAAGGGTGAATTTTGTGGCATGTAAATTATATCTCAGTAAAGGTGGTTTCATTGGGTGTTTTGGGGTTTAAGTACAAAACACCTTTTTTAAGGGCAAACCAGTACTAGGCAAACAGTATTTCCCAGTAGATGACAAGAATCCAGAGGGGTAGGAGGGGATAATGGTGGAGTACTGAATATCATATAACACACTTTCAGAAAAATGGTGCCAGACAGTAATCTCATTTCACCGGTGGGAGATAGGCAAAGTGACTTTCTGGAGGTCCCAATATGCCAGGTGTTCAATTTGGCATCTATTAAAGGGCATTGTGAGTAGTTGGGGAAGGCTGGAATTGAATGGTGAGGGATGTGGCTGAAGAGGCCGACTGGGATGGATTAGGAAGGATTGCATTTTATTCTAGCAATGGCCATCCCTGGTATTTCACAAAAGAGCGGGCTGAGCCAGGGAGGATCATCGAAGGACATTGCCCTAAGAAAGTAACTACCTTGTCAGTATATCTGCTCAAAAAGACAACTCATTTAGGCGAGAAAAAGGAAAAGTGATGGGCTGACTGGTCGACGCCCCGAAGTAACCAAGTCAAGAAACTGGGTATGGGCTTGGATGAGACCCTCCAGCTGGGAGAGTCTCCTGCTTCTCTTCCCTCCTCATTGCTGAAAGCAAAAGGAGACCTGTTTTAGGAATGAACTTGCACATAGTTTTGAGACCAGAATCCCAGACATCTGGTTCTGCCAGCCTAAGTTGGCCACTCAGTGCTTAGAATTGGATGGTGATGAGTTGAATTCTGAGCAAAGAAGGAAAACAGTGACAGCATTTGGAAAAGAAGTAAGGACAGAGATGAGGCCTGGAGGGTGAGGACAAAGGGGAAAGGTAAGCCTGAGAGCCCTTCATGGTGAGTTAGGGAATAACCAACTCACCATGATTTCCCTGTTACAGTCTTTAGCAGCTCAGCAGGCCCTTCATAACCTGGCCCCTGATTTCCCTTCCAGCCTCATCCTTCACCACACACCCATGCGGACACACTCTCTCCCATACTACACAAAGCCTAAGCTGCGCCCAGTGCGGATACAGCAGTTGCCCTGTGCCAGGACCGACTTGTATCAACTCATTTAAGCCTCATGACAGCCCATTGAGGTAGGAGCTGTGTTTATTGCCATTTTACTGTGGGAACACTGAGTATCAGAGGAGCTAACCGGCTTGCCCAGGATTCACGCCCCAGTTCCTGTGCTCATAACCACTCTGCTGCAAGGCCTCTCTGCCATGCTGACAAACTGCCCATTGGCTCTGTCCCTTCCGCCTGGAACACCCTTCTTTCCCCCACTTCACCAGACAATTACATCTTACCATGCAGCATCCAACTCAGATGTCATTGCCTCCATGGCCTTTCCTGGAAGGTCAGGGGGCACTCCTGCGTGTCCTGTCACAGCCCTCACCACACTGTGTTGTCATTGCCTGCTTCTCTGGCTTTTCACAGAACAGTCAAGAAGCTGCAGGCCAGCGCAGGGTTCAATTCAGCGGCCTTTCTCCAGTGCCTAGCACACTGCCTGGAGCCTGAGGATGCTTGATAAATGTTTAACAAGTGAATAACAAGAGATGTATGAAGGAGGTGTGACTGTTGGAATAGAAGATGCAGGTTTGGAATAAAGATGGGCAAAGGGATGAGGGGAGAGTGACATGGGTATAGTGTCAAGCTCCCAACCCCAGTGTAGAGGCCGCCTGCCCGAGGAGCTGCACCTTGGGGCCCCTGTTTGATCACAACCTTCTTCCACCCTCCTGGCCCCTGCGTCTACCATGGCTCCCTGTCTCTCCTCTATCTTCAGCCTCTCTCCTCCCCTCTATCTGCAACTGTACTCCCTCCTCCCTTCCTTCAACCCTGCCTCCCCTCAGAATACACACAGGATATATTTGTGGGGTATTGATCTACTCAACCAGAATGTGCAGAGAAAAATGAACTGAAATTATAGACAACCCTCCCACTAAGGGTGCTCCTCTGGCCTCCCAGTTTCCAAGACACCTATAATCCTGAAGAGCCCTACCTGGGCTTTCCCTTCCTGCCCCCTCCCTAGAATTCAGGCAGACTCACTAATTCCAACTTCACTTACCCACCTCTTGTTCCCACCCCCAAAACAAAGAAAAAGAAAGAGGATGAGCAGGAGGACAGCAGGAAACCCCAAGGAGGCCTGCTGTTTCCCACGCGTCCCTGCACCTCTCCTCTCCTGGGCTGGCTGTGCTGCCTCCCTGGGGAATGGAGAGGCTCTGGAACTGGCTCAAATGCCATAGTCCCACCCCTGCCACTTACTGCCTGTGAGGCCTCAGGTGGGCTATGGAACCTCTCCGTGCCTCAGTTTCCCTATGTTTTAGGGCTGTTTCAAGGATTAAATGATGCACATAAAGTATTTAGTGAAGTGACCACGATGTTTAAGTGAGGTCCCACTCCATCATCATGGTTATTTGACTCTACGGCTTTGTAACTTCACATCAGCTTTTTTTGGTACCACCATCCCTGTCTGACAGATGAGACAAGTGAGGCCCGGAGCGGGTGGCCTATCCTAATGATTCAAACCGGGGTCTCCTGACTCCAGATCACATACTTTCCCCACTGCTTTGAATCTCTGAGGCGAGGATGGGGACAGTTGTAAGCAACGTCTAAGAATCAGACATGCGGAATAGGAAGAGGAGGAGGAAGGCCCAACCTTAAGTGTTTCTCCAGGTGTCAGGCCACGTGTCCCAGTCTGGAGTGTTGACACCCTGGCAAGAACACAGCAGGAGGGGGAACAAGCACCTGTGAGCAGGCCCAGGGGAGGGTCCCCTCAGCTCTGGTCAAACAGGCTCCAGGGGACTGACAGAGGAAGGAGAAAGATCAAAGATCAAAGCCTTCCTGGAATGCAGGTGAGCCCACCTGGCTCCCCCGTGACTGACAGTGGAGGCTGGGCCCGGGGTTGATACAGAGATAGGGCGGAATTGGGGGTGGGGATCCCCCTCTCTGTCTCCAGACCCCTGGCTCCAGTATCTGGGATCTGGTCTAGAGACAATGGAGAGTGGGCCATGAGCCCTGCAGAGGCAGCCAAAACAAGAAGTGACAGTCTGGGACCCGGTGGCAGCAGGCCTTTCTAGTTTGTCTCAGTTCTATCAGGTTGTCAACTCCAGCCCACCTTCAGCCCAAAGCCTGGTCTAGGAGACAGTCCAAGCCTTACAACCTGGGTCCCAGAGAGCTAAGGGCCAGTGAAGGGAGAAGCCACTGGCCTCTCACCTGGAGTCCTTCAGGGCATCACCAGGGAGGGGAGGACAGAAGGACCCCTCTCTCCAGGGGGCAGAGGTCAGCACCAGATTCTGGCTGCAGGGGAGGGACCTTCTGTTACAGAGAGTCATTAAGCCTGCCTTCTGTTTTTTCCCAGGGTCTCTCAAAGAGAAGCAGGAACAGATGATGGCAGGGAGGGTGGTCAATCTGGTGAGTGTTCCGGAATGTAAATGTCTTCTTTGTATCACTTTTGCCCCCTCCGTAACTAACTGGAAGTGAAGGGGAAACTGAGGTATGTAGGCATCAATCTATCTTCAGAATAAAACAGGTATGGAAAGTTTGTTTTTATTCTCCCACTTGTAGCCCAGCCGGAAGAAGTCTTCATCTGCATGTGTTGAAAAATGTTGCCTCTCTGCTAACCAACTCCTCCTCCCCTCATGTTAAAAGTAACAGTGAACATCTATATGTTCTTGTCACTTGTGTGAACTAACTTGATCCACAAAATCACCTTCTGTGGAGAGTACTATTATTATGCCCATTTTCCAGATGAGGTTTAGTGAATTGCCCAAGTTCAACACAGCTAGTGAGTAACCCAACCAGGACTCACCGAGTGTTTCTGACTCCAAAGTTCATGTCTTTTCTCAGGTACCTCTCTGCCTCTCAGTGGCGATACAGACAGCAGGAAGGGGGGGTCGGGACTCAGCTGCTTTAAAGAGGCCCTTGATTTCTCTAAGGAACTTTGCGGAATCATTGCCGGTTTGAGCTCCCCTGGAACAATCTCAAGGCCTAGAGACGGAGACTCATACATATGTTCAGGCAGTCATTCATTACAGGAAGCAAACATTTGCTGAAGGACTGCTGGATGCCAGGTGGTGGCTGGGAGACCTGGGAGGTCCCTGCTTCCCGGGGCCAAGAAACCAATATAATGAACTGAAATACAAGGCAGACCGCGGCCAGGTAACAATAGTCATTCATTCATTCATCCAACGTTTCCGAGTGCCTGCTGGATACCAGGCCCAGTTCTGTACTCATAAAGTCAAATCAACACACTCCTGACCAGCCAGGAGCTTCCGGTCCAGCAGTGACGGAGGATGGAGTAAATCGGGGGCTGTGATCCTACTTTGTGCTCTTTCCGCATGCTTCAGCCTTGCTTTTCAACACCAAGCAAGCTGTCACTTTTCTGGTCGCCAAAGAATTTTCAGTACTCACTTCAGCCAGCAGGAACTCAGGTGTTCCCACAATACTGGGAAAGTTGTCCTTCTCCCCCAACCCCCTTCTGAAAAAGCCACAACCCCAAGATCCCCTTCCAAACACCAGCAGTCCCCAGATGGACAAGTGCCCTTCACTGTGGGGACTGTCGCCTTTGCATCAGCAGGAACCAGGGGCCTCCTCCCAGCTCCCCGCCCCCAGAGCCCAGCTCAGCCCATGCCTGGCATGTCATCAATGCTTCATAAATGGCGTGATAGGTTGTATTACCGATAACAAAGTGAAATAAGAAGTGCAGCTGTCTCTCCAGTCAGGTCTGGCCGATGGGGGAAGACTTGGTCCCTGCAAACCTAGTTCTTTTCCTGGTGTAGGGAGTGAGACCACCTCCCCACACCTGCCCCCAGGACACAGATGTGGGCAGCTGGCTCTCCAGCTGGCGTGAGCTGCAGCCCCAGTGTGTGTATTGGGGTATGGAGCAGGAGAGGGGGCATCAATTCAGTGGGGCTGTTGAGAGAGTGGGATCCGTTTGGGAAGGAAGAAGAGGGACATGAGTGAGGGGAGTTGAGGTGGGAGTTGAGTAGGGGTGGCAGTCTGAGCACCGACTGGGGGCTGGGAGGAGCAGGGGGTTACCTTGGGGGATGGGACTGCAGAGGCTGAGGTGGAAGGCAGACCTAGAGATGAATTCCCAAAGGAAGGGACTGGAGCAAGTGGAGGAGGGACAGCAGCCGGGGTGGGCAGGGGAGCAGGGCCGAGAGCAGGGAGCACCCACCCCCCAACCTCCTGCCCGTGGTATTGATCTGCTAGATTACTCAATTTCACCCGTATTGATCAGGTAATTGCTTTATCTCGGTTCTCATTTGAGCTCTGCATTCTCCTGGCTTCCCCTTCTCTCTCTCTTGTTTTTTCCTATCAACCTGACACAGGGCTCCTTAACTCAGAATATATATAAAGTTTGGTTAGCCTACCCTGGGTTGGTGTTTGGGGAAGGGGAAGCGGGTGGGAGGGATGGAGAGACCTGCCTCCCCTCGGAGCCCCTGAGTTATCCTCTCCCAAGAAATCCTTCCTGGCTCCAGATAGTGGAAATATCTGCCCATCCCAGTTTCTCAGAGGTCTGGAAAAGAACAGGGGAAATGGAATCCAGGGTTGACCCCAAACCCAAGAGGCCTAGAGCCTCAGCCTCTATGTGCTCTTCTCACCATGCCCCGATCCTGTGCCCCCAGCTCCCATGCCTGGCTGTTAGCCAGCCCTCATGAAGTCTGAGGAGCATCCATCCCTCTTGCTGCTCTTTTGGGGCCCCTGGAACTAAGCACCATGCCCGTTGGGTTCTGCCTGTCTGCAGCCCTGCGCATGTATCCTTCCCACCCAGCTCTCTCACTCTCCCATCCCTTACCATTCTCCAAGAGCCCCCAACCCCTAGTGCTCAGGCCACACACCTGGCCTCCACCTGGAGGAAGGAGGACTAGGAAAGGGGACTCAGCCCCTTCTCCAGGGCCCCCCAGTCCAAAGAAGGAGATGCAGTTCCTCCAGGAAGCTCGTCATCTGAGAGGCAACAGCTCCTGGCTCCCTGAAGCCCCCAGTCTGAGGGAAGAGACAAGACCCATCTGAGGACCAGCCAAGAGCACTACACAAAAGATCAAATGGGAAGTCCCCAAGGGAGAGTCAACAGGGTGGGATCCTGGACAAGATTCAGTTCTCTCACCGTCTTCCAGAACACAGCCCTGGACCAGCTCACAGACCAGTAGCACAGAGAGGCAGAGAGTACATACTGAAATTGTCATTCTCAAAGGGTACCACAGTGAGACCAGGGCAGCCAGTGCCCCAGCCCAGGTGAGGCTCTTCAAGGCCAAGGAGACAGGCCCACCTGGAGCCACGTTCCTTTCTAGCACACACTCTGGGTCTCTGGCACCCTGCAATTCCCTGTCCAAATGACGGGAGCCCCATCCAGGAGTGCACGAGCCTCTGTCCTGGGCACATCCTCCTGAGCGGGAGCAGTGTTCTGTTTCCACTCCCGCATAGGCACCTGCAAATGTCAGGAGCAGGCCAGGCCACACAGATTCTTAGTACTGGAGCTCTGTTTTCAAAACTTCTACTGAGAACTCAGTTTATAAAACAGATTTTTAAAACCTTGTGTGACCTCCAAAGTTCAAATCTTCATGGCTATGACAACCCCTCAAACTCCTCAAAGGCTCCAAAGGGCAATGGCAGGGCAATTTGAAAGACGCTGCCTTGAGACAAAACAGCAAGGGACAGCAGAGGCTGGAGGCCCCTCCACTGGAGCTAGCTTGTGTCTGACTTTCCAGAGGCTTCTGCAGGAATGAGAGCTGCAGGTGCTCACAGGTGAGGCCCAGTGCAGGAGACCCCAGGGAAGACAGGAGCAGGAAGGATTAGAGGGATGGGGCTGAGAGAAGGCACAGCCAGAGAACCAAAAGGGTCTGTTTGTCATTCACTCCAGGAAAGGAGGACAGCTAAAGCACTCCGGAGCAGGTGCAAAGCTATGAGTTTAGTCGAGACACATTTCCTGAGGGGCCATTACGTGCCAGGCACTGAGATGGGATTGGGAATTCCATGGTAAACATGATGGAGAAGGCTCCAACCCTCCTGCTGGAGTTCGGAGACTCTGGGAGACCATAACCAAGCTCTCCCTCCCCAAAGCCTCCTGACCTCCACGCCCATCACCCAGGGCCATCCAGGGCCCAGTCTGTCGTCTTTGAGGGAGGTTGCCCATCAAACAGAGAGAGGGAAGGACACAAAGCCAGACACCCTCACACTGGGCACTGAGGGAGTCCCATCTCTGAGCCATGCTCTCATTCCCATCCAGTAAGAAGACAGAGAGAGCAGCGTGGGGTGTGGATGAGGGTGGGAGCCCCACAGGTGCTCTGTCTGGGTGCACCCCACCAGCCACGGGCAGGCAGGCACGAGCCGTGAGCAGCCACGGGCGGGCAGGCACCCTCTCTGCTGCTGTGCCCTGCAGAGCCCAGCACGACTTCCCTCTAGAGTTTTGCAGGGCGGGGGACAACCCATCTCTTTTCCTTCCTGTGTTAGTTTCCAGAGTTCCCTTCTGTGTCCTGGGGAAGTTCCCACTTTGATCTAACTATCCTTCCTCCTGCTGCTCTCACAGCCTTTTCTTCCCCTAGTTCCTCCTCCATTCAAATGTCTCAATCTTTCCATCTACTCCTTCCACTCTCCTCACCCTACCGGTCTTCCATCCTTCTTTCCCTGACACCCGCACTGCCATTCACTTTGGCCTTCTCACGTCCATGCCTGGAAAGAGGGGGAACAATTGCCCTGTTTTTCTGGGACTATTCCAGTTTTAGCACTGAAAGTACTGCATCTGGGGAACCTGTCAGTCCCAGGCAAAGCAGGACAGTGAAGCACCCACCTGGAAGGTAGGACATTGCTTGAGGTCCAGCTCAAGGGGCCAGGTTGGGGCAGGGTTTTGGTGCCAGTACTGAGAGGCCAACAGCATTTTCCCACAAGCACAGGGGACAAAGACAGTCACAACCCCCACCACACACACACAGAGGATATGAGACTCCCACTGGGCCACGCCCACAGCCACCATCCCCACCACACACACACAGAGAGACACCCCCGCACAGTCTCGGAAACAAAGCACAGCCCACGCACCCAGAGCAGACACCCCCAGAAACATGGGCTCACACACTCAGATTCACACACAACAAGCCCAGGTTCACACACCCACATTCTCAGAGATAGGTGTGCATGGACACAGGCACACACTGCCCACCAACACACACTGGAAACACAAAAACTGACACAAACACCTACGCACAAAAATACGTGGTTGCAGAGACATCCAGCCACGAACACACGAATCCTGAGACATACAGACGCACACCTGCTAACAGAGACAGACAGACACGCATTCAGACTCCCACAAGGAGGCACACATGGAGAGACGCCTTTCTACAGACCCAGGAGTACAAAGACGCCTTCACCTGCACCCACAGGGTGAACTGATCAACAAATTCCAGAGCTTTTCTCTGTTCTGACTTGGAAATAGCCCCAAGGTTTGGGAGGTGGCCCTAGCTCCTCCTCACCCCTAGAAAGAAGGAGGAACTGGACCTGGGACTCACAGGGCCCGGTAGCAAGAACCTGCCCAGTGCCAGGGCTGGGGACGGTTCTGAGCGCAGCCTCTCTGGGGTGCGGGTCGGGGTGGGAAACCCTCACTCCCTCTTGCGGGGTCGAGCTGGCAGGGGTGGAGAAGTGTGAGTGAAATGGGTTTATTACTGGGAGTCTGTTGCCTCGATTGGTATCGATCCCCACATGTCACCTTCCATTGCCGCTAATGGGAGATGAAGAGTCTCCACCGACACCGCAGCCACCGGCTCCGCACACTCACACACAGCCTCCTCCCCTGCCCTCCCCCAGCCCCTGCGTCCCTCCAGATGCAGCATTCCAGGGCTGCCTCAGCCAGGCCTCCTCCTGCCCTCTCTGGTCCCTCTCCTCTTCCCTCGGCCTCATCACTTCCTTCTAATCTTCCCCCCTCCTTCTTCTTCTTTGTCTCCTTAAATCAGATTTCTTCCTCCTTCCCAGTGCTTACCTGGCGCCTCCTTTCCTGTCCCCTTTCTGGCCACCTGGGGCCTAGTCCCTCCCTGCAGGAGCGCCCCTCTTCCCTCCCCTCCCTCTGAGTTCAGTCACCACTTTGGCCCCTGCCCCTCTAATGGGGGTGCATTGGACCCCATCAGGATGGCAAAGAATGAGCCCTCTTTCTCCAACAGCTGGCAAGGAGTGCTTATGAGTGGGTATTCTTCTGACACTATTGGACTGGCCAGACAGACCTTCCTGGAATCAGCCAGGCCCCCCTGAACTTTACTTCACTGGCTGCCATGACCCCAGGCCAGATCCCTGGCAGAAGGTCGAGGAGCCAGTGGAGAAGAGATGAGCCTGTTTTCCTGGCTTCCTCCTATGCCTCAGGAGGGCAACGGCACCATGTTGTCATCTCCACCCCTCTGCCCTGTGCAGCTCCTTGAGAAACACTCCCCAAGGTCTGATCCCATCCCTGTGTGCTCTGGTCCTGCCCATTTTAATGTCAGATGATTACAAAGGCGCAGTGAGGCCTGAGAGAACCCATTCCAGGTGGTGAGATCTTGATACAAAGTCAATAGACTCTGAATTTAGTCACATGTGCTGGTTGTTACTCAAGTATGAAAAAAGCGTCACTAACTAGAACAGGAAAAGTCTACTTGAAGCTCAAATAGCATATACTTTGGCTTCCTCCTGTGAGAAGACCCTTCCTGCCTGAGTCTGTGCCATTACTCTCTAGGGGCTGGGAGGGGAGCTCAGGAGAGGAGGCCGTTCCCATTCCCTCCCTGGCCTCCCTGGGCCCAAGTGGATGCTGACAGACACCCAGAGCCAGCTCTAAGCACCAAAGCAAGAAGGGCTGCCTCCTGCTGGGTTTCTGTCCCAAGACAGAGACAGCTCCACCCCCACCCTTTTAGCCCAACCCCACTATTGTTCACCATGTCAGGGGAGTTTAGGAAGCCGGACAGTTCATGGAAATGAAGCTGGGTGGCTCACGCCTGTAATCCCAGCAATTTGGGAGGCTGAGGCGGGTGGATCACTTGAACTCAGGAGTTTGAGACCAGCCTGGGCAACACGGTGAAACCCATCTTTACCAAAAATACAAAAATTAGCTGGGCATGGTGGTGCATGCCTGCAGTCCCAGCTACTTGGGATGCTGAGATAGGAGGATCACTTAAGCACAGGAGGCGAACGTAGCAGTGAGTTGAGATTGCACCACTGCACTCCAGCCTGGATAACAGAGTGAGACTCTATCCCCAAAAAATAAAATAAAATGTGTCGAGGTTGCCTATTGTGAGTCCAGGGAATTGGGCTGGCTAGAGTGTGGGGCGCTGATTGAGGCATGGGGTACTTTGTGGTTTATTCACTTCCCAGTCGTGATAGAGCAGCCCCCATATCCAGGCACTGGGCTACACACTAGGATACAGGCAGAAAGCCTCATAATCTAGAAGGGTCTTGGTTGGGTCAGAAGATCCTCCACCCACTGCCATTTGCCATTTCCTCCACTCACTGACAGGGAGCTAAGCCATCTGCTTATATTTAGAGGAAGAAGCAGAGGAGGCTCAGCTTGCCATTCCAGCAGCCAAGGTCTGAGCCAAGGGCCTATAGTGCCCATGCCCAGCCTAGTCCACAAGGGCCAACCACTGAAGTGTGAGTTGGACAGAAAGTAGGGAGCAGGCAGGGAGAACCGCCTTTATCCAGCTTCCTAGAAGATGAGAGGAAGCAGGTAGGCACAGTGGAAGGAGCAGCAGAAGAGAAGAGTGAAAACCCCACTCAGAAGCAGCTCCTGAGGCCAGGGGTGGTGGCGCACCCCTGTAATCTTAGCTACTTGGAGGACTGAAGGCAGGGAGATCACTTGAGGCCAGAAGTTTGAGACCCCATCTCTACAAAAAAAAAAAAAAAAAAAAAAAAAAAGATCTTGAAGATAGCCTCATGAGGGACTTTGCTGGGAGCCAGGATGGTCTCAGGAAGTGGGACCCCTACAATAGCTTGGAGCCTCCTTGTCTGGAGGTCTCTCAGATATTGCCCCCCAGGAAAGCCTACAGAGGCAAGACGAGGTCCGAATGATCCCGGGAGTCCAGTGCCTGGGTCTAGGCCCCTGTTCTCCCACTTCAGTTCTGCTCTGACCCCCTCGTTGGCAGGGCCTTCCTGAAGAGGAGGGGCAGTCGTTCTTCCTAATGGAGTCCTCCTTGGCCTTGGCATCTTCTGCAGCTAACTCAAATGATCCTGAAACTCTTCAATGGAGAAGAGAGGACTGGAGGGAGGTAAGCAAGGGGCAGAATAAGCTTTCCAGATGAGGAAGTACCAATGACACCTAAGAGAAATGCCCAGGTTATGGCATCTTGGCTCTAACTTCAGTCTTTCTTGCCATAGATCTCGGTCCTCTATGGAGATCAAGTCTGTCTAATCTTTGCTAATATCCCCCCCCAACCCCACCCATCTGACTCCCTGGAACAGTGTTCTGTGCCATTCCTCCCTGTAGCCCCTTTCCTCTTTGCCCTAGAGGGCCCGGAGCCCAGTCCTCCCTGCCTCCCCCTGACCAGGACCCTCTCTCCATGGCCCCCAGCTCCTGTCTCCTCCATCAATAAGCCTCTCTCTCACCTTTCCATCATGTTAGCTTCGGTTGATTTAACCAGAAAACAACCCCCAGAATTTAATTCCATGGCCCTCCATTCCCATCTCAATCAGCTCAGGGTTGGGAGGGGCTGTGTAATGAGGGGAGTGGAGGGTAGGGGGAAACTTGGTATCTCAGAGTCAGGGGAAAAAAAAAGAAAATCATATCGATTCCCCCAATGACATCCATCAATCTTCTCCCCGATGGTGAGTGGGGAGATTGGACACAGCGCCGACAGGCTCCAGGGTCACTTGATCCCCAGGACTTTAACAACAGAGGCCCTGCTCTGCAGTATCCTCCCTCCTTCAACTGGAAAAGCCTCTTCTGAGGTCAGTTACCCACGTCCTCCATCCCCTCCCAGGATATTCTGGATTCCTACCCCTTCTCTTGTTTCTAATATTTCCTTGGCAGGTTATCTGATGCCCCTGTCGTCACTTTCTCCTGCCTGGTTTATCCCTTAGTTGGAAGTTCTTCCTGCTGTCTAACTTCAAGTCATATTAATTTTTTTTAAAAAAGGAAAAAATCATTTTCTACAACTCTAAGAGGAAAGAGACATAATCACTGCTTTAAAATCCTCAGAGAAAAGAGATTAGGTAAATGATTAGTATCATTTTACTGGAGACTAGGAAGAAAAGTTACAAATTGCAAAGATCCAGCACCACCATGGTGAGCAGCGCACGGCCTCGGGGTCAGAGGAGAAAACAAAGAGTGAGATGGTGCTAAGAATCAGAGGCTGGGAAGCGGGTTTCTTCTGCAGGTCTGGCCTCCATCTCCACAGAAAGCTGCATAAAAGAAGGGCTGACAACGTGGGAAGGGTGGACAGCAGAAGGCCTTCCCAATAGGTCAGCGTCCCTTTTCCTGGCGTTAAAGAAGGGGTAGCCCTCTCCCCAGTCCCTCTGTGGGTCAGATGTTTTAGGTCCAGTCTTCCCCAGAGGCAGGCTCTGGATGCAAAGGACCCAGTAAGAGATACTCCCTCCCACCTCACCCCCAAAGGGGTGGGGGTGCAAGGGAGGGGGCTCAAGGCCGTGGTGTTGCTGGCCCCCGAAGGGTTAAAGCTATTGTCTCAAAACCACATCAGTTCCCCTGGGAGCTTGGAGATCCCGCTCTCATTTTAAGTAACCCTAACGCGTGTGATGAGCAAGGGGTCGTTGCTGGGCAAGGAGAGCGCCAGAGGGAGCCAGTCGGAGGAGAGCGGGGACCTGGCTGCTGCTCCGAGGTAAGGGACTCTGATGGCAGGTCTGCAGCTGGGGCCAGCCGGCAGGGAAGAGCCCTTCTCTGTCCCCCACCACCTCAATGGTGTAGCCGATCGTGGGTAATTAGGAAGGGGAGAAATAAGGAGAGCTAGGCACTGGGTGGAGAGGGGAACCCAACGGTCACACTGAAGCTGCGTGGGAGGTGGCAGAGCTCTTCCATCCAGGTACGGGATAGCCGCAGAGCCAGGTGTTGGGCACTTAGGCCAGAGAGAACCCTGGCACCTGCAGAAGGACATCATAATGACAGCAGGTCCAGCCTGCCAATAGGCTCTTCTCCCCCGAGATGGGGCACAGCTGGGGTCAGTTATTCGCAGATACAACTCTTGGGATGAATGGATCAAGTTGGATCCTGGGACTGACTGAATGCTGGTCTCAGCTGTCTGCCTGCCCCAGGGTTCTGTGTCTCAGGGAGCTCTCTGCTGTCATCCCTGTGGCTGAGGTTGAAGAGCAGTGGGTGAAGATTGACAACCAGCTGGTGGCTACCACTGGGCAGAGGGAGGCAGGTGAGGGTGCGGACCTCACAGCATGGGGATGGGAAGGAGGAGGGGTGGGCAGAGGGCCGCCAGGATTGTGCTCCCACTTGAGCCGGGCTGGGGTGTTCTGAATTGAAACCTCTGATGGGATGAGAAGATTCTGCCCCACTCACCTACCTCCCTCCCTTCCTCAGACTCTTGGGATCCTTCTCAAGGAACTAGAAGAAGCCTGAAGTCTGAGAACGTGGGTCCCCCACTTCTCACGAGAGCCCCTGAGATGGTGAGGGCAGATGCAGGCTTGTGAGGCTAGAGAGACACAGAGATGATGTTCCCGTGGCAGAGAGAAGTCCTGCTTGTCTCCCCAACTCCTTCCCAAAGGAGACAAGAGGAGAAGGGCTGGGGAGTGTGGTGCCACTGTCTCTCCACCTCCAAGCCCCTTTCTGGTCCTGCCCAAGGGCAGTGGGGCTCCCGTGGGCACAGGGACCAGGGTGCATGAGTGCAGCCTTCAATGAGGCTTGGGGCTTAGTGGAAGTTGAAGGTTCTTGTTAAGATTGGAGTCAGGGTTGAGGCTGAAAGTGGACACGAGGGTTGAGGGTTGGGGATTGAGTCTGAAGGTGTCAGAGGCCCCCAGCTGAGGAGAATGGCCTCGGATGCCTGCTTCTGATGCTGCTGCCCTGGTCCCAGTTACTCAGCCCCATGCCGGCCCTGCCAACTCATCCAGCTCAGCTGTTTGCTGGGAGCTTTCACTTCCTCTCCCTCTGGCCTGCTCCTCTGCCACGTCATCACCTGCTGGAGGGGATTTCTTGTTTCTGTGTTGGGGGACAAAGGGAAGGATCAGGGGGTGTCCAGACAGGGGACTCGCCCAGGCACAGCTGATGGGAATGAGATGAAAGGAACCCACAGTGAGGTTGCCACTGGGGGAAGGTCAAGGCGTGCTGGGGGGATCTGAGGAGGAAGTAGGGGAGTGGGGAGGTGGTGCTGTAAGGGCAGGGCAGGGAAACTGGGAGGCCTGTGGTCGGTTTCCTTCTCCAAAGCATGGATAAGAGATGGGGGGCAGGAGAGGAAAGACAGACAAGGAAACAGAAAGTAACAAGAGGAGACAGTGACAGAGACAGCAAAACAGAGCACCAGGCTGGGAGGGAAGTGGTGAGACAGGCAACACTCCAGAGGAGGGGAATGGGCATCTCACGGGGGCAGGATGGGTAGGGCGACAAAGAGAGAGGCCACAGGATCAGCAGACACAGGAAGTAAAGGCGGAAACGGAGAGACCAAGAGAAACTGGCAGAGGAGAGGACAAGGGAGAAGAGAGAAAAGAGTGGGAAAATATATGGCAAAATCAATAATGGTAGGGAAGAAAGGCCAAGAGAAGGTTGCTGGGTCGCAAGTGGAAAGAAGGAAAAAGAATTAAAGTGGGAGGGAAGAGGAGAGAACAATGAAGGAGCAAATGAGCTGAAGAAAGATAAACGGGTCAAACAGAGAGAAGCTGAGACTGGCAGGGGCCTGACAGGCGGAGGGATGGGTGCGGAGCTGGAAGCTGGTCTCCAGACACCCATGTCCCTTCCCCCAGCCCCTGGGTCCCTGAAGGTGTGTGAGGGGATGACCTTCCCCCTGACCTTCAGCTGCCCATCATGACAGGTCTGTGGGGCAGGGCATGGCAGTGTCTGGGTTTGGATTTCTGCTCCACGGAGTTACGCAAACCTTTTAAATATCACAGCCCCCAGGGACCCGAGAGACAAGAGTTGGAGGCATCTGCAAGGGGCGGGAGGACTAAGGAGGGGTTGGGCAGAGATCTGAGGCTGAATGAGGGGACTGGGCAGTGACAGCAGTTGCGAGGGAGCCTGGAGGGGGGTTGAGGACTGAGGACAGAGAAGGAGACGCATGACTGCTGCTGGACCCCACTGGGGGGGGCCTCTCCCAGCTGCAGAGATAGAAGGAAGAGCTGAGGCTACAGGAGGGAGACAGGGTTCATCTGGCTGATTCCCAGCACCCAGCATCAAAAAGGCGTCCTCTCTATTGCCCGGGCAGGGAGAGACAAGATGTCCTTGTCTCTGGGGTCACTGCCAGCATATCCCTTGGCCAGAGGAGAAAGAAAGAGAGGTTAAGGGGACATGAAGGAAGGGCATCTAACCCTCTCCTTCCCCCAAATTCCCCAAGGAAAAAGGCGACCAGCTTTGACCCTCCCAGGCCCCCAACCCCTCTCGCTCTCCTACCTAAGCAGCTTTAACTAATAGCATTAAAGCAGGTCTCAGGACTAACCACTCTCCACTTGGGGCTGAGATCAAGAGGAGAGACCAGAGGCTTCTAATCAGATTGGGGATTTGGTGCAGGGGTGGGGGATGCAGTTTGTTCAGGGCTAACAAGCACAAAACGCCCCCTGGAGATCACCATCGCTATGTCTCCAAGGGGTTTCTCCCTGCACTGTCGCCCCTCTAAGCTGGTTTCTCTACTCTGATCTTTCCATCCCCTGGGCCACATTCTGGACCTCACCTGTGTCCACAGCTTCTGATTTCTGCATCACTCTTTCTCTGTCTAATACTCTCTGATTCACTCTCTTTCTCGCTGACTCACAGGGCCCATCTCTTTCCGCTGCCTTTGTATTTACCCACAGTCCCATTTGCCCACTGAATCAATCAAGGAGTCACTGAAAACACTTGGTTTGGCCAATCAATCTGATTATGCAGTCAATCCACTTCAGCCCCTTAAAAGGCCCCAACAACAAAGTGACTTTTGATGCAAGTTTCCACTTTGCACACATGCAGCATTGGTCTTGAACACTCTTTTTTTTTTTTTTTTTTTTTTTTTAAATCGTGTATGTTCTTGTCTTTCTCATGCTTTCTGTATTGCTGTCTGCCCATCTGGCTGGCGGTCCTCTGGCTTTCTGGGGACTCTGTGGATACTTTTTCTGGCAAAGAGCCCCCATGGAGGGTTTAGACTGGAAGTGCCTCCTTCAGGGCCCAGGGCCTCCCATCGGCCTCACCTCTCTGCTCGGAAGTTTCATCCTCAACTTTTCTGCCCTGATTGACTGATTATGGCTTGGAGCCTGAAGTCAGACAGACCTGTTCCCATCCGGCTCCACCACTTGGCCAGGATCTTATGCAAGTCTCTTAATCTTCTTGAGCCTCAATTTCCTTAGCATACAAAACAGATAATACCCATCTCGAAGGGTTATTGTGAAGAGTCAATGAAGTAACATAGGAAAACATGTTAAACCCAAAACTGGGAGCATGATAGAGGCCCAGTTCATATTAAATAAAATCTTCAAAAGGTGAACTGTGCTTTGGACATTTCCTTTGGCTCCAAGCCCTAGCTTAAGGCTTACTCTCTGTTGTTATCTTCAGCATCTGTATTGCTTTTATTAAGTAATGACCTAAAACCTACATGTGTTGTAATGCGCACTTACATTGGCCAAGGGGGTTAATCATATTATTAGTAATCAGAATGATGGTGGTGATGACAATACTAATTGCTTGCTGCTACAACTCTTCAAGAAACACAAAGTGCTTAAGAGAAGCCACTTTGATCATTCGAGATTGGGTTATGATCCTTTTTGATTTATAGTTTTCAATACTCATTCTCCTAGAAGGCCACTGTACTGATCTTGCCGTGGGGGGTCTTGGGGAATCAGAGGCTGTGCAGAACCCATGGTTAGACCTTCCCCAAGCTTTGTGTGTCTAGCCCACAGCACAAGAGGGGAGGAGTGGGAGCCTGGAAGATGGGAGCGGGGTGGGGACAGAATGGGACTACCTCCCCCCGCCTTGGGAGCATCACCACCAGAGTGCGGATTAAAGTGAAGCACATGGAGTTAAGGTTAAGTGCCAAGAACAGCTCTTGGATACGAAGGCAGAACTGAGACCTGGTGTTTTCTGAGTGTTCGCCAGTCAGCTCAGAGGCTCATGTAGAAAAGGAAGGATGGAGGGAAGGCATTTGGCAGGACTTGTCAGCAGCAAGGATTTCCACACCCAGAACTGGCAAGCTCCTCAGAGACTTAAGGATCCATCAGGGACTCTCACAGACACGGGAGAGGCTGGGGAGGAGGCTGCTGGCATCAGGAAGCTTGGAGACTTGACCTTGCCTACTCATGCCACTTTGGTTTTGCATTTTGAGTTTTTTTTTTTTTCTTTTGGGGAGGTAGGGAAGGAGATGTTGGGAGCCCACCTAGATGGCAGAACATTTTAAATCTTGACTCAAGATCTTGCTTTCCCCTCTTTGATTTAAGAGCTGTATGGCCTTAGGGAAGTTATGCAACCCTTCTGCTACCTCCTGTGAGGTTTCAGTCTATGTCTATTTCAATCCCTTAATGTAGTGCAGAGCACACTGAGTGTCTGGTCAGTGGTGGGGTTCATCATTCTCTTCTTGCCAGATCCTAAATCTACCCTAAGATTTCACATCCTGCAAACCAGAAAACACCATCAGACTCAGCAGGTGTCAGGGCGAGCCATAGGTAATTCTATCGGCTTCCTCCAGAGAACAGTCATGCCTTGGAATCTCTCAAAACTCACCTCTGCACCCTGCCCCATTTCCCAGCCCATTTTCCCAAGGTGAAGCAGAAGAGATCGTAATCAGATTGAGGTTCAACCAAGGAGGAATTTCCAAGTGGACAGGGAAGGAAAAGAGGTTGGAAGAGGAGTGGGGGCATCTGCTTCAGGGGAGGAACGGAGAGAAGACTCCAGAATGTCAGCTGCCAGTTTAGAGACAGAGGGATGAGTAGGATAACCTATTCATCCAGTTTCTGGGTGAGATTGGATCTACTCACTGCCCTATTCACCTTAATTTCCAGAAACACTCTCAGCTCAGGCCAGAATGTGTGCTTCCAAGATCCCAGCCCTAACTGCCTGTCTGTCAGTTTACATCCTGGCACTGAGCATTCCCTGGGAAAGGGAGAGGGAGAGACCAGATGATCTCTTGGTGCCAGGAGTAGGAGGTGCCAGGGTTCTTACAACCTGACGTGTCTAGGGTTCCCTGACTTTCTGACACTCTTTTTGCTGCATCCCGCAGGTTCTATGGGTTCTCACTGCTCAAAGTATGGTCTGCGGACCGGCGGCAGCAGCATCAACTAGGAGCTTGTTAGAAGTGCAGTCTTGGTTGGGCATGGTGGCTCACGCCTATAATCCCAGCATTCTGGGAGGCCACGGTGGGCAGAGCACCTAAGGTCAGGAGTTTGAGACCAGCTTGGCCAACATGATGAAACCCCGTCTCTACTAAAAATACAAAAATGAGCCAGGCGTGGTGGCGGGTGCCTGTAGTCCTAGCTACTTGGGAGGCTGAGGTGGGAGAATCGCTTGTACCTGGGAGGTGGAGGTTGTAGTGAGCTGAGATTGTGCCGTTGCACTCCAGCCTGGGTGACAGAGAGAGACTCCGTCTAAAAAAAAAAAAAAAAAAAAAATAGAAGTACAGAGTCTTAGGTCCCCCAAGTCCTACTGAATCAGAATCTGTATTTTAAAGAGACCTTCAGATCATTCCTATTCACATTAGAGTCTGAAAAGCACCAACATAGATGGTTTTTTTTTTTTTTTTTTTTTTTTTTTGTCTTAAGGCAACTCAGTATATGAGAAAGTGCTATGGATTAGGAGTCAGGGGGCAGGGCCGCTAACTCACCATTTGTCTTTGGTCAAGTCACTTTCCCTGTCTAAGCCTCCTCTGGAAAGTGAGGAAGCAACTCCAGACAAATCCTCACATGCCCTCCAGACCTCATAGGCTAATAAGTTCTTGCTGAGGGCACTGCACACTAACTCCATCAGACCTCACAGCCTAATAAGTTCTCACTGAAGGTACCGCACACTAACTTCATCAGAGATGGAGAGCCAGGCCCGGGTCACGTAACCCTGTTCACAGGCAGTCCTAAGTGCCCAGGAACCTCCCAATGCCCTGGCCCACCAGGAGCAGGTCATGTGTGCTTCATCCCCACGGCAGCCTCTCCCATCCCTCCTCAGTCCCTTTGCATATTGTTTCATCTTCCATTAGTTATAGTGGAAACCAGCCTTTTGCACCATCCAGAAGGCTTTCTGTTCCATCCAGAAGGCTTTAGGGCTTAGACATTTTTTCTCTTTTCCTATATCAGGCAAGTATATCTCACTGGGCTCATTCCATAAACTCCACATCCTTCTCAGCTGAGAACCACAAGATTCCCGGTTCCTGCCCATGGTTCACCAATTCAACAAATATCTATAGAGCACCTTTGAGTATGAGGTCCTGTGCTAGGATGGGATCTGGGGAGCCAGCAGAGGAGAACAAGACAGCTAGGGTTCCTGACCTCGAAGCTGACACTCTGAATGGGGTACAGATGTTCAACAAAGAAGACACTATCTATAAGTCCATTACCATCCATTCATTCAATCAGCTATCATTTATTGAACACCTATTGTGTGCCAGGCCCTTGGGACCGACAAAAACAAAAGCCCACAAAAATTCCTGCTCGGCCGGGCATGGTGGCTCACACCTGTAATCCCAGCACTTTGGGAGGTGGAGGCAGGCAGATCACCTGAGGTCAGGAGTTCGAGACCAGCCTAGCCAACAGGGCAAAACCCTGTCTCTACTAAAAATCCAAAAATACGCCAGGCATGGTGGTGGGCACCTGTAATCCCATCTACTCAGGAGGCTGAGGCACAAGAATTGCTTGAACCTGGGAGGCGGAGGTTGCAGTGAGCCGAGATCGCGCCACTACACTCCAGCCTGGGTGATAGAGCGAGACTCCAACTCAAAACAAACAAATAAACAAAAAACAAAAATTCCTGCTCATCTCAAATGTGAAATTGTTTGAGATACTGTAAAGGCAGCCAGGTGCAGTGGCTCACACCTGTAATCCCAGCACTTTGGGAGGCCGAGGTGGGCGGATCATGAGGTCAGGAGTTCGAGATCACCCTGGCCAACATGGTGAAACCCCGTCTCTACTAAAAATACAAAAAAA
>NW_012104454.1:1541696-1542260 GCF_000951045.1 Mandrillus leucophaeus | reverse complement strand
ACCTCCCTCCCCTCTGCAGGCAAACACACACGCCCTGCCTATGCTTGGGCCCTAAGGGATGCTAAGCAGGCGTAGGTCACCAGAAGATTGGAAGCAGCCACATGCCCCACTTCTAGACTGAGATTCCAGAAGCCTGTGCCAGCCCCTCACCTCCACCCTCACTCAGAGCATTTGGTGCCAAGAAAGGAAGCTGCCTCTGGGAGTGCCGGGTCTGTTGAGCCAGAGGTAGGGAGCTGCAGGGCCAGTGCCGGGAATGGAAAGGAACTGGTGGGAGAATGAGAGGACTCTTAGAAATAAAATATCTCTTCCATGTGCCTTGACCTCAGGAACCCCGAGGGACACAGCCTTCCTGTGCAACAGCAGTCTCCACCTCATCTAAGGACCCAAGGAAAAGACAGTGACCCAGAGAAAGGGTGCTCTGATGGGGGCCTCCACACTTGTTCTCCTAGAGGATCACTGTCACTGTTTTCTCCCTACATAGATCTGACTTCAGAAATATTGTTCCTATCAAATACATTGGATATATTAATAACTTGTTTTTCCAGTTTTTTTGTTTGTTTGTTT
>NW_012104454.1:1520254-1534546 GCF_000951045.1 Mandrillus leucophaeus | reverse complement strand
AATCTGGGAGGCAGAGGTTGCAGTGAGCCGAGATCGCCCCATTGCACTCCAGCCTGGGTGACAGGGAGAGACTGTCTCAAAAAAAAAAAAAAAAAAGAAAGAAAGAAATACTGTAAAGGCACAGGTATGTGTATAAGCCACCTCCTTCCCACTCAAGATTTAGAATGAGCCCGTGATTAATTACATTTTCTTTTGTCTTCTCTTGGGAAAAACTCCAATCCTGTTAAGCCCTAAGAAGAGATCTCATTCTCTGTCTAAATCCCCCAGCAGGGCAGGATATAGGACCCTTTGCACTTCTCTCCATTTATATAAGTGGCTCAGCCGGAAGCCCTGAGTCCGAGTCAGCCCTGGGCAGTGGGGAGTTCCTCAGAGGAGGCTGGACCCTGTCTGGGTATGGGGAAGCTTGCTGCCTCTGGTTGGTTCCCTTTTCTCCCCTTCACTGGCAACCTCTTGTCCCTTCCCTTTTCTCTCTTTCTCTCCTGACCCTCTCCCTTCCTTCCTTCTTTCCCTCCATTTTTCCTTCCTCTTTCACTGTCCTCCCCTCTCCCTCCTTCCTTCCCTTCCTGTTAGGTGTTGACCATTTCCCCAAGGCCCAGACACAGGCCCTCTCGCCAGAGTGGACCATGCACTGCAGCTGCTTGGCTGAGGGCATCCCAGCCACCCCCGGCAACTGGATCCCAGGTGAGCCTCTTGGCCAGGTCTACCTCCTGCTCCAACGGTGGCCTAGGGCAGGGCCTCCAGAGCCCTCACTCTGCCCTGTCCACCCAGGCTTGGCCTTCCCTGACTGGGCCTACAAAGCCGAGTCGTCCCCAGGCTCCCGGCAGATCCAGCTGTGGCACTTCATCCTGGAGCTACTGCAGAAGGAAGAGTTCCGCCATGTCATTGCCTGGCAGCAGGGAGAGTACGGGGAATTTGTCATCAAGGATCCAGATGAGGTGGCCCGCCTCTGGGGCCGCAGGAAATGCAAACCACAGATGAATTATGACAAGCTGAGCCGGGCCCTCAGGTGAGAGGAGGCGGCTGACATGGCCAAAGAGGGAAGAGTTCAAGGAAGAGGGCCGTGGTTTCTGGCACCCCTGCTGATTTCCACCCCCTCCAAGGCTTGGGAAGTGTCCTGGCCTGTGGTGAGCTGCCTAGTGGTTCTCGGGGAACAGCGTAGGGTCAGCCCGGCTAGGGAGGAGAATGTGACTGGGTCCCTGACTCTATTCTCTGGCCACTGGGCCAACTCTATTCTCAACTTTGAATTCTGCAGATATTACTACAATAAGAGGATCCTGCATAAGACCAAAGGCAAAAGGTTCACGTACAAGTTCAACTTCAGCAAGCTCATCATAGTCAACTATCCTTTGTGGGAAGTGCGGGTGCCACCATCCCCCCACTTGCTGCTGGGGGCCCCTGCCCTGTGTCAGCCAGCGCTGGTGCCCGTGGGTGTGCAGAGCGAGGTAAGAGCAGAGGTAGCCCCTGTCTCAGGGCTCCAGCAGGTCCTGCCCCTCTGCCCAGGAGGGCCCCCACCCTCCTCTTTGCCTCTGCAGCCCATCAGCCTCCAGTTTTCTTTTCCTCCTGCATCCTAGTCCCTGAGTGCCCCAGAGGCAGGGGTATTAGCAATCCAGGTGGTACGGGACCCACCTGTGAGAAAGGGTGGCTCCTTCTGTGATAGGCGCCACTCCTTTTGGGGTGGATCAGAGGGAAGGGCCCAGGGCATCTGAGACTGTAGGCAGCCTTGGCAGTGGGCTTTTAGCAATAGGTATGAGAGGCCAGGCGCAGTGGCTCACACTTGTAATCCCAGCACTTTGGGAGGACAAGGTGGACAGATCACTTGAGGTCAGGAGTTCAAGACCAGCCTGGCCAACATGGCAAAACCCCATCTCCACTAAAAATACAAAATTAGCTGGGCATGGTGGCATATGTCTGTAATCCCAGCTACTAGGGAGGCTGAGGCAGGAGAATCGCTTGAACCCAGGAGGCAGAGGTTGCAGTGAGCCAAGATGGTGCCACTGCACTCCAGCCTGGGTGACAGAGCAAGACTCCAACTCAAAAAAAAAATCGGTATGAGAGTATTTCATTGTTTTAGCAACTGGCTGACAGTACCAGAGTGTACTGGAGGATACATGCCAGGGAGAGCCCATCCTACCCCACATCTACTTCTCACCCCTCAGCTCCTGCACAGCATGCTGTTCACCCATCAGGCCACGGTGGAGCAGCTGGCGGGACAGCAGACCCCCCGGGAACCACCAGAGGCCCCTGGGGATAAGAAGGGGAGCAGCAGCAGCATCCACCGTAAGTGCTCAGGGCTGGGAGGGCCCAGGGAATCCTAGCCGGAGGAGGAAGGGCCCTCCTGGCTGAGTACATGGCTGAGGGGGCATAAGACAAGGGATACTATGTACTCATCCATTCATTCAACCAACATTTATTGAACACCAGCTATTTACTAGGTGTGGGGGTTCAGAGATGAAAGGCTCAAGAGACTCAGAACCTAGTGGGGAGCAGAGATGGGATTACTGCCAGCGACTGCTGCGGGCATTCAGGTAAGCACTAGGTGCTGTACATTCAGGCCCAGAGAAGGAACTGGGACTTCCCAGAGGACACAACACTCGGGCAGGTGAAGGAGATGGAAAAAGATGCCTAAGCAGAGGGAATAGCATTTATTTATTCTTTTTTTTTTTTTGAGATGGAGTCTCACTGTTGCCCAGGCTGGAGCACAGTGGCAGGATATCAGCTCACTGCAACCTCTGCCTCCCGGGTTCAAGTGATTCTCATGCCTCAGCCTCCTGAGCAGCTGGGACTACAGGCATGCACCACCATGCCTGGCTAATTTTTGTATCTTTAGTAGAGATAGGGTTTCACCATGTTGGCCAAACTTGTCTCGAACTCCTGACCTCAGGTGATCTGCCCGCCTCAGCCTCCCAAAGTGCTGGGATTACAGGCGTGAGCCACCACACCCAGTTGGAAATAGCATTTATAAAGCAAAAAGCTGGGAACAAGTGTAGCAAATCTGGAGAACTGCTGGTAGCTTGCTGTTGGAGAGCAAGTCTTGTGATGGGGTGGGAACAAGTAGGACGGATAAGAGATGGGGCTGGCAAGGTAAACAGGTGTCGGGTCACAGAGGCCTCACAAGCCATGCTAAGGGAGCAAGACTTTCTCCTGTGGGCAGGAGGGACTGGGAGGGAGAGTCATGGTCAGACTTTCATTTTATAAAGATGACTATGTGTGTGTAGAGTTTTGGGTTGCATACAACTGGAGGTGGAAGGCCTTTGAAGATAATCTAGGCAGAAGATGACGGGGCGGTAACCAAGACAAGGGCCATGGGATGAAGATGGAGGCTCAGCGGGAGAGAGACTGGGAAGATAGAGTTCATTCACTCATTCACTCACTCATTCATTTCTTCTTTCAGCAGATGCTTAATGACCCCCTGTTTAATGGACCAGGCACTGTCCTAGGGGCTGGGGAGCCAATGTGAGCAACACTGCCTTTATAGGACTTATAGGCAAGGGGGGTGCAGATATTCAACTAATGATTGATGAGTGATTATAACTGTGCTAACTGCTGCAGAGGAGAAATGCAGAGTGCCAAGGGCATCAGGGAAGACTTCCTTGACAAAGTGACACTTGAGATGATACCCAAAGTGTACATGAGTGTCAGCTGAGCTCAGAGGGAGTAGGGAGAGCATGGCGAGTGAGAGAACAGTGTGTGCAATGGCCCTGGGACAGAAGGACTGGGAGAAGGCCAGTGCAGAAGCACATGGCCATTGAGTGGGAGAAGAAGGTGGAAATGTAGGCAGACATCAGCTCTTACAGAGGCTGTGAGCTGGGAACCTACAATATTAGATTTTCTGTGAAAAAGATCACAGAGACACTTGACCAAACCAAGGCTCTTGTGCAGGGGTCCAAGAATTGCCCCTCCACTCCAGCCAATTTCATGGAAGAAGGATCCATGGCCTTCACCCCACCCCTGAGCTGCTGGGGGGCCCAAGCTCTGCACCCCTGGGAGTGCAGCTGAGGCCACGGGTGTGGGGTGCTCCAGGGCCTGCTGGGACTCGCTGGGCCTGGTCTGGCAGCCTGCAGCTAAATAGCACCTGAACAGCCCTCCCTGTTTCTCCACCCCCACCCACCCCGACCTAGCGCTGAGAACGCCTTAGGCAGAGAGCTTCTCTCTTTGGGAAACTATGAGGGAAAGAAAAAAGTGTTCCCGTTCCAGGTGGATCGTGTTAGGAAAAAAAAAGAAGAAGAAGAAGAAAGAAAAAAGTGTTCCCTCCCAAGCCCCATTTGTAGTGGGCTATTTTGCACCTCCCTCCCCTCTGCAGGCAAACACACACGCCCTGCCTATGCTTGGGCCCTAAGGGATGCTAAGCAGGCGTAGGTCACCAGAAGATTGGAAGCAGCCACATGCCCCACTTCTAGACTGAGATTCCAGAAGCCTGTGCCAGCCCCTCACCTCCACCCTCACTCAGAGCATTTGGTGCCAAGAAAGGAAGCTGCCTCTGGGAGTGCCGGGTCTGTTGAGCCAGAGGTAGGGAGCTGCAGGGCCAGTGCCGGGAATGGAAAGGAACTGGTGGGAGAATGAGAGGACTCTTAGAAATAAAATATCTCTTCCATGTGCCTTGACCTCAGGAACCCCGAGGGACACAGCCTTCCTGTGCAACAGCAGTCTCCACCTCATCTAAGGACCCAAGGAAAAGACAGTGACCCAGAGAAAGGGTGCTCTGATGGGGGCCTCCACACTTGTTCTCCTAGAGGATCACTGTCACTGTTTTCTCCCTACATAGATCTGACTTCAGAAATATTGTTCCTATCAAATACATTGGATATATTAATAACTTGTTTTTCCAGTTTTTTTGTTTGTTTGTTTGTTTTGGTGTGTTTTGTTTTTTGGTTTTTGGTTTTTGGTTTTTTTTTTGAGACAGAGTTTCGCTCTTGTTGCCCAGGCTGGAGTGCAGTGGCGCGATCTCGGCTCACCGCAACCTCCGCCTCCCGGGTTCAAGCGATTCTCCTGTCTCAGCCTCCTGAGTAGCTGGGATTACAGGCGCCTGCCACCACACTGGCCCAATTTTTGTATTTTTAGTAGAGACGGGGTTTCATCATATTGGTCGGGCTGGTCTCGAACTCCTGACCTCAGGTGATCTGCTCGCTTCAGCCTCCCAAAGTGCTGGGATTACAGGCGTGAGCCACCGCACCCTGCCTGTTTTTCCAGTTTATTCACTAGAGCCCAACCAATGTGACTACATTGGGTTGATGCTTGTTCTTTTAGTTAAATGATGTGGTCTTGCTAAGAAAAACATGGAGCGGCAGTTAGGCTTTTTGAAATACAGAAAGTGATGTGAAGTTCTATATAGTCATCTCCAAGGCCCCCAGCTGGGAGGCCCTATGGCAGGGCCCTGGCAGGGTCGGAGAGGGAAAGAGGCAGGATTGCAAGGAGCAGGAAGAAGGAAGCCTTTTTGGAGGTGGAAAGTTATGCACCCGAGTGAGAGAGAGAAGAGGAAGGCTGGGGCTCCCCATACCTGCCCTGGGCCTCCCACTCATGAACTCTGCAGGGCCCCTTCTTACCCATGACACAGCTTAATCTAAGCTAGGAGAGGGGATTTGATGGATGAAGAAACAGAGGACTGCAAATTTAAATGACAAGGCCAAGGCCACACAACCAGTTCTTTGCCGGGCTAGACTGGAGGCCCTTGCTGCAGGGACAGGGAGTGAAGAATGGATCCATTGAGATATAGCAGAGAATATCCTTCCCTTAATTTGCTGGACACATTTTTCTTGAGCACTGATTATGTCCAGACTGGGTAGATTCAAGGGAAAATAAAACAAATACAGCTCCTGCCCCCACAGAGTTGGACTCACAGACATTAAATGAAAAGCACACAAATGACTACATGACCCTAACTCAGCCGAGTGCCCTTGGAGGAGAGGTTCAGGGAAGGATGAGGGCAGGCAGCAGGCACTCTCGCCTAGGCTGGGAGTCTCGGAAGGCTTCTCCAAAGAGTGGTATTTATGATGAGGCCTAAAGAAAAGTAGAAAAGAGGCTGGGCGCCGTGGCTCATGCTTGTAATCCCAGCACTTTGGGAGGCCAAGGCAGGTGGATCACCTGAGGTCGGGAGTTCGAGACCAGCTGACCAATATGGTGAAACCCAGTCTCTGCTAAAAAGTACAAAAATTAGCCAGATGTGGTGGCATGCACCTGTAATCTCAGCTACTCAGGAGGCCGAGACAGGAGAATTGCTTGAACCTGGGAGGCAGAGATTGCAGTGAGCCAAGATTGTGCCACTGCACTCCAGCCTGGGCGACAGAGTAAGACTCTGTCTTTAAAAAAAGAAAAAAAGAAAAGAAAAGCATAAAAGGAAGGGCAAGCCCGGCAACATGGCGAGACTCCATCTCTACAAAAAACACAAAACTTGGCTGGGCATGGTGGCACGTGCTGTAGTCCCAGCTACTCAGGAAACTGAGGTGGGAGGATCGTTTGAACCCAGGAAGGGTTCAAGCCTACACTGCAGCCTGGGTGACAGAGAGATACTCTCTCTCAAAAAAAATAAGACAGAAAGCAAAGGAAGGGCAGTGGGGCGAGGAAGAGAGACTTCCAAGCAAGAAATAAGAAGGCCTGGGAAATGGGAGGAGCAAGGGGCATCTGAGAGAGGTTGGGCTCCCTTGACCCTTTCTCTCTTTCTTTCTCTAGGACTTGGCTCTGCCCCAGTCCCCTGCCAGCTGGGCCCTTGCTGCCATTTGGGGAGCGTCCAAGGCGAGCTGCCTGGTGTTGCCTCCTTCATCCCTCCCCTCCCGCCCCCTCTCCCTTCCGACTGGACCTGCCTCTCCGGGCCCTTCTTGCCTCCTCTCCCGTCAGAGCAGCAGGTCCCAGGGGCCTTTAAGCCAGACATCCTGCTCCCAGGACCTAGGAGCCACCCAGGGGCCTGGCATTTTCCAGGGCTTCCTCTCTTGGCCGGGCTGGGACAGGGTGCGGGTGACAGGCTTCGGCTCTTGTCCCTCAGGCCCGAGGGGCTGGAAGTAAAGCCTGCTCCCATGATGAGGGCAAAGGGATGCCTGGATCCCAGGGAGGGCTTCTGCCCAGAGACCTGCAGACTCAAAACTGGGGAGGAAAGACTTACTTCCCCCAATCTGGAGAACCTCAAAGCATTGTGGCCCTTGGATCCTACTTAATTGGAAAGGAAGGTGGGAAGTTGAGGAGGAGTCCTCCAAAATCCATCTCTCCTCTTGCCCACTGCCTCTGAGTTAGCCCCTTCCCATTGCTGGACATGGGCTGAAATTGCAGGGTTTCAAGGGGTGGAGTTGGACCAAAAGTGGGGAACATTGCAGGGAAGGTATGAATGTGGAAATGGGAAAAACCAAGACAGGGTGTCCCTCCTCTCTCACCATATTGCTAATCAGATTAAGGAGACATTCCAAATCTCAACTTTTCTTCAGGGAGATGAGAATAAGGTTTCCATAATTTCCATCCTGCCCGCATAAGGGGGAAAATTAAGGGTCTAGCCTGGGGAGAGGACAAGGGTGGTTGTGTTCCCTGAGTCTTCTCCAGGGCCTATCTCCCCATTCCGGGCTAAGGTCTCCAGCCCCTTTCTCACCCCTCCATGCAACTTCTCTCCCATCCCTCTAATCTCTGAGGCCCTGGAAACCCCCGTCCCATGCAGGCACTTCCTCCTCTCTCCACTTCCCCCGGACCCAGGCAGGTGGGATAGGGAGACACTGGCCTTCTCTGCTCTGTAATACTCCACTGTGACCACGAATAAAATGTCCTTGCAAACTGCCCTCTGGCTGACCACCCCCCTGTGGTGGACCCCCATCCTCCCACTGTGCTCCTCCTGCGTTCTGGTCTGGTGTGATGGGAAAGGGCCCGAGTTTGGAGGAGAACCTGAGGCCTGGAGTGGAGCTACACATCCCACCAGCCAGTCTCTTCCCTCCCGCCAGCATCTCCTCTCAGAGAGAAAGGCTGAAAGGAAGCCAGGACATGAGGAGCTTCCTGGACACAGTGGGAAACCCGCCTCAAGGGAGGAAGTTCAGACTACAGCAGGGGTCCTTAAAGAACGGCCCTCAGATCTCTGTGGACCACTTCAGAGCAGAAGGGTTGGGTGAGGAGGAGGGCACTGCCAGGGGCCCCTTTTCGTCTGCACCCCAGGCCCTAGGAATGCCAAGCAGGGCAGCAGTGAGGCATCAGGTGCCTGGGAAGTAGGGGACATGTGACAGAGAGGGTTTTTTGCCCAAACAAGGACATGGCAACAGAGAGGGGTGCTCCAGGAGCCAAGACTGTTGATCCCACCACCCTACTGTCTCTAGGCTGCCAATTACAAGCCTAGGATTTGTCCCCACTCCCTTTCTATGACATGGAGCATGGACTCGTGTGGCACAGAGGGCCCCTTTACTCAATGTTTGTCCCTGTTCCTCAGTCCCAGGAGTAGACGCATCCTTCTCAGGGACGCCCTGAGCATGTGCTTCTGCAGCCTCTCAGCCCTTCTTAGTGGCATACGCATGGTCTCAGGGCCACACATGGAACTGGGAAAGGAGAGACCCACAGAAGGGCAGGATGGGCCCTCACTCCTCAGGAAAGTGGTGATGGACACAGCACACAGGCCCTGGGTTTCCAAGCTGGATCTAGGCCAGGAGAAAGGATCTATGAGAGTTCATCTCAGTCTCCCTCCTTCACCCCAGATGCCAAGAAAGTGGAGACCACAGAGTTTCTCTCCCAAGAGTTCCCAGCGCTACAATGAAAACTGCTTCTCACTTGCCCCCAAAGCCACAGGCCCATCCCTGGCCCTGCAGGAAGGACGAGCCCCCAGGGGCCTTCCCATCACCCTGCCCAGTTTTGGGAGACAAAGGGCTAGTGTTGTCTGCTCCAGCATAAGGAACTGGATGGTTTTGTCATGGGGTTTGCGCCCTGTTCAGAGAGACCAGCCCCTGGGAGAGAATTGTTCTCCTTCACGGCGATCCTCACATGCCCCTCTGCCTGACCCCACCGCCTCTTCAGTGCTTTGTGGTGTCTGTGACCCTCACATCTCAGGCAATGGGAAATGCCTTGAGGTCACTCTTCTGAAATTTCTCTTTGGAGTAGGTGAACCTGAGAGACTAAAAGCTCAGCCCCAGAGGACTTACATTTCCAGGTGGCGCACTCTGCGTTCAGGCAATAGATTCGAGTGGAGCAGACTTTTTCAGCCTTGGCACTGTTGATATTTTCGGCTGCATAATTCTCTGTTGTGGGCAGCTGTCCTGTGCATTCCTGGGCATTTAGCAGCATTTGGGGCCCTGACTACTCAGTAGATTCCGGGAGCACCCTCCCCCACCCGGTTAGGACAACCAAAACTGTCTCCAGACATTGGCAAATGTCTCCTGGGGAGAGGGGAGAAACTACTCCCAGTGGAGAACTACTTAAGTAGAGAAAAGCTTCAGTAAATCCAGATGTTCTGGCGAAGATGGGAACCAAGTTCCTCGGACTCACGAGACTGTTGGTCTCCACAAGGCAAGAGTGCCCTCTGGTGGCCACAGTCAGTATCGGCGGTCCAGAGGCGCTCAGAGCCCTGGCCTAGGCTGGATGGAGAGCCCACAGCCAACTCTAAGGTGAAGGGGTGATGCCCACATTGGAATCCTCTGAGAGGAGGAAGAGAGTTGTAGAATAAAAACATTTTATGAGAACCTTCCCATTTCAAACCCCCGTAGCAAATCATAGACTATCCACCAAAGGCTTACAGGTGTAACCTAGCAACATACTCTGCAGCCTGTTTGTTTCTGGTGCAACCAGGTGACATCACATCCTCTGGCCATCTGTGACTGTGACTGTCAGCTTCATCTGGGGATAGAATGCTGTGGATGCTCAGCCTTCTTCCAGGACAGTGGACACCGGGCCGAGACACAGCAGAGTCAGCTCACCTGCCAGCCCTGCTCCTGGGCACTCAGCTCTACTGTACCAAAGGCATGTGCAGACACACACCTGGGCCTTGGGAGTGTCAGGGAGTCAGACTCCCAGGATGCACTGTTAGGAATCAGAAGGCACCTTTGAGAGCATCAAGTTCAAGCCCCGTAACTTCACAGGACCAGAGAAAAGAAGGTACTTGTTCAAAACCAAACAAGAGAAGAATCCAATGTAGAACATACATTTTCTAATTATCACTTAATGTTCTTTCCATTTCACCATGACCACTCAACTAGAGAATCAAAAAACCCTTAGAAATGAGTATATATGTTAAGAGGAAAGTTTTAAAATTTATTCCTGAGTGATGTATGTATGTATTTATTCATTTATTTTGAGACACCATCTCACTTTGTCTTCCAGGCTGGAGTGCAGTGGCGTGATCTCGGCTCACTGCAACCTCCACCTCCTGGGTTCAAGTGCTTCTACTGCCTCAACCTCCCAAGTAGCTAGGATTGCAGGGTTGTGCCACCATGCCAGGCTAATTTTTGTATTTTTAGTAGAGATGGGGTTTCGCCATGTTGGCCAGGCTGGTCGCAAACTCCTGACCTCAGGTGATCCGCCCACCTTGGCCTCCCAAAGTGATGGGATTACAGGCGTGAGCCACCGCACCCAGCCCTGTATGGTTTTTGTTTGTTTGTTTGTTTGTTTGTTTGTTTGTTTTATTTTTATTTTTTTCTGAGATGGAATATTGTTCTGTTGTCCGGGCTGGAGTGCAGTGGTACGATCTTGGCTCACTGCAACCTCCGACTCCCAGGTTGGAGCAATTCTCCTGCCTCGCCCTCCTAATTTTTGTGTTTTTAGTAGAGAGGGGGTTTCACCATGTTGGCCAGGCTGGACTCAAACTTCTGAACTCGTGATCCACCCGCCTCAGCCTCCCAAAGTGACAGGCATGAGCCACTGCGCCCAGTCCCTGTGTAATTTTTTACTATGACCATAGTAGTAGGCATTTTCCTTTTTGTGTGCATTGTGGCACTTGATTACATATCATCTTGTGTTGTCCTCTAATTGTCTCGTGTGCATGAATATTGTGCCCCTATAAAGCTGGTATTCTCGGGGTAATGCAGCACACTTGTTAGATGGAAGGTGGTTGGTCACTAGAACACTTAATTAGCATGTGGAAGAAGTCTTGGAGGTTTTGTTTGTTTGTTTGTTTTGAGATAGTCTCGCTCTGCTGCCCAGGGCCCGGGCTGGAGTGCAGTGGTATGATCTCGGTTCACTGCAACCTCCACTTCCAGGTTCAAGCAGTTCTCCTGGCAGCCTCCTGAATAGCTGAGATTACAGGCACCCACCACCATGCCTAACTAAGTTTTGTATTTTTAGTAGAGACAGGGTTTTGTCTTATTGGCCAAGCTGGTCTCAAACTCCTGGCCTTAAGTCATTAGCCCCCTGGGCCTCCCAAACTGCTGGGATTACAGGCATGAGCCACCGTGCCTGGCCCGCCTTGGAGATTTAAAAACAAAAACAAAAGCAAAGTATTTGCTGTCCTGAGTTGTTGGTGAGAGTGAGGACAATCCCTGCCCTCCCCCTTTCATTCCCTAATGAAGACCCTGGCCCAGGGGGGAAGAAAAAAATTCAAGCACCATACATATTTTATACGTAAGATTTCAGTGCTCCACATCTTGTCCCACGGGAAAGTCTTCAGGGGCAATAACGTGTATGGAGCTGTTGTCTGCTATAACAACGCCTTCTTCTGGAATATCTCCTGAAGGACCTGCCCGAGGCAATCCTGACTGTGCCCCAATAGACATGGATGATACTATACATGCTGCTCCATAACACAATATTTCATGGATGTCTTCCCAATTAAATACATAAAAATATACAGTCATGCATTGCTTAATGACAGGGATACATTCTGAAAAAAGGCATTGTTAGGCAATTTTGTCTTTGAACAAACATCATAGGGTGTATTTACACAAACCTAGATGGTACAGGCTGCCACACACTTAGGCTGCACATGGCCTATTGCTCCTCGGCTACAAACCTTACAGCGTGTTACTGTGCTAAATACCCTAGGCAGTTGGAACACAATGATAAGTACTTGGACATCTAAACACAGAAAAGATACAGTAAAAATACAGCACAAGAGATAGAAAATGGTCCACCTGTAGAGCACATTTTGCCATGAATGGAGCTTGCAGGACTGGCAGTTGCTCTGGATAGGTCAGTGAGTGAGTGTTGAATGAATGTGAAGGCCGAAGATATTACTGTATACTACTGTAGACTGTATAAACACTGTACACTTAGGCTACACTCAATTGATTCAAAATATTTTTTTCTGCAATAATAGACTAACCATAGCTTACTGTAACTTTTTTACTTTTTTATTTTTATTTTTTTTTTATTTTATTCATTCTTTTTTTTTTTTTTTTTGGAGACAGAGTCTCACTCTGTGGCCCAGACTGGAATGTAATGGCGCAATCTCGGCTCACTCGGCTCACTGCAACCTCCGCCTCCCCGGTTCAAGCGATTCCCATGCCTCCCAAGTAGCTGGGATTACAGGCGCATGCCACCATGGCCGGCTGATTTTTTGTATTTTTAGTAGAGACAGTGTTTTGCCACATTGATCAGGCTTTTCTTGAACTCCCGTCTGCCTTGGCCTCCCAAACTTTTTTACTTTAAAAACTTTACTTTTTTTTAACCTTTAGACTCTTTTGAGGTAACACTTAGTTTAAGACACAAATACACTGCACAGATGTACAAAAGTATTTTTCTTTATATTCTTATATGTAAGGATATTATCCCTACTCTATAATCTTTTTTCTATTTAAAATTTTTTTTTTTTATTACTTTTTAAACTTTTTTGTTAAAAGCTAAGACACAAGCACACACATTAAGATACAAACGCATGGGCTGGGCGTGGTGGCTCACTCCTGCAATTTCAGCACTTTGGGAGGCTGAGGCAGGCAGATCACGAGGTCAGGAGATTAAGACCATCCTGGCTAACATGGTGAAACCCCGTCTCTACTAAAAAATACAAAAAATTAGCCTGGCATGGTGGCAGGAGCCGGTAGTCCCAGCTACTCCAATGGCTAAAGCAGCAGAATGGTGTAAACCTGGGAGGCGGAGCTTGCAGTGAGCGGAGATAGTGTCACTGCACTCCAGACTGGGCAACAGAGCAAGACTTCATCTCAAAAAAAAAAAAAAAAAAAGACACAAGCACATGGCCTGAGCGGTGGCTCATGCCTATAATCCCAGCACCATGGGAAGCCAAGGTGGGAGGATCACTTGAGCCCAGGAGTTCCAGACCAGCATGGACAACACAGGCAGACCTCTTCTCTACAAAAAATATTTTAAAAAATTAGCAGGGCCTAGTGGCATATGCCTGTGGTCCCAGCTACTCAGAAGGCTGAGGTTGGAGAATAGCTTGGGTCTGGGAGTCAACGCTTCAGTAAGTTGTGATCGCTACTACACTCTAGCCTGGGTGACAGAGTGAGGCCCTGTCTCAAAAAACAAAACAAACAAAGACACAAGCACACACAAGGGTAGGCCTACACACAGGGTCAGGATCGTCAATGTCACTGTCTCCCATCTCCACATCTTTTCCCACGGGAAAGTCTTCAGGGGCAATAACATGCAAGGAGCTGTTCATCTGCTATGAAAACAACACCTTCTTCCGGAAAACCTCTGAAAGGACTTGCCTGAGGCTGTTTTACAGTTAATTTTTTTGAATAAGTGGAAGGAGTACACGTTGAAATAATGATTTAAATGTATAGTACAGTAAATACATAAGCCAATAACATAGCCATTTATTATCATTATCAAGTATTATGTACTGCGCACAACTGTATGTGCTGTACTTTTATATGACTGGCAGTGCCATAGGTTTGTTTACACCAGCATCACCACAAATACATGAAAAATATGTTGCACTATGACATTACAACAGCTACAATGTCACCAGGTGATAGGAATTTTTCAGCTCCGTTATAATCTTACGGGACCACATTGTTATGCAGCACATGACTATATACACAGTTCAATAAACATTGATTAAATGCTTACTGTGTGCCCAACACTGCACTGCCAGGTGCTGAGAGGCAGAGTACCTGCTTTAAGACACTTTCATCTGTACTGTGTCACACAGGTAGCCTGGCAGAAGTCAGTATGTTGCACAGAAGGCAAGCGAGCTTGCAGGTGGATGGGGGTGGGGAGGAGTAGGGGAGCAGCCAGGAGGGGCAGCTCTGCGGGAGTTGTTTAGAAATCAACCCTTTTTTTTTTTTTTTTTTTTCTGAGATGGAGTCTCGCTCTGTCGCCCAGGCTGGAGTGCAGTAGCGCAATCTTGGCTCATTGCAACCTCTGCCTCCCAGGTTCAAGTAATTCCCATGCCTCAGCCTCTCGAGTAGCTGGGATTACAGGAGCCCATCACCTCGCCTGGCTTTTTTTTTTTTT
>NW_012104454.1:1502486-1519829 GCF_000951045.1 Mandrillus leucophaeus | reverse complement strand
TTCCTTGAAATAAATTCTCAGGAGTGAAATTACTGGGTCAAAAATTATGACATTTTCCCAGCTACTCTGGAGGCTGAGGTGGGAGGATCGCTTGAACCTGGGAATTGAGGCTGCAATAAGCCATGGTTGCACCAATGCACTCCAGCCTGAGTGACAGAATGAGACACCATCACAAAAAAAAATACAACATTGTAATGGCTTTGGATACATATTGCCCAACTATCCTCCAAAAGATTATCACAGTTTTAAAAAATCACATTTAGGGGCGGGGGGGAGGTATTGCATTGGGAGTTACACCTGAAGCAAATGACGAGTTGATGGGTGCTGACGAGTTGATGGGTGCAGCACAGCAACATGGCACAAGTATACATATGCAACAAACCTGCATGTTATGCACATGTACCCTAGAACTTAAAGTATAATAATAATAAAAAATAAATAAAAAAATAAAAAATAAATAGAAAATAAAAAAAAAATAGAAAAAAAAAATCACATTTAGGCCAGGCGCAGTGACTCACGCCTATAATAGCAACACTTTGGGAGGCCGAGGTGGGAGGATCACTTGAGCCCAGTAGTGCAAGACTGGCGTGGGTAACATAGTAAGACCCCATTTCTACAAAAAATAAAATAAAATAAAATAAAATAAAAAACTAGCCGGGGGTGGTAGTGTGTGTCTGTACTCCCAGGTCCTGAGTACTCTGTACTCAGGAGGCTGAGGTGGAAGGATTACTTGAGCTCAGGAGTTCAAAGCTGCAGTGAGCTATGATCACGCCACTGCACTCCAGCCTGGGTGACAGAGCAAGACCTTGTTTCAAAAAATAAAAAATAAAAGTTACATTTATATACCATTCACTATGAGCTATGCTGTCCTAAGTGCTTTGCATACATTAGCTCAATCAATACTCATAACAGCTTTGCACTATTATAATCTCTTTTTTTTTTTTAGTTTTTTTTTTTTTTTTTGTAGGGATGGGATCTCAGTATGTTGCCCAGGCTGGTCTCAAACTCCTGACCTCAAGATATCCTCCTGCCCCAACCTCCCAAAGTGTTGGGATTACAGGTGTAAGCCACCACACTTGGCCTTTAATCTCATTTTACAGATGAGGAAATTAAGGTCTAGAAAGGTAATATAACTTGCTCAAGGCCACATTCCTGGCAAGCAGCAGAGCCAGGGTTCAGACCTAAGCAGTCTAGCTCCACAGTTTCTGCTCAAGTGCTGGCCTCTGATGCCAATAGCAAAAGACAAGCCCTTTTGGAACCTCAGCAGCTGTGGCCTTTCTCCACCTTTGGCCACTTTTACCAATAAGAGTACTGTTACGTTATTACTGTCCTCTTTGGTATGTCTTCAAATAGCTGGTGAGGGCAACCAAACATTTTTCTGCTCATTTGCTACTTATAATTTGGCCTCTCCTGTTTTAAAATTAGGAACAAGGACCACCTCACTAACACAGTATTGAAAAGATATTTTAAATTCATGTGACTGCCAGGTGAGGATGGAGGGAGGAAATAGGGATGAGTGAAGAAAGGGGAAGCAAAAAGGGGACAGAGTCCTTAAGAAGATTTTCAGGAAAAGGGGGAAGAAAACATTCCAATCGCCAGGCTAGCCATCAATTACTTCATTTAGCGTTGAAAAAATAAATGACTTTTATTTCAAGGAATTTAATTAACTCCATCTCAAACAAAACAAAACAAAATTTAATTCCTTGAAATAAATTCTCAGGAGTGAAATTACTGGGTCAAAAATTATGACATTTTCCCAGCTACTCTGGAGGCTGAGGTGGGAGGATCGCTTGAGCCTGGGAATTGAGGCTGCAATAAGCCATGATTGCACCAATGCACTCCAGCCTGAGTGACAGAATGAGACACCATCACAAAAAAAAAATAATAATAATACAACATTGTAATGGCTTTGGATACATATTGCCCAACTATCCTCCAAAAGATTATCTCCCCTCTGGCTGCTTGGGCTGAAAGCTGTAATCTCATTTGAAATTTTAATACTGTAGCTAATTACTGACTGTTTGTAATTATTTCATTGTTTTATCCCAAACATTTCAGAGGCTCAGACCAGGCAGGGCAACCCCCAGGGAAAACTGAGTGACCGCTGCCATAAATACCTGGAGGGTTCAGCCAGAAGCAAGCAAGCAACAGGTGAGACTGGGTCTTTGGGCATCTTAATGCCATGAGACCCACACAGCTCAGACACCATGGACCACTGCCAGGACTTAGCAATGGAGCCAGGGATATCATCCAGTACATCCATTTATTTTTCAGTTGCAGGTTCAAAGGCCCCTGAGGAGAATTGTTCCTGGTCATCAGGAAAAGCAAAACCTATGTATGAACCCCTGAGTGTCAATCACACTCACTTTTCCTACCATCAACTTGCTGTGAACTGATGGAGAAAATCTCACAACTGCAAGACTTGTTGCTACCATAAACCCTTCCCTCTCCAACTTCATCTGGCCCTCACAAGCCTTTTGCTAGTGCTGGGTCAGCTCTCAGCATCTATTCTAAATCTTCTCCCACCCACATCCCACTCCCTTCCTCTCCAAAGTCTACTGCACTTCCTCGGCCAGGTGTGGTGGCTCACACCTGTAATCCCAGCACTTTGGGAGGCCAAGGAGGATGGATCATCTGAGGTCAGGAGTTCGAGACCAGCCTGACCAACATGGTGAAACCCCACCTCTACTGAAAATACAAAATTTATCCAGGCATGGTGGCACATACCTGTAATCTCAGCCACTTGGAAGGCCAAAGCAGGAGAATGGCTTGCAACCCAGGAGGTGGAGGTTGCAGTGAGCCAAGATCGCACCACTGCACTCCAGCCTAGGCGACAGAGCAAAACTCCATCTCAAACGAAACAAAACAAAACAAACAAACAAAAAAAGAAACCAAACAAAAAACAAAGTCTACTGCACTTCCTACTAGGGCTTCCTTTCCTTCCTCCCGTCCTAATTTCTAATCTCAAGAATGGGTTGTTCCTGACCCAGTGAAGTAACCCCTCCACCTGTACCAAACAAGGAAAGTCGAGCAGGTGTTAGCTCTTGTGCCAACTCCAGTGAATTGACTGGGACACAACTAGGAAGCACATGGTCAAGAAGGATTCCAAGGTTGTGCTGGGGGCCTAGGAAGGAGAGTGGTGCCATGTTTTTTCCATGACTTTCATAGTACTAAATCCAGTGACCACATTTTTGTCCTTATCTTATTTTGTCCTCTGGTTGTGACATCGTGGACAGCCCTTTGTTCCATTAGCTGCCAATATCCATCCCTTCCCAGTTCTCTCTTTCCTAAGACTGTTGCTTTTCAAACTCATGTCTGGGCATTCCTCTGCACCCCACCTTTGGGGTTCTCCGGAACACTGGTCCACAGCTCTGTGTATTTTACACATCCTTCCTAGAGAGTTTCCGTTTGGGCTTCTCTCCATGCCTTAACCACCACCTAAATGCTGACTGCTCCTAGATCTGTATGACTTGCCCTGACCTCTGGCTCAAGCTTCAAGGTCATAGGTCCAAATACCCACTGAGCATTTCTTCCTGGATGTCCCATAGGCATCTCAAACTTAGCATGTCCAAAATGGAACCCTGCCTTCCACTCTCCTTTTCTTTCTGTTCCTTGCTTTAGTTAATGACACCACAATACATCCAATTATACCGAAGCAGAAACCAGGGTATCAGCCCATGCTGTCTTCTCACTCACCTCCTACACCCAGTAGGTTGCCAGATCCGATCAGTTTCACCTCCTAAACGTTTCTCAAATCTGTTTTCTCCTGGACAACTCTACACTGACCTAGTTTAGGCCCTATAGATAGTCTAATCTTTTCCCTTTCTGATCCATACTCCGTGTTGCTAGGGTGCTCTGTTTAAATTGGCAATCCGATCATGTAACTTAAAACTCTTCAATGACTTCCCTGAAAGGGAAAAAAAAATCTCTCTATCCCCCTAGTGATAATAATTTATATGTACTATAATGTCATTTAAATAGATATAGACATAAAACTAGGTATAAATATATATTTATGGCACATAAAACTATAAAAGCAATGGCAATTTACCAATTAAATAGAAACAAAACTATAAAGCCAATACATTTTAAAATAAAAACATTAATTTATTGTGACAGATGATGTTTGCTGAAACTAATTGCTGCACAAAATGTGATCATGGAATGGAGAGTTCCAGCTCAGGGTCTCTGGAGTTTGGCACACTGTGCAATGACTCACTTCTCCCACCACTTTTCTCTATTGGAACTTCTGCTCACCCTTTGTTCATTCAGCCTGCTGGGAGGACATTTGGCCTCCTCCAGGCGCAAACGCATCATTTACATATTAAGTCCTCCTCTGTTCTTTTCTCATTAGCTGAGACAATTAAAGCAGCACTACTTGGTGCCAACTCATCAGAAACACAAAGACGAATGCAGACACTGAAATCATTTGGCAATATAGGTTATAAAGTGCCACCCAGATGATCCAAACCATGATTATCTTGTTTGTTTTTTATATCATCATTAGAAGTAAGACACAAAAGTTAACATTTTCCTAGAAATTCCACGGACTTCAGATAAGACCTAAAGAGACAAATCCAAGCTCCCTACAACATGGGATCCAGGAGCTCATCACTGGACCCCACACACACGACACTCACAGAGATACTTCTGCAGCCACTTCCCAACACCCGCTTGACAACCTGGTGGTACCAAATCGCTTGTGCCTCTGTGCTTTGGATGCCTGCTCATCCCTCTGACTGACCGGCCTTGCCTGCCCTCTTCTTAGGCTAACTCCTCCCAATCCTTTAGGATTTTGCTCAGAAGATCATCATTTTTTTTTTTTTTTTTTTTTGAGACAGAGTCTCGCTCTGTCGCCCAGGCTGGAGTGCAGCGGCGCGATCTCGGCTCACTGAAAACTCAGCCTCCTGGGTTCACGCCACCCTCCTGCCTCAGTCTCCTGAGCAGCTGGGACTACAGGCACCTGCTGTCACGCCCAGCTAATTTTTTTTTTTTTTTTTTTAGTAGAGACAGAGTTTCACTGTGTTAGCCAGGATGGTCTTGATCTCCTGACCTCATGATCTGCCCTCCTTGGCCTCCCAAAGTGCTGGGATTACAGGCTGAGCCACCGCGCTGGCCCAGAAGCTCATCTTGACCCCATAGGCAGGGTCAACTGCCTTTCCTCTGTGCCTAGCTTTATCATAGCACTGACTGCATCGTGTGCAAATTATCCTGGAATGTAAGCTGCCCCAGGGCAGGGACGAGGCCCTGTCACACTCTGCAGTGCTGTCTCCTAGACAGGGTCTGGCATGTGGCAACATGCAACAAGGGCTGCTGAACTAAAATCCAGGCTCCGTGCTGTACTGGAGAGAAAATCTCACAGTGGCTGGGCTGTAGAACTTGCTTTGATGACCGTCTGTGATCTTAGACATGTCATTTCATCACCTCGAGCCCCAGCTGCCCCATCGATGAAACAGACAATACAGATACACCGGTACAGGTACAAAATTACAAGGAAATTTGATGCAGCATTATTTCAAAAGAAAAATATCAGAAGCGCCTAAATGTCCACCATTGGTGTGCTAATTAAACAAACAATGGTACATACATGCAATGGAATACTATTCACTGTCAAAAAGAAAGCAGGAGCTCATTATGTACTGAAGTGGAATTACCTCTCAAGTTTGCCTTAACAGAAAAAAAGTGGGATTAAGAGAAAAAAGTGGGAGCAGAAGAGTATGTGTGGGATTTTACTATTTGTTTAAGAAGGGGGAAAATACATATATAGATTCGTGTTGACTTGATTAAGTCCTAAAATGTTTGAAAAGGGCCAGGCATGGTGGTTCACACCTGTAATCCCAGCACTTTGGGAGGCCAACGTGGGCGGATGACTTGAGGTCAGAAGTTCGAGACCAGCCTGGTCAACATAGTGAAACCCCATCTCTACTAAAAATACAAAAAAAAAAAAAATTAGCCGGGCATGGTTGTGCACACCTGTACTCTCAGCTACTCGGGAGGCTGAGGCAGGAGAATCGCTTGAATCCAGGAGGCAGAGGCTGCAGTGAGCCAAGATCATACCACTGCACTCCAGCCTGAGTGACAGAGTGAGACTCCACCTCAAAAATAAATAAATAAATAAATAAATAAAATGTTTGAAAAGATAAACAAGAACAATAGAGGTTACCTATTGGGGAGAAGAAAATGGATGGATAGAGGACAGAAGACAGAAGTAGATTTTTCACTGCATATATTTTATACTTAATGATTTTAAAACTACAATACCATTTTACTTACATAAAATTAAAACTTTTTAAAGTAAATATTTCCTGCCCACCATAATTACATCACAAGATCAAGTAGGAAGATCAAGTAAACACTGTAGGCAGGGCACGGGGGCTCACGCCTGTAATCCCAGCACTTCAAGAGGCCAAGATGAGCAGATCACTTGAGGTCAGGAGTTCAAGACCAACCTGGCCAACACGTTGAAACCCAATCTCCACTAAAAATACAAAAATTAGCCAGGCATGGTGGCATGCGCCTGTAATCCCAGCTACTCGGGAGGCTGAGGTGGGAGAAATGCTTGAACCCGGGAGGCAGAGGTTGCAGTGAGCCGAGATCGCACCATTGCACTCCAGACTGGGCAACAAAGCAATACTGTCTGAAGGGGGAAAAAAAAAGGTAAATATTGTAAAAGCAAGTACTGCTATTGGAAGGTGTAAGCAAGAATGACATTTTGTGGTAAAGCTACTGTCTTATACTTGTACTAATAAGTATAATGACAAAGATACCTTCCCTTCTCCATCCCCGTCTTTCTCCAACACATACCCTCCAGGGGAGCATCAAGCTTCACTATCATTTTACAGAATAAAGGAGATTGAAAGAAGGGAAGTGACAGCTACGTTGACACATGATCTCACACCTGCTTCTAATACAGAGAGTCCCACACGTGAACCTTCCCCTAAAGGGCCTTATAATCTGATAATAGCACCCTCTTCAACAACAGCCTGCCTACTTCTTATCCTCCTTTTCTGTGCCCCATTCCTACTTTCTCGGGGACCCCCACACAACCAGGGGCTCTCCCACAGATTCTCACACATCTCCCTTCAATTCCACACATTTTCTCATTAGTCTAGTATGCACACTGGGTCTGCTGACCTTTCCTCATCCACCTTGGCATCCTCACAGAAACCTCAAGGCTGCAAAATCCAAATAGCAGCCCAATGGCAGGCTCACACAGAGATACTGGGTGCCGACTCTGAGAACTTGAAACAATCCCAGTCATCAGGATGCGTCACCTATGACAGCCTTCTTACTTCTCATCTCTCTTCCTCTTTGTCAAATGTTTCCAAGAAACCAGAACTGGAGGGGAAGAATGCTAAGGTTTGCTTCTGGAGAGCAGCCAGGTAATGTGTGCTAACATCCCAGGGATGTCTGTAGAAACGGTCTTCTATGTTAAGGAATTCTGCATTCAGTCCTACTCAGTTAAAGGCATGGCTGAAAAGACCCTAATGAAATGGTTAAACACATGGACTTTAATGTCACATATTTATTCATTTATTTTTTGAGCCAGAGTCTCGCTCTGTCGCCCAGGCTGGAGTGCAATGGCGTAATCTCGGCTCAATGCAACCTCTGCCTCCTGAGTTCAAGCAATTCTCCTGCCTCAGCCTCCTGAGTAGCTGGGACTACAGGCACCCACCACTACACCTGGCTAATTTTTGTATCTTTAGTAGAGACAGGGTTTCACCATGTTGGCTAGGCTGGTCTCGAACTCCTGATCTCAGATGATCCACCTGCCTCAGCCTCTCAAAGTGCTGGCATTACAGGCGTGAACCCCTGTGCCCAGCCAATGTCATGCATTTATTAATTTCAACAAATATTTATGGGGTGCCTACTCAATGCTAGGCACTCTACTAGATAATGGCATGCTGGACCCTGATCTCCCAGAACAGAAATTTTTAAATCCTAATTTAAAGCATTTACCAATTTCCATGGTGTAAATACTCCCACCACAGTCAATATCAGTGAATGTAGAACTGGGAAGACATGTATACAATCGGCCCTTGTGACCCAGTACAAGCTGACTTTGGCAAACCACTAGACAATCAACAAAATACACTAGACTCTACATTTGTGAAATTAAATATAATAACTAACATTTAATGAGTGTCTGCCATATGTCAGATAATATTGTAAGAACTTTATAGATAAAAACCATTTAATCATCACAAAACCCCTAGAAGGTATTGTCATCTGAAAACAAAAAACTAAACACATAATCTCAAATTGTGATAAGTGATATGAAGCAAACAAAAAGGGTTGGGGGAGAACACAAAATTGAAATGTTTGCTGATTTTCATGGTGTAAATACTCCCATCATGACCAATTTCAAGCTACCGATGTGACTTCAGTTGGTTTGCCAAATTCCATAAAATTTACCATATTGCTCTCATTAGCCAATGTGAGCCAGTACAAGCCAGCTCCAGCATACTACTTGGACAGAAGGAGGAGGAGGAAGAGAGAGCGAATTTGGAATGATCGCAGGTCTCTCTGGGAGATGGGATTTAAGCAGAAACATGAACAAGGAGATAATCTTGTGCAGAACCAGGGAACACCCAGAAAGAGAGGCATGAAATGAGGTTAGAGAGAAAGGCTAGAACCAGATCATGCAGTGTCCCTTTGACTGTGGGCAGAAGATTGAAATTTATTCCACATGCATAGAGAGACCTGGGTTTAAATTTCAGTTCCACCACTTACTGTGTGTGTGATTATGGGAAAGTTCTTTAGCTTCTTCAAGACTCAGTTTCCTCATGGGTGAAATAGGTTTAATACCTGAAATCTATTCTCACTGTGTTCTCATAACTAATACATGAGATGTATATATAATGCCTGCCCAGTACTGGAGCTATTATTATTACTAACCCACAATACATAATGCCCATTCATGTGAGAAAGAGAGAACTAGGGGTAAATGTCTGAGAGCCCTAGAAAATTTGCTCTGTATGAGGTTGCTCTAGGGTCTCAAACTCAAAGGCCTACAGGGACAGGCATATCATACACAATGGAACATGAAAGAAACTAAGGCACACAGAGAACATGCTATGTTCCAAAGGGAGCAGTTATTACAAAGTCCAACAGGTTGTAGTCATGTGTAACATGAACCCCATGTTGACCAGTCTTCCAATTACTGGAATTTTTGTATGAAATGTCCCCATTTGCAAATATTGACCCTAATTCCAATTTAAAACACTGTGTAGACGAAACCAAACAAGCCTACAGACCACTCATTTGTGACCTCTGCTTTATACCTTTCAATGGGCTCTTTCTCTAACCCAAGAGGAATTGGACTAGCCAAGGAATGCCTTTGGCTGGCTCAGACTGGGGACACACAAGTGAAGTTAGGCTGTAAGACTGACCTTCAGGATGAAAAGGGCAACTCAACTTCCAAGGCAGTGGCCAAGCAAAAGAAATGATTCCATATATCCTACAACTCCTAGATGCTCATAAGCTCGGAAATCACTTTCTGATAATATATTAGTTTCAATCCACCATCTTGTTTTTTTATGTTTCCTTTTTCTTCTTTTGAATTTTTAACAAATTGTTTCATTTCTTTTTATGTCCTCTACTAATTTAGAAATTATATACACAGTTTCTGTCTTGTAATGGGTTGACCTCAAAATGACAACTTGCATTCTTGTTCTGTTTGTTTGCTTGTTTGTTTTTTGACACGGAGTCTTGCTCTGTCGCCCAGGCTGGAGTGCAGTGGCATGATCTCTGCTCACTGCAAGCTCCGCCTCCCAAGTTCACGCCATTCTCCTGCCTCAGCCTCCCGAGTAGCTGGGACGACAGGCACCTGCCACCACGTCCGGCTAATTTTTGGGTATTTTTAGTAGAGACAGGGTTTCACCGTGTTAGCCAGGATGGTCTCGATCTCCTGACCTCATGATCCGCCCACCTCGGCCTCCCACAGTGCTGGGATTACAAGCATGAGCCACCGCACCTGGCCAAACTTGTCCAATGTTGTTGTCTAATGTTAAGTACATTTACTGCTCCCTCCCAGAGAGTATAAGAATCCTAAATATTTTCAGGTTTTAATTTTATTTTTATTTTTATTTTTTATAGAGATGGGGTCTCACTTTGTTGCCCAGGCTGGTCTTGAACTCCTGGGCTCAAGTGATCTTCCCACCTCAGCCTCCCAAAGTGCTGGAATTACAGGTGTGAGCCACCCTGGCCGGTTGGGAACCCTAAATATTTTAATTACACATCTCCTGCTCTCCACTGTCAAACCTCACTTTTGTGGTTTTCCATTTTTGGCTAGCTGGAAAGGTGATTCTTAGGGCCACCTTGGAAGCAATGTGCTGAAAATGAAGAGTCTTTGTCTGCCCCAGCACCTGAATAAATAGCAGGGAAGGGCTGCATGTGTGCTATGTGTGTACTGTTAGGTGATTAAGGAATACATTTATGGTGGTTAAGGCACTGATATGTGGGGATTTGCTTGTTACAACAGATAACATTATCCTAATTAATGTAGATATTTTCAGATGGGTGTGGTGGCTCATGCCTGTAATCCCAGCACTTTGGGCGGCAGATCACAAGGTCAGGAGATCAACACCAGCCTGGCCAATATGATGAAACTCCGTCTCTATTAAAAATACAAAAATTAGCTGAGCGTGGTGGTGGGCGCCTATAGTCCCAGCTACTCGGGAGGTCGAGGAGGGAGAATCACTTGAACTCGGGAGGCAGAGGTTGCAGTGAGCCGAGATCATGCCACTGTACTCCAGCCTGGGCAACAGGGCGAGACTCCGTCTCAAAAAAAAAAAAAGAAAGTAATTTGTTGTTTTTTCTCTAACCGTTTTTCTAAAAATTTCTGTGGTTCTTTCAATACATGTCTTTACAAGACAAGGAAGAATTCTTTATTTGTAACATAACCACAATATTGTTATCATACAAAATAGTAACTGTAATTTCTCAAATCACCAAATAGCCCATGTATAAAATTCTAATTCTCACAAATGTCATTTCCTTCTTAAAAACAATGTGTTTAAACCAGTATTTATAAGGTGTACATGTTATGATCAGATTATATCGTTTTAATCCTTTTATCTGTAGGTTCACCCTCCATATTGCTCATTCTCTCTCCCTCTGTCTTTCTCTGTGTGTCTAATTTTTACATGCATATGTATATGTATATACATACACATACATATATAAAAATATAAATATAATTTTATTCGGGCAATTCATTTGTTAAAGAAACCTGATTGTCTTATAGAGTCCCTGTAGTCTGCATTTTGATGATTACAGTTTAATGATATCCTTTTAGTAAGATAACTTCATAGATAGTGTTGTGTAGAGTGTATAGTAGTCTCTCTCTGCTCATTTATTGTCAATGTCTATATCTATTAGCTCACTGGAAGTTATATAGTATTGATATCCGAATTATATCATGTATTGATTTGTTAGATGGAATACACCTATAAGGATAAACTCCCCTTCATCTTTTATTAGTTACCCAGTAGTGCAGATTATATAGGGAAGACAGAATACATATATGATTATTTCCTTTATTTACCAATTTTCAAAAACATAAATGAATAAACTGGTTCTCTAGCATCCTCCAAGTGACCAATTTACTTTGCTTTACTGCTGTCGTTTTTGTCATTAGGAATTCATAGATTTGAACATATTTGTTGTTTCGATCTACACCTAAGGGTGTAGCCCTTTGAGATTCTGGTTTAAAGTGGACGTGTCTTATCAGAGCCTCACCTTTGGCACGTCTTGGGTTTTTATTTTTGTCACATTAGCCCCACGTCATCACCAAAAATACAGCTTAGTTTGGAAGACTGGAAATCGCTCTCAGGGCAAATACAACTTTGAGTGAAAGGCACGTCTCACTGGATTTTCATCTTCTCCTAGATGTTGGCCTGCTAATTCCTATCTCAATTGCTTTTTTATATTTTCTAAATATTATATTTTATATTTTCTAAATATTTAATATTCTCAGTAGGAAGATTGTTCTGAATTCTTTTTTTTTTCTTTTTTTCTTTTTTTTTTTTTTGAGACGGAGTCTTGCTCTGTTGCCCAGGCTGGAGTGCAGTGGCCGGATCTGGGCTCACTGCAAGCTCCGTCTCCCGGGTTTACGCCATTCTCCTGCCTCAGCCTCCTGAGTAGCTGGGACTACAGGCACCCTGCCACCACGTCCGGCTAATTTTTGGGTATTTTTAGTAGAGACAGGGGTTTCACCATGTTAGCCAGGATGGTCTCGATCTCCTGACCTCGTGATCCGCCCGTCTCGGCCTCCCAAAGTGCTGGGATTACAGGCTCGAACCACCGCGCCTGGCCTCTGAATTCTTTAGTCTCCATTACTATAAGAATTTACTTCCTTATGTGGTATGTATACACCATGGAGTACTACTCAGCCATAAAACAGAACAAAATAACGTCTTTTACAGTAACTTGGATGGAGCTTAAGGCCACTATTCAAAATGAAGTGACTCAGAAATGGAAAACCAAATACTGCATGTTCTCACTTAACAAGTGGGAGCTAAGCTATGGGTACACAAGGGCATTCAGAGTGGTATCATGGACACTGGAGACTCAGAAGTGGGGGGCAAGCAAAGGGTATAATGGGTACAATGTACAATACTCAGCTGACAGGTGCACTGAAATCTCAAACTTCAGCACTATACAATTTATCCATGTAACCAAAACCACTTATACTCCAAAAGCTATTGAAATAAAAAAAAACTTTAAAGAATTCACTGTCTTCAAGATGCCTTTCCTGACCCAATCCTAACTCCTCGAAATCATTTATGAGACACTCGATAATCTGACCTCAGTAGATATCCTCTTCCACTGCCTTCCCAGTAAACTATATTTTTGAATTCTACAAATATTTTTCTTCCCTAATACTCTTTTTATCCCAGACTTCCTAGCCTTTGCACAAGCAGATTCCTTTGCCAAGAATGCCTTAAATTCCCCAAAATAATGATTAAACCCTAACTATTTTTTAAAGATTCAACCTAATTATCACTTTTCCCATGCTCCCTAAATACTACATTCATTCCTCCATTTTATCAATATAAAAGGTTATGTCACAAAAGCCATGGCAGGGTTTAAGGGCTGTGATCAATGGTGTCAAGTGTCTCAAAAGAGTCCAGTGGTCACCAAAATATATCCACTGGACCTGACAGAATGGCAGCCACTGGAGACCACTGCCCGGGCAGTTCAGAAATACAGTGGGGAAGAAATCCAGACTGAAACATGCTGAAGAAAAATGAGCAGTGGAGGTAAAAATGTAGAATATTCTTTCAAGGAGCTTGGTTGTGAAGGGGCACCAGAGGTTAGGCAGGTTTCGTGTTTTGTAAATGGAAGAGATGCATAAATATGTCAGAGGAAAGAGACGGTAGAAAGGGAGGGGATAAAGATACAGGAGACAAAATGACAATTCATAACATAAGTTCTCACTGAGGCATGAGGACAAAAGTAAGGTGGAAAGATTTACAGAGAACCTTAGGGGTGGGGGTGAGCTTTAAATATGAGTTATAACTTCATCTTTTCTATTTTCATAAAACAAATAAGAAGAGTTGTGGAGGGGAACACTTGAAGCAAGTGGTGAAAGTTTATAGTAGTTGCTATGGGGGAAAGGGGAGGAGTTGATGCCTCTCAGAAACACACAGGATCACAGGAAATCAAGCAGAGGGAAGAGATCACGAATTTGTACTGGTATTAAATTCCATGGTTGGGTAACTGTCCAGCAGTCCTCGCCAACACAGATACAGGGTCAGAAAAGGAGGACAGATGCACTGCTCTAGGGTTGAAGTTTATAAAGGAATAATGGATTTGGGGGTATTAATAAGAGAAGTGATGGATCATAGATATAGACCGATAGATTGGAGAAATTGGAGGAGTGAAGGGAATGTTGATTTTAGTGAGAGAGAACAGATGTAGGGAGGGTAAGAACTGATAGAGAAGGAAGTCATAGCCAGGGATATCGGGCTTGAAGAATCAGTTGATGACAAACTCCATGATACGGCATTAAGAGTAAGTGAATGATATAGAGTAAAAGTAAAAGAAATTGAACACTAGACAAAGGACAAAAAAGCTTGAACATTGAACAGCCATTAACACTGATCCTGAAAGCCATCCAAGATGATGGCAGGATCCACAAGATATAGGAGAACTGAGTCAGGTGCCAGAATTTTAGATGTGACCAAATCCCTATATGTCAATTTTCTATATAACAAATAGGAGCAGAGGGTCATGTTGCTAGACTAGAAGAGTCTCAAAGAGGATGGAAGAATTATGGTCATGGCTTTGGGCTTCCATTTTCTTTTCTGGAAAAAAAAAGGTGAGATTAAATTAGGTCATCTCTGAGCAATCTTAGAACTCTAAAATCTATGAGCTCCTATCTAGACGATGACAGCCTAGAGAGTGCTCCCCATTTTCTAGCAGGGCACTCCCTACATCTGCTGCTCACACTCTGCTGGGGCTCCCACGTGTCAATGCTCAGCTTTTCAGTCACTTCTCAGCCATGCCCCTCTGTTTCCTGGGCTCATGGGCTGGCCTTCACCCTCTAAACCCCATGGACTCTGATTTATGTGCTCCTTTTGGTCTGTGTTAGCCTGTCCTACCTAGCTTGGTGTATCTACTTAGCAATAGGAAGCTCTCTTTATTCACTGTCCGTCTTTTTACCCAAGCCTCAATATCCACCATTTACTCAGCTCTGCTCAGACACCTGGTTCTTGGTAGAACTCTTTCTGTTTCCCACCACTAACGCCATCATGTAGGCCTGCAGTTAACATGAATTAGGAAAGCCCTGGGCTGCCAAGGAACTCTTCCTCTCCTACCCATAAAAGCCAAGACTGACCCAGATTGATTAGAGCTTCCCCTTCATCCAATGTCGTTTTTACATGAGTCCACTCCATTTAATCTTTCTTCCTCAATCTTCATTATTTCACCACACATACTCATTTTAGGACTTCCAATTTCAACCTCACCCTTCACCCTACCCAGCAGCATAGCTTCTCGCTTTCCACTTCTATCCCTAATCCTAACCCACTTTTCAAAAAGGCAGTCTCTCCCACTTTTGGAATCACTGTGATCTTGGTTGAGAATCTCTAATGTCTCCGGTCTGACTGCTGTGTGCTCTCCAGCTGTGAGGATTAGTGAGGTATCAGAATAGTTTGGCACACATGCTGGGCTCTCCCTGCAGCTGTTGTGCTTCTCAAAAACCACCAAGCAGGGAGCCCAGCCTGCCAGCAAAGAGCTACAGGCTATGGAGGCTCCTTGCAACTTTCCTCTGAAAACGCAGTGGGAAAGGTCACTGTGTGTGCAAGTCCTTGGGCAGGACTCCCTACTCCTGTGAAACTCATCCAAGTACATGAAAAAGTGGTAATCAGAATATCTGGGCCCTTATCCCTCCCACTTTACGTATTACGGCCAGAATGAAGTAGTCTTTACCCTTTCCCATCTCCACCAGATAATCCGACTGGGTCCCTGCTGTCCTCTCTTAAAATTAAAATAATTTAAAAATTAGATGTTTTTATTATTGGACTAATACAGGTTATTGCAGAAAACCTGGAGGAAAACAAATGGAGAAGTATAAAGAAGACTATATAAATCTCTTGTCATTCCATCACCCAGAAATGATACTGTTATCATGTTGGCATATTGCCTAACAATCTTATGTGTATGTGTGTGGGGTGTGTGTGGGGATGTAAGAATACGTTTGTGCTCCTTGTTTTGTTTCACAAAACTGGCATAGCTGATAATATTCCAGAATACAGTTAGGCTGTAATTCAATTATTTTATATTATCAAAAATTTTTCCAATTTTATATTAGTATAAGTAATGATGCTGCAATAAACATCCTTAAGGAACTATTGAAGCAAAAGATACGTCCACTGTAAGGCTCTTTATTCAGGCTGCCAAATTGTCCCCCACAGAGTAAAAATCAGTTTCTACTTTATTCAATGAGAGTTTCTATTTCATGGAACACTTCTTGCTCATATTAGATAGTTTTATTTTTCTAATGCTTTGCAAATTTGATACTGATTGGTAAACAATATCTTATTTTAATATGTACCCCTTATGAAAGCGGTTGCTCATTTTTTGTTTGTTTGTTTAGTGGGTTGGTTTCTTTTTTTAGAGACAGAGTTTAACTGAAACAACTAAAAAAAAATAGACAAAATATATGAAACAATAGTTCTTAAGACATTGGATACTAGGAAATGAAGGACAGTGACTCCTGAGAAGTGGAAAACAAATGCAGGGAGCCCTGTGTTGCTCCAGCTTACTGCCTGGAAAAGTTTCCAGGCCAAGGCACAGGAAGGGGGAACTCAGGTGGAGTCCTGTGGTATTCCCCTAGTTGAGGAGTCAAACTTAGGAATCCAGGAGGGCAAGGTGGCTGGAGTTCACAGGCCAGAGTATCAAAAAGGAAACTGCTGCACAGAGAGGACTCCAGAGATCTGCACGGGGCCAGTCTCTTTTGAGTACTCAGCTGAATTTAGATCAATGAGTGTATGTGAGGAAATTTCCTCAGGGTGAGGAAAGAACTTCCTGAAAGGATTAGAAAGAATAACCCTTGGCCAGGCACAGTGGCTCACACCTGTAATCCCTGCACTTTGGGAGGCCGAGGCAGGTGGATCACTTGAGGTTAGGAGTTCGAGACCAGTCTGGCCAACATGGTGAAAACTCATCTCTACCAAAAATACAAAAATTAGCCCAGTGTGGTGGTGCATGTCTGTAATCCCAGCTATTCGGGAGGCTGAGGCATGAGAATTCCTTGAACCTGGGAGGCGGAGGTTGCAGTGAACTGAGATCATGCCACTGCACTTCGGCCTGGATGGTAGAGCAAGACTCGACCATTTAAAAAAAAAAAGAATAATCCTTGATACTCACATAGTGCCAGCAATAGTGTCTGTTCCCCGGCCAGGGTGAAGGATCTCATAATTCACAAGGTAAGGCAGAGTACACAGAAAGGTCTAGCCTCAATTATGAGGGGGAAAAATCAACCTTAGAATAAATATAGTCCTGGTTTTACCAAATGAAGTGTAAAAGAACAACCTGAAGGGTTCTGACTGTTTCTAAGAAACTTTACTGCATTCTATAGCAAAATTCAAGAATATATATAAGAAAAAATATCTAGCACCCAACAAAGGAAAACTCACAATGGCTAGTATCCATAAAAAATTGCCAGGCATGAACAAGACAGGGATGCCCTCTCTCACCACTCCTATTCAACATAGTGTTGGAAGTTCTGGCCAGGGCAATCAGGCAAGAGAAAGAAATAAAGGGTATTCAATTAGGAAACAAGGCAAATTGTCCCTGTTTGCAGATGATATGATTGTATATTCAGAAAACCCC
>NW_012104454.1:1499063-1501151 GCF_000951045.1 Mandrillus leucophaeus | reverse complement strand
AGACTTGGAACCAACCCAAATGCCCATCAATGATAGACTGGATAAAGAAAATGTGGCACATACACACCATGGAATACTATGCAGCCATAAAAAAGGATGAGTTCATGTCCTTTGCAGGGACATGGATGAAGCTGGAAACCATCATTCTCAGTAAACTATCACAAGGACAGAAAACCAAACACCGCATGTTCTCACTCATAGGTAGGAATTGAACAATGAGATCACTTGGACACAGGGCGGGGAACATCACACACCAGGGCCTGTCGGGGTGTCGGGGGCTGGGGGAGGGATAGCATTAGGAGAAATACCTAATGTAAATGATGAATTATGGGTGCAGCAAACTAACATGGCACATGTATACCTATGGATCAAACCTGTACCAACGTTGTGCACATGTACCTTAGAACTTAAAGTATATAAACAAAATTCCAAAATTAAATAACATAATCCATCACATCAGCTGGCTAAAAAAGAAAAATTACATGATCATATTAATAGATGTAAAAAAAAGCATTTAACAAAATCCAACATCTATTAAGGATAAAAACTCTCAGTTAGCTAGGAATAGAGAGAAATTTCCTCAATTTGAGAAAGAATATCCATGAAAAAAAAAAATGGCCAGGCATGCAAAGGAAATTGTTGCCTATAATGGGGAAAAATATCAGTCAATTGAAACTGATCCAGAAATGATACATGAGATAGAATTAGTACCCACAAAGAATATTATAACTGTATTACACACATTCAAGAAGCTAAAGGAAAGACTGAGCATATTAAGCATAGACATACAAGAAAATGTAAAAAGAACCTAATTGAACTTCTTGGGATGAAAACTCTAATGTTTTAAATGAAAAATACACTGGATATGATTAATAGCAAATTAGACATAGCAGAAGAAAAGATTAATGGATTTAGAGAATAGCAATAGTAACTATCCGAAATGAAGCATAAAGAGAAAAAATGACTGAAAAAAAAAAGAGATTCAGTGAGCTGTGAGACACTTCAAGTGTCCTATTATACATAAATTAGTTTCCAAAGGAGAGGAATGAGATGAGGGAAACAGACAAAAATATCTGAAGAAATAACAAAAATTTTCCAAATTTCATGAAAACTATAACCCACAGATCCAAGAAGCTCAATGAACCCCAAGCGCAAGAAACTGCATCAAGAACATCATAATCCAATTGTTTAAAACAAGAGATAAAAAGAAGATTTTGAAGGAAGCCAGAGGAAAATATACACATTACCTACAGAAGAATAAAGATAGGGTATAAAGGTGATTTCTCATTATTTAAAAAAAAAAATGCATGTTAGAAGACAGTGGAGCAACATCTTTAAACTATTAGAAGAAAATAAACTGTCAACTTAGAAACCTTTAACTCTGCGAACATGTCCTTCAAAAATAAAGACAGGACCAGCCTAACCAACATGGTGAAACCCTGCCTCTACTAAAAAAAAATACAAAAAAACATTAGCCAGGCATGTTGGTGTGCGCCTGTAGTCCCAGCGACACAGTAGGCTGAGGCAGGAGAATCCTGAACCCAGGAGGCAGAGGCTGCAGTTAGCCGTGATTGCACCAGCCTGGGTGACAGGCCGAGACTCTGTCTCAATAATACATAAATAAATAAATACATACATAAAAAAGACAGGCCAGGCACGATGGCTCATGCCTGTAATCCCAGCATCTTGCAAGGCTGAAGCGGGAGGATCAATTGAGCCCAGGAGTTCAAGACCAGACTGGGCAATATGGCGAGGCTCCATCTCTAGAAGAAATAAAGACAATTAGCCAGGTATGGTGGTGCATGCCTCTAGTCTCGGCTACTAAGGAAGCTGAGGTGGGAGGATCGTTTGAGCTTAGGAGGTCGAGGCTACAGTGAGTCGTGATTGTACCACTGCAGTCAGCCTGGGTGACAGACTGAGACCTTGTCTAGAAAATAAATAAATAAAATAAAACATTTTCAGGCATACAAAAGTTGAAAGAATTTATCACCAGCAGACACTACACAATAAGAGATGTTAGAGGAAGTATTTCAGGCAGAAAGAATGATACTAGATGAAAATCTGGATTTGTAAAAAAAAAAAAAAAAA
>NW_012104454.1:1494863-1496498 GCF_000951045.1 Mandrillus leucophaeus | reverse complement strand
ATGATTGTATATATAGAAAACCCCATCGTCTCAGCCCAAAATCTCCTTAAGCTGATAAGCAACTTCAGCAAAGTCTCAGGATACAAAATCAATGTGCAAAAATCACAAGCATTTCTATATACCATTAACAGACAAACAGAGAACCAAATCTTAAGTGAACTCCCAATCACAATTGCTAAAAGAGAATAAAATACATAGGAATCCAACTTACAAGGCATGTAAAGGACCTCTTCAAGGAGAATTACAAACTACTGCTCAAGGAAATAAAAGAGGATACAAACAAATGGAAGAATATTCCATGCTCATGGATAGGAAGAATCAATATCATGAAAATGGCCATACAGACCAAAGTAATTTACAGATTCAATGCTATCCCCATCAAGCTACCAATGACTTTCTTCACAGAATTGGAAAAAAAACTAAAGTTCATGTGGAACCAAAAAAGAGCCTGCATTGCCAAGACAATTCTAAGCAAAAAGGATGAAGCTGGAGGCATCAAGCTAACTGACTTCAAACTATACTACAAGGCTACAGTAACCAAAACAGCATAGTACTGGTACCAAAACAGATATATAGACCAATGGAAAAGAACAGAGGTCTCAGAAATAACACCACACATCTACAACTATCTGATCTTTGACAAACCTGACAAAAACAAGAAAAGGGGAAAGGATTCCCTATTTAATAAATGGTGCTGGGAAAACTGGCTAGCCGTATGTAGAAAGCTGAAACTGGATCCCTTCCTTACACTTCATATAAAAATTGATTCATGATGAATTAAAGACTTAAATGTTAGACCTAAAACCATAAAAACCCTAGAAGAAAACCTAGGCGATACCATTCAGGACATAGGCATGGGCAAGGACTTCATGACTAAAACACCAAAAGCAATGGCAACAAAAGCCAAAATAGACAAATGCGATCTAATTAAACTAAAGAGCTTCTGCACGGCAAAAGAAACTACCATCAGAGTGAACAGGCAACCTACAGAATGGGAGAAAATTTTTGCAATCTACCCATCTGACAAAGGGCTAATATCCAGAATCTACAAAGAACTCAAACAAATTTACAAGAAAAATAAAACCCCATCAAAAAGTGGGAAAAGGATATGAACAGACACTTCTCAAAGGAAGACATCTATGCAGCCAACAGACACATGAAAAACACTCATCATCACTGGTCATCAGAAAAATGCAAATCAAAACCACAATGAGATACCATCTCACACCAGCTAGAATAGCAATCATTAAAAAGTCAGGAAACAACTTCGTTGGAGAGGATGTGAAGAAATAGGAATGCTTTTACACTATTGGTGGGAATGTAAATTAGTTCAACCATTGTGGAAGATAGTGTGGCAATTCCTCAAGGATCTAGAACTAGAATTACCATTTGACCCTGCAATGCCATTATTGGGTATATACCCAAAGGATTATAAATCATGCTACACATATGTTTATTGCGGCACTGTTCACAATAGCAAAGACTTGGAACCAACCCAAATGCCCATCAATGATAGACTGGATAAAGAAAATGTGGCACATACACACCATGGAATACTATGCAGCCATAAAAAAGGATGAGTTCATGTCCTTTGCAGGGACATGGATGAAGCTGGAAACCATCATTCTCAGTAAA
>NW_012104454.1:1478634-1493125 GCF_000951045.1 Mandrillus leucophaeus | reverse complement strand
CATTTTCAGGCATACAAAAGTTGAAAGAATTTATCACCAGCAGACACTACACAATAAGAGATGTTAGAGGAAGTATTTCAGGCAGAAAGAATGATACTAGATGAAAATCTGGATTTGTAAAAAAAAAAAAAAAAAAAAATGAAGAGCACCAGAAATAGTATGTGGGTAAATACAAAGATTTCTACGTTAATTATTTAAATCTCTTTAAAAGACAATTGACTGTTTAAAATAAAAATAATAACAATGTAATGTAGAATTTGCAACAAACGTAGAAGTAAAATGTATGTTAACAATAGCACAAAAACTGGGAGGAGAGAAATAGAAGGGTACTGTTACCGGGTTATTAAATTATACGCAAAGTGGTATAATACCACTTGAAAAGAGTAGAGAAAAATTAATGTATACTATAATAGCACAACAAAAAGTTATAGCTAATAAGTCAATAAGAGATTAAATAAATTATTAAAAATATAAGGAACTAGAAAAAAAAAGAGCAAACTAAGCCCAATGTTAGCAGAAGGTGAGAAATAACAGGAGTAGAGTGAACATAAATAAAAAAGAAAATAACAGAAAATGGAGAGAGTCAATGAAACCAAACCTTGGTTCTTTGACAAGATCAACAAATTGACAAACCTTCAGCTAGGTTGACAGAAAAAAAGAAGACTCAAAATACTAAAATCAGAAATAAAAGTGAAGACACTACTACCAATTTTACAGAAGTAAAAAGGATTATAAAAGAATACTATGAACAATTGTATGTCAACCAATTGGAGAGCCACGCTGAAATGAACAGATTTCTAGAAACACACAAATCACCCTAACTCACTCAAAAAGAAACAGAAAATCTAAATAGACCTGTAAGTCACATGGATATCAAACCAGTCATAAAAAAACCTCCTGCTATGGACTAAATTACGTCTCCCCCAATTCATATGTTGAAGCTCTAACCTCAGTGTGATGATATTTGGACATGGGGACCTTTGGGAGGTTCAGATGAGGTCATGAGGATGGGGCCCTCATGATGGGATTACTGTCCCTATTGGAAGATATTTCAGAGAGCTTTCTCTAGTTTTTTTCTCCACCAGGTAAGAATACAGTGAGGGCCAGGCACAGTGGCTCACGCCTGTAATCCCAGCACTTTGGGAGGCCGAGGTGGGCAGATCACGAGGTAATGAAATCGAGATCATCCTGGCTAACATGGTGAAACCCCACCTCTACTAAAAAAATAGAAAAAATTAGTTGGGCTTGGTGGCGGGCACCTGTGGTCCCAGCTACTCCAGTGGCTGAGGCAGGAGAATGGCGTGAACCTGGGAGGCGGAGCTTGCAGTGAGCCGAGACCATGCCACTGCACCTCCAGCCTGGGCAGCAGAGCGAGACTCCATCTCAAAAACAAACAAACAAACAAACAAACGAACAAAAGAATACAGTGAGAAGGTGGCTATCTGCAATCCAGGAAGAAAATTCTCACCAGAACCCAACCATGCTGGTACCCTGATCTTGGACTTCCCAACCTCCAGAATTGTGAGAAATAAATGTCTGTTGTTTTGTTACCCTGTCTGTAGTGTTTTGTTATGGCAGCCCAAGCAGACTAATACACTTTCCAACAAAGAAAAGCCCCAGGACCAGATAACTTCACTAATAAATTCTACTAAATATTTAAGGAGGAATTAGTATAAATTTTTCTCTAACTCTTCCCCAAAATTGAAGAGGCAGGAATACTTCCTAACTCATTCAATGAGGCCAGCATTACCCTGATACCAAAGCCAGATAGGGAAACCACAAGAAAATTACAGACCAATATCCCTTATACAGACGCAGAAATTCTCGACAAAATACTAGCAAAATGAATTCAGCAGCATATTAAAAGGATTATACACCATGACCAAGTGGGATGTATCCTCAGAATGCCAGGATGGTTCAACATACAAAGATCAATCAATGTAATATTCCTCATTAACAGAATTAACTTTAAAAACCATGATCATCTCAATTGATGGAGAAAAAGCATTTGACAAAATCTCACATCCTTTCGTGATAAAAATACTCAATAAACCAAAAATAGAAGGAAACTTTCTCAACGTGATCAAGACCATACATGAAAGAGCCATACTCACTGGTGAAAAACTGGAAGCTTTCCCCTAAGGTCAGGAATGAGACAGGTTCTTCCACTTTAATCAATTCTATTCAAAATAGTCCTGTAAATTCTAACCTGAGCAATTACGCAAAAAAAAAAAAAAAAAAAAAAGCCGTCCAAATTGGAAAGGAAGGAGTAAAATTATCTCTGTTAGCAAATGATATGACATTATATGTAGAAAACCTTAAAGAATACATACACGGAAAAGGTTAGAATAAACAAACAAATTCAGCAAAGTTGCAGGACATAAACACACAAAAATCAGTTGTATTTTATACACACTAGTAGTGAAGAATTTCAAAATAAAATTAAGAACACTATTCTATTTTTCAGAGAATCAAAAAGAACAAAATACTTAGGAGTGAATTTAATCTAGGAGGTAAAAGACTTATACACTAAAAACTACAAAACATTGCTGAGGGAAATTAAGGATGACTTAGACAAATGGAACGACATCCCATGTCTATGGATTAGAAGACAATATTGTTAAGGTGCCACTACTACCCAAAGCAATCTATAGAATCAATGCAGTCCCTATCAAAATTTCAAAGGAGTTTGTTTGTTTCAGGGTTTTTGATGGAAATAGAAAAACTTATCATAAAATTATTTGGAATTTCAAGGGATCCCAAATAGCCAAAACAATCTCAAAAAAGAACAAAGATGACTCTGACTTCTCAATTTCAAAACTTACTACAAAGCAACGGTAGTATTGGAATATAGACATATAGACCAATATAATAGAATAGAGATCCAAGAAATAAACCCTCATATATATGCTCACTTGATGTTGGACAAGCATGTCAAGACCATTCAATGAGGAAACGGCAATCTTTTCAACAAATAGGGCTGGCAAAAATAGATATACACATGCAAAAGAAAGAAGTTGGACAAAATCTCACATTCTTTCATGATAAAACCTTTACCTTACACCATATATAAAATTAGATAAAATGAATCACAAAACTAAGTTTTTAAGAGGCAAAACTATAAAACTTGTAGAAGAAAACAGAAGGGAATATCTTCAAGATTTTGGATTTGGCAATGGTTTCTTACGTATGACAATAAAAGCACAGGCAATGAAAGAAAAAAATAGATAAACTGGGCTTAATCAAAATTAAACACCTCAATGCATCAAAGGACACTCACAAATGAAAAGCCAACACACAGAATGGGAGGCAACATTTGAAAATCATATATCTGATGGACTTATATCCAGAATAAATAAAGAACAACGCATCAACAACAAAACAAACAATCCAATTCAAAAGTGGACAAAGGACTTCAATAGGTATTTCTCCAAAGAAGATATACAAATGGCCAGTGAGCACATGAAAAGATAATCAACATCATTTGTCATAAGGGAAATGCAAATCAAAACCACAATGAGATACCACTTTACACCCACAACAAGGGAAAACAAGCGTCCTTGGCAAGGATGTGGAAAAATTTGCACCTTTGTGTGTGGATGATGGGAATGTAAAACGGTGCAGCCACTGTGGAAAGCAGTTTGGTAGTGTCTCAAAAAGTTAAACATAACTGGGCACGGTGGCTCCCACTTGTAATCCCAGCACATTGGGAAGCTGAGATGAGAAGGTCACTTGAGCCTAGGAATTCGAGACCAGCCTGGGCAACATAGTGAGGCCCCATCTCTACAAAAAATCTAAAAATTAGCCAAGCATGGTGGCACACACCTGTAGTCCCAGCTACTTGGGAGGTTGATGTGGGAGGATTGCTTGAGCCCAGGTCAAGGCTGCAGTAGGCTATGGTAACACCACTGCAACTACCATATAATCCACCATATAATCCAGCAATTCTCCTCCTAGGTATGCATCCAAGAGAATTGAAAACAGAGACAACCACGTACTTGCACGATAGCCAAAATGTTGACACAACCCAAGTGCCCATCAACAGATGAATGGATAATCAAAATGTGGAATAAATAATATACACACAGTGAAATATTATTCAGTCATACAAAGTAAAGAAATTCTGATATGTGCTACAACATGGATAAAACTTGAAAATATTATGCTAAGTGAAATAAGCCAGATACAAAAAGACAAATATTATATGATTCCACTTATATGAGATGTTTAGAATTGGCAAATTCTTAGCAATAGAAAGTAGATTAGAGGTACCAGGGGCTAGAAGAAAGGAGAAATGGGGAATTATTGCTTAATGGGTACAGACATTCTGTTTGGGAAAACGAAAAACATTCTGGAAAAAGATAGCAGTAATGATTACACAACATTGTGAATATGCTTAATGCCACTGAATTGCACACTTAAAAATGGTTAAAATTATAAATCTGTTTTATATATAGATACCCATATGTGTTATACATATATATATATCCACAGTAAAATACACTCAATCCAAAAGAAGGAAGAAAAAATGGAAGAAAGAACAGATGGACAAAGAGAAATATAATAGGACAATGGTAGATTGAAACCCAAACCAAAACAATAATCACATTGATTGTAAATGTACTAAACAACTCAATTAGAAGGCAGAGATTGTCAGACTAGGGGCGTGGGGAAAGCAAGACATAACTATATGGTGCCTACTAAAAACCCACTGTATTAGTCCATTTTCACACTGCTATAAAGAACTACCTGAGACTAGGTAATTTATAAAGAAAAGTTTAATTGAGTCACAGTTCCTCAGGCTTAACAAAAAGCATGACTAGGAGGCCTTAGGAAACTTACAGTCATGGCAGAAGGCGAAGGGGAAGCAAGCATGTCTTACCATGGCGGAGCAGGAGAGAGAGAGACAACGAGGGAGGAACTGCCACACGCTTTGAAACCATCAAATCTCATGAGAACTCACTCACTATCATGAGAACAGCAAGGGGGAAGTCAGCGCCCAAGATTCAGTCACCTCTCACCAGGCCCCTCACCCGACAGGTGGGGATTACAATTCAAGATGAGATTTGGGTTTAGGTGGGGACACAGAGCCAAACCATATCATCCACTTTATCAATAGTTCCCTTGCATCAGAAGAGAAAAAATAAATAAATAAACCCACTTTAAATGTAAAGACACAAATTAGTTATAAGTAAGAGTGGAAAAAGATATCTAACTCTAATTTTAAGAAAGTTGGAGTGGGGCTGGGTGTCGTGGATCACACCTGTAATCCCAGCACTTTGGGAGGCTGAGGTAGGCAGATCACTTGAGGTCAGGAGTTTGAGACCAGCCTGGGCAACATGGTAAAACCCCATCTCTACTAAAAAATACAAATATTAGCCAGGTGTGGTGGTGCATGCCTATAATCCCAGTTAGTTGGGAGGCTGAGGCAGGAGAATAGCTTGAACCTGGGAGGCAGAGGTTGCAGGGAGCCAAGATCATGCCACTGCATTCCAGCCTGGGCAACAGAGGGAGACTCCATCTCAAAAAAATAAATGGCCAGGAGTGGTTGCTCATATCTGTAATCCCAGCACTTTGGGAGGCTGAGGCAGGCGGATCACCTGAGGTCAGGAGTTCGAGACCAGTCTGGTCAACATGGTGAAACCCCGTCTCTACTAAAAATACAAAAATTAGCCAGGCATGGTGACACATGCCTGTAATCCCAGCTACTTGGGAGGCTAAGCAGGGGAATTGCTTACCCAGGAGGCAGAGGTTGCAGTGAGCCGATATCACGCCACTGTACTCTAGCCTGGGCAACAGAGCGAGACTCCATCCCAAAAATAAATAAATAAATAAAGTTGGAGTGGCTTTATTAATATCAGAGAGTACATTTCAGAGCAAAGAATATTATCAGGACTAAGGAGAGTCATTTCACAACGATATAGGAGTCAATTCATGAAGAAGACATAATAACCCTAACCATGTACGCACCTAATAACACAGCTTAAAAACACATGCAACAGAAACGGATAGAACTGAAAGAAGAATAGACAAATCCATAATTAGAGTTAAATAGTTCATTCTCTCTCTCTCTCTGTCTGTCTCTGTCTCTGTCTCTCTCTCTCTCTCTCTCATACTCTCTAATTCATCAAACAAATAGAGAGAAAATCAGTAAGGCCATAAAAGGCTTGAACACCACTACCAACCAAACTGACCTAACTGACATTTATTAGAGCACTCCACCCAACAGTAGAAGAATGCATAGAATATTTACCAAGATAGACCAGATTCGATGCCATAAAACAAGTCTCAATAAATTTAAAAGAATTCAAGTCATACAAAGTATGTTCTCTAACCACAATATAATTAACTTAGCAATTAATAACAGGAAAATATCTGGAAAATCCCCAAATATTTAAAAACTAAGTAATTCACTTCTAAATAACCCGTGAGGTCTTTTTTATCTTTCTTTCTTTTTTCTTTTCTTAAAATAGAGACGGAGTTTCGTTATGTTGGCCAGGTTGTTCTTGAACTCCTAGCCTCAAGCAATCCTCCTGCCTTGGCCTCCCAAAGTGCTAGGATTACAGACATAAGCCACTGCACCTGGCCTATCAGTTTAAACTGAATGAAAATGAAAACAGAACACAGCAAAATTTGTGGGATGTAGGTAAGACAGTACTTACAGAGATATTTTTAATGTAAAAGTGTCTACATTAGAAAAAATCTCAAATCAATAACCTCAGCTTTAACCTTAAGAAACTAGGGGGAAAAAAGCAAAATGAAATCCAAAGTAAGCACAAGGGAAAAAATAGAGACCAGTGCAAAAATAGAGACCAGTGCAGAAATTAATGAAACAGAAAAAGTTAGGAAAAAATCAATGAAACCAAAAGGTTCTTGAGAAGATCAATACAATTTATAAACCTGCAGTCAGACTAGGGAAAAAATTACAAATATCAGGAATAAAGGAAGAGATCAGAGTTTATACATATTAACAACATAGTAAAGGAGTATTATAAACAGCTGTATACTGAGATATTCATCAACTTAGATGAAATGGACAAATTCTTTGCAAGACTGAATCTATCAAAGGTCTCTCAAGACAAAATAGATAACACAGACTTATTTCTTATATCTATTATATTCTTACATCTACTAAGAAGATTGAAATTTTAGTTAAAACTTTCCTATGCAAAGGAAATTCCAGATTCAAATGGTTTCACTGGGGTAGTCTATGAAACATTTAAAGAAGGAATAATGCCAATTCCACACAACGTCTTCTGGAACATTAAAGAAGAGATAATTCTTTGCAAGTCATTATATGAGGCCAGCATTATTCTGAAACCAGACAAAAACACTACAAGAAAAGTGGCTGGGCACAGTGGCTCACGCCTGTAATCCCGACACTTTGGGAGGCCGAAGTTGGCGGATCACCTGAGGTCAGGAGTTCAAGACCAGACTAGCCAACACGGTGAAACCACGTCTCTACTAAAAATACAAAAATTAGCCAGGCATGGTGGCATGCACATGCAATCCCAGCTACTTAGGAGGCTGAGGCAGGAGAATTGCTTGATTCCGAGATCGCACCCCTGCACTCCAGCCTGGGCAACAAAAGCGAGACTCCATCTCAAAAAAACAAAGAAAAGAAAAGCTACAGACTGTATCTATCATAAGTATCATGAGCACTTATGCAAAATCCTTAACAAATTTTTAGCAAATCAAATCCAACAATGTATAATAAGGTTAATACATCATGACCAGGTAGAATTTATCCCAGAAATTTAAGCCTGATTCAACACTGAAAATTCACCATATTAACAGGCTAAACAAGAAAAACCATATAATCATGTCAACTAATGCAGAAAAAAAGAATTTGATAAAATACATCTATTCTTTTTTAAAAAAACAAATGTTATTGTGTATATTTGGGGTTTATAACATATGTTATGGGATACATATTGAGAGTAAAACGATTACTATAGTGAAGCAAGTTACCATATTAATCATCTCACATACTTTTTTTGTATGACAAGAGCAGCTAAAAGCTACTTATTTAACAAAATTTCCTAATATAAAACAATTTCAACTACAGTCCTCATGTTGTACATTAAAACACAACTATTCTTTGAAAGCTCCCAGCACACTAGGAACAGGAGAGAACTTCCACAACCTGATAGAAAGAATCTAAGAAAAACCTACAGATAGTATCATATTTAACTGTGAAAAAACAATTGCTTTCCCCCTAAGATGAGAAACAAGGCAGGGATGTCTTATCTTAGTAGTTCTATTAACATCGCATTAGATGTTCTAGCTAGCGCAATAAGACAAGAAAAAGAAACAAAGGGAGTGCGGATTAGAAAGAAAGGAATAAAACTGTTATTATTCTCAGGTAATATAACCATCTACTCAGAAAATTTGATGGCATTTACAAAATACCCACTAGAATTAATAAGTAGGTTTACAACATTGTAAGATACAAGATCAATATACAAAAATAACTGTGTTTCTATGTACCAGTAGTAAGCAATCAGAAATTGATGTAAAAAATGCCATTTAGCAATAAATAAAAGCAATAACACAGACGAATCTGAAAATAATTATGCTGAGTACAAGTCATTAAAAAAGAGTACATACTAGATGATCTCATTTATATAAAATTCTATATGGAATCTAATCTATAGAAACAAAAAGTATATCCGTGATTGCCTGGGGACCAGAATAGGGAAGGGTGTCCAGTACGAAGGGTTGGGAAGAAATAATCAGAAAGCAGCAACAGTAAACTCTTCAGCATAATGTTCATTATCTTGATTGTGCTGACAGTTTCATGTGTGTATGTGTCAAAACTTATCAAACTATACGTTTTAAATATGTGCAATTATTGCATGTCAATAAATTTCTTTTAGTTTTTAAAAGGATATTTTTCAGTTTTGTTTGTTCATTTTGTTTTTGAGACAGGGTCTCACTGTGTCGTTCAGGTGAGAGTGCAGTGCCATGATCATAGCTTACTGCAGCCTTGATCTCCTAGGCTCAAGCGATCCTCCCCACCTCAGCCTCCAGAGTAGCTAGAACTACAGGTATGCGCCACCACACCCGGCTAATCTTTTTGATTTTTAGTAGAGATGAGGTCTTGCTATGTTTCCCAGGCTGGTCTCAAAGTCCAGAACTCAAGCAATCCTCCTGTCTTGACCTCACAGTAATTTTTCAGTTTTAAAAGCAGGATTTGGGCAGTTTTTTTAATCATCTTCCCCTTGGCATCTCACCTTTTTTGTTTCTCACATTTGATGCTGGGAACTTTGTCTTATTTGGAAGGAAACACACACACACACACACACTACGACACATCCAAATTCCCGAAATATTAGCCTTCAGTCTAAAATTGGCTTTCTTTCACACATTTTTTTCTTTACAATTTATCTTGGCACCTTCTCTGTTATTCAATTTGTCTCAGCCACTTGGAGTGTGATGGGAGAGCCTGGTTTCTAAGGTAACCACAGACAGGAAGGTAGCAAGCTGGAGAGGCTGAAGGGCACACCTGGAAGGTGACCCTGCAAACAATGCAGACCTCTCACTGCGAGTAAAGGTGAGAAGCTCCTTCTCCAATAAATTCCCTGCGATCCTCAAGAGAGATGAGGGACCAAATCTCTGGGGGAAAAAACTTAAGGGACATTGAGAGGGAAGACAAAGAACTGAGAGAAAAATTGCTGGTCCACTGCCCCATGGGAAAAAGAACTCTCTGGGGGGTTGAGGAGTTAAACCAATGGACTCTGCTTGTAGCTCCACCCTCCCCAGTTTCTCCTCAAAAAGCTCTGCACCTCTCCCATCTTTCTGAGAAGGTTCTGCCAAATTCATCATTCTTTGGTTTTATCATTTTCTCCCCAGGGTCTGGCATGGTGCCTGTGACAAGGAGGCAGTACAGGTAATAAAAGGAAAGCCAACTACAGACCCTGGAGCCAGACTGCCTGGGTTCCAGCTCTGTGACTCTGGGCAAGTTATTCTCCCTCTCTGGGCCTGTTTCCCCATCTGAAAATGAGGGTGACATAATAATAGTACCTACCTCAAAAGGGTGCTGAGAAAATCAAATAGTTAATTCTTGTAGTTTGCTTGGAACAGTATTTACATAGCAAGCACTATATATGTTTTGGGTATGATTACCTGATACTAAAATTTCACTGGGAATTCAACAAGTTAAATGAACATAATATTCTGAGTGACAATGAAATGACATCTGTAGCAGAGATTTTAGGATTGGTTGTTCTGGCTACCCAGAAGTATTCTAGAGAAATCAAAATCAGCTAGTGAAAAAAACCACAGAATTTTCTCACCCTTAGGAGTAAGCAATATCTTAATTAAGCCTCTCACATCATTTTCCCAATTGATAAATGTTTAAGAGGAGTGAAAGATCATCAATGAAACAAAGGCACTATGTCTCCAGTGGTGATTTTATTTTGCCAGCCGTGTCCCTTAACAGCACCCTAGAAGGAGAATGACGGCAACCTGGAGTTCATCTCTTTAAAAGAAACACCAGTCTGGGATGGGGATGCCTGCTTATGGATGAGAAGCTGCTTATCTAGAATTCACATCATGAACCATTCAAGGTTTTTCATTGCTGCTCTCCGTCAGCTACTCAATCAAGCATTGAGTTTCTAGAATCTCTCCCAGAAATAAAAGCTGACCCTACCCACCTACCCATCTTTTTCTTTGCTTCTCACTACTTAAAGATAATCAGATATGACTTCTAGCCTCAATCTATCAATTAATGGGATTTCATGCAAATCACCTAAAACTTCTCTGTCACAGTTTCCTTAACCTTAATGTAAACAGATATAACAACTAGTGCCCTACCTATTCCCCAGGATGCTGGGCAGAGAAAACGATTCATCTATTGATAGAGTTCTGTGGGAAAGAAGTTCAAAGGTCTATGTTCATTTACGGCAGGGGTGCCTAATCTTTTGGCTTCCCCGGGCCACAGTGGAAGAAGAAGAATTGTCTTGGGCCACACGTAAAATAAACTAACACTAACGATAGCTAATGAGCTTTAAAAAAACTCATAAGGTTTTGAGAAAGTTTATGAATTTGTGTTGGGCTGCACTCAAAGTTGTCCTGGGCCACATGTGCCTGCAGGCCCCAAGTTGGACAAGGTTGTTTTAAGGTATCGCTCCCTAAAATTTATCCTGATTTTCCTGCCCAGCATTCTGTAGCTTACAGAGCCCAGGCTTGTTCATATTAAATCCTTACAAACTGCAGATGGCAGATCACAAAATTATCTAGTTCTCCAGACTCCTAGTCTAGTGATCTTTCCATTGATCACCAGCTGCCTCCAGATTCTAACAACCCAGTCTGTCTAGGACACAATCTAATCTATTTTGTTTTTTTTACCAGAGACTTGCAGTTTACTTAAATGGCCAACTAACTTCAGGGAACTCTATCTTACTGAAGCTACCCTCACAATCTTCAAAGTGGAGTGTGCAAGGAGATGCATGAGGAAAATGTTTAAGAATACACTCATGGACGAGGCGGGTGGATCACGAGGTCAGGAGATCGAGACCATCCTGGCTAACACAGTGAAACCCCGTCTCTACTAAAAATACAAAAAATTAGCCAGGCATGATGGTGGGCACCTCTAGTTCCAGCTACTCAGGAGGCTGAGGCAGGAGAATGGCATGAACGCGGGAGGCAGAGCTTGCAGTGAGCCGAGACTGTGCCGCTGAACACCAGCCTGGGCGACAGAGCAAGCCTCTGTCTCAAAAATAAATAAATTAATTAATTAATTAAAAATTTTTAAAAATGCCATCATAATAGTATTTAATTACGCCAAAAATAATTACGTTTTACTAATACTAATGACCTGGCATTCTCAGTCATTATGTCAAAAGTCATCTGTCACACACAGTATATGAGGAGGTTCTAAGAACCAGATGTAACATCACCATTCACATTCCTTTTCTTCATAATGTATGCTATCCACCAGACCAAAACCAGCCTGTTAACTGTTAAACTTTACAGTTCTTTGTAATGACAGAGAATGACCATGAAGATCTTTGCTGTGCAGATTGACAATCTCCTGGGGAAAGCCCAAAATGAACTATTGAACATGGAGGAGATGCACATTTTTATTTCAGTGTTCTACGATGAGAAATGGCTGTCAAGAGTATGCTACCTAGCACTTACTTGCAAAAACAAAAACAAACAACAACAAAAATGCCGCTTAATCTCTCCCTTCAAGGTTAAGATGACAGTCTATCCATGAGCGAGGAAGTCACTGCTTTTCTAAAGAAACACATATTTAGGAAAAAGTATTTTGAAGATGGATGACTGGAAATGGTTCCAATATTGTGATTTTTTTAATTACCAAAAACAATAGTTTCACCTATCAAAACCTTTGCACACTTTGAAAAACTAGGAAACAGAATTTGAAAACTTATTTTTTAAATTTAAATGAAATTTCTTAATTGCTGGAACCCATTTGTTAAGAATATAAAAATGTAATACCTTCCAATCATTCAAGAAGGATTGGCTTTTGGCTTAAGATATAAATTTACTAGTTGAATTTCAATTAGAAGTCTTTACATTGTTGATAAATGGGACTGGAAAATAAGTATCATGATTTAATAAATGCAATCAAGGGCGTACTTATTGTGTTTGAATCTACCTATCTTTGACAAGCATCTTTTCCAGTTATGACAGGAATTAACTTTCACTAAAAAGCGTGATTTAAAAAATGTTCTCAATTTTAAAATTTCAACCTTTTAATATTTCTACACTAGGCAATGTTGTATAAGATATGTAATAAAATATATGTAAATACTTCCTTTAAAAAAATAAATGTTACATATATTAAGAAAACATTATTATTATTATTTTGAGACGGAGTTTCCCTCTTGTCACCCAGGCTGGGAGTGCAGTGGTGCAATCTCGGCTCATTGCAACCTCTGCCTCCCGGGTTCAAGCGATTCTCCTGCCTCAACCTCCGGAGTAGCTGGGATTACAGGCGCCCCCCACCATACCCGGCTAATTTTTTGTATTTTTAGTAGAGATGGGGTTTCACCATGTTGGCCATGCTAGTCTCGAACTTCTGACTTCAGGTGATCCACCTGCCTTGGTCTCCCAAAGTGCTGGGATTACACGCGTGAGCCACCGCGCCCGGCCAAGAAAACATTATTTTAAAATGTTTGGCAACCGGTGCTCTGTCACCACAGAGCAGTGTCCACATTTGACAGCATCATTTTTGCGGGTAGTATGGAAAAAAAGATACAATTAAGTCAGCAACAATCTAGACTCTGCTTCAAATGCTGGGCAGATCACCTATTTTGGGGAGTTCCGGCCTAGGGGTTGGTGGAGACAGGGTGAAGGAAGCAAGTTCTTTTATTTGCCAACCTATACCTTATATACATTAAAGGGAAAGTTCCTAGTTCATAGTAGGTCTTCAATTGATGCTTATTCGTTTCTTTTTCATCTTGCAATTTGCATATCTACCACTTCCAACAATGGTGAGGTCACTCCAGAGTTCACGAATGTGTATAGGTAATTTACATATACATATCCACCCTCCCAGAACAATCCAGGTAGTGTGAAAGGAAGAGAACATATGCAAACACCCCCACTGCCTGCAGAGTATTTTACAATGGCATTTACCTAGGCAAGAAGGCAAAGTCCACTCCCCAATCCTAGTGAGAGTTTCCTTTTTATTTCAATAATTTAAAAAACTTTATTATTATTATTATTAGTTTTTTGAGACGGAGTCTCGCTCTGTTGCCCAGGCTGGAGTGCAGTGGCGCGATCTCGACTCACTGCAAGCTCCGCCTTCCGGATTCAAGCGATTCTCGTGCCCAAGCCTACCGAGTAGCTGGGATTACAGGCACGCACCACCACGTCCGGCTAATTTTTGTATTTTTACTAGAGACGGGGTTTCACCATGTTGGCCCAGGCTGGTCTCGAACCCCTCACCTCAGGTGATCTCCCCACCCCCCCACCTCGGCTTTAATGATTTTTAATCAACGCTCAGGACCCTCTGACAAATGTCATGTTACTTGTAAAGATTTAGAAACTGTGATTCTACGAGAGGGGGTTATGAAAATAGAATTGCTCTGGAAAGGCTCTTCCATAGAGTTCAAAGACACTTTACACAGCCTGGTATTAAGATGCCCAAGCCAAGCCTAGAGGAAACAGCGAAGGGTCTTCCCCCTAAGTCGGTGGTATTGTAAGTGGGAAGGACCACAGAAACGGGCGGAAACAGTTAAAAGAACTGACACCACGAAAGAGGCCGCAACAAATGTTTGAAAAATAAGATCAGAAGAGAGGTGGAGAGAGGGTGAGCCGTAGCTGCGGGCGCCGGGGTAATGCCGGTGGACGCAAAGAAGTAAACCCGAACCCGTGGGCAGGGGCACGGGGCGCGGGCACGGTGGCGGGCGGGCAAGGGGTAGGAAACAAAGGTCGGCTCCCGCGCAGAAGTCAATAAAGGGGGGAAAGCAGACGAGGAAAAGCCTGCAAAAGGTGGCAGGGGTGGTGACGGCGGTGG
>NW_012104454.1:1361529-1477374 GCF_000951045.1 Mandrillus leucophaeus | reverse complement strand
TTTTTTTTTTTTAAGGAAGTCCATAAATATTGGTTCCCAGGGTTGCACTGGACTTGGAAGGAGTGCTGTTGTGTACATACTATTGTATGGTTTTATTTATTTTTTTACTGTGCAAATCAGCTGGAAGATTTTTTCCAAGTGCCATTTCGGATTTATTAATCCTTTTTTTTCCTTTCCTCAAAGATATTTGCTGTTGTCATATTAAGCATTGGAGACTAGAAAATTATTTTCCCCCTTTGAGCTAGAGGGTCTCTTGCCAACAGAAGGACAGCTGAGAAAACTGGATTTAAAGGATGGTTTTATCTGTATTTTGCAGTTAACAGTGATATTTTGAAGGCACATTTTTCTGTGATTCATTTTTTTTTAGCCCATAGTGCTAACCTTGAGGAGGTTTGTGGCTGGGTTTTTGGTTTCTGAGAAGGTCATAGTTTTTCCTCTTTTCCTTTTTTTTTCTTTTCTTTTTTTTTTTTTTTTTTTTTTTTAAGCTGGGGAGGGGAAGAGGGGCTGAGAAAGGAAATCATGTTCACTGGTAGAAGTAGAGTGGAGCATCAGTTACCAGGGTCCTGAGAGCTGGAGGAGAAAGGATTCAGTCTTCAAGTTGGGAGGCCCTCCTCTCACCTTGCTCAAAAATTGCAAGCGATTCAATCCTGATCAACACACCAAAGCTACAGGATTCTGGAACCGTGGAGACACCGAGAAACCATGAGTGTAAGGTTACCCCAGAGTATAGACAGGTAGGTTTGCTAATGATTTGATTTTTCAACATTGACTAAAAGATTGGGAGGGGTGGTGTTGCATTTTAATAAATGGTTGAAAATAAGGGTCTAGGTGGGCTTTGGGAATTGGGACTAGGAGCATTAGTCTCTGGGGACCGTCAACCTGTGTGGTTATGTGCTTTCTGTGTGTCTATGTTAAAAACACAGCTCTTAATTCAGCGTCTTTTGAATATAAGCAATAAACAGTGAAGCCAGGAGAGGGGAAGGCGGAGGATGTGTTTCCAGTGGCTTTTGACTTTTGCCAGGGTGGAGGCTGAATTTGAGTCCCCCCAACTTGCCAGCTCAAGTGGGCACAAGCCAGTCTTGTGAGCTCCTAGGGGTGCACTAGGGGGATTGGCTTTAGGTGTTGGAGCTGCTGGGAGAAGAGCCTGGCAGGGGCGTGGGCCTCCACCAGGCTGGTTGGTATGGAATGGTGGGGCTTGGGGACAGGGTGGATCCCATTTCTAGAAATGAAGAGGATGTTCTTGGCCTGAATGATGGGACAGAAACATCCTTTGCACCCATGCAGGTCTGGATTTTTACCAGTAGCTGACATGGCCCCAAAATGCATAGGTCACATTAGAATTTCCTCTCCTCCAAGCTTAGAGTTTAAATTGAGACCTGCCAACCGGCCGATGCTCTAGGTTTAATCTTCCAAGCTGTTCTTAATAAGCCTGACTCTGCAAAATGGGCCTTCCCTCTGCCTGGAGCCAGAAGAAATTGTTTTGGGCTCGTAGGCCTGCTGGGCAGCAGCACTGGCCCTCAGAGTCTGAACACATGACACCCCTTCCCCCAAGAGTCTGCCCAGCCACCTCTATCACTGGTAATGTTACAGTGTGGTTGCAATTCTTGCCTGCAAATGATTGGTACAACTTTGTAAGGTGTCTGTCTTTTCCTTCCCTCCCCTACCCCTCCTCAACCCTTCTCCCCATGAGAACCTTGCTAGGGGGGTGTGTTTTGTGGGCACTGCACACATTCTAACTGGATAGATGGGTGGTTGAAGGACTGAACAAGCAAATGAAAGGACAGGGCCTGGAAAAAATATTATTGGAGAGATAGGGAAGAATATTTGCAAGGGAGCAATTGCTCCCTCCATGCGCAGTCCACCTTTGGTTATCCATGCTAATAATAATTTCCTTTTGGCTGTGGAATGTGGCCTAAAATGCATATAATCTCTCTCTCCCAAGCACTAATCTCTGTATTGCCTCAGAGTCCCATTTAGATTAGTTCAGCAATCCCTAGATGGGAACTGACTTGGCAGTGGAGAAGAGGAGGCAGACAGCCACAAAGGATATATGGCCAGTTCAGACCTCCCTCCCCCTTTCTGTTGGCCCCTCTGCAGTTTGACCCTTGGAAAGGGAGAACTGAGGCGTGTCAAGGTGAGGAATTGGAATGGTTTACATGGCTGCCCTTCTTCCCTTTTCATCCTCTTGGAGTTTAGAATTAGTGCACTTGCCTTTTTAAGATTTGGATGGTGAACTCTTTCTGGTAAATGCAGGGATTTGAGAAGATGAGAACCCAAGTTTTGGGGAGGTGCAAGAAGGAGGAGCTGGTGCCTGGATTAATGTGAGACACTCCTGGGGGTTTGGATATCCTCATAGATCAAAATCTCAGGATTTGCCCAGCACATTACAGTTTGTTTCCTAAGTGCTTTTGTAGAACATATCTCATTTGAATCTCACAGTGGTTCTATGTGGTAGACAAAAGCGTCAGAGGTTATTATTCACGTTTCACAGAAGGGGAAACTGAGGCTCAGAGGCTACCTGGCTTGCCCAGTGCCATCTTGCCTGGCTAGTGGCAGAATCTGGACTCAAAGACTCAAACACAGGTCTTCTGAGTCTGAATCTGGCTCTTTCATTGCCCCATCGTGTCTAACTAGGCATCTATACTTGTCCTATAGAATGTGTGGGGCACCGTTTTCTTCTTTCTCTTTGGCAGTAGGGTAAAGTGTCCATCAGCAGTCAAGGTCTTCCCTTCTACTTTTCTGTCTTGGGGCTCCTGCCTTGGGGGTTCAGTCTTGGGGCTCATACCTGTAAGTCCTATAGTTAAAGTACTATTTTCTCTTATGAGACAGTGCAACTTTGCAGGGTAAGGGTATTCCTCACCTCCACCCTGCCTGATTCTCTTCCCCATTAAGGGTGGTAGGACTCAGATCCCCTTCAGACATCCCCAGCTAGCTGCATTGAATCTTACCCCCTTAGCTGTAGGCTTATTCGATTGGAACTTTGGACAACATCAGCCTCAAGACTCTATGGATTTTAAATAATTTACAGTCTTCAATCACACTGAAAGGAATAAAATGCTGCAGATTATGGAGTCTAGTATTCTTTCAGTTTATCAGTTTGCTGTGTAGAGAGCCTAGCGTAAGGTGCTGTAAGAGAGTTTTAGAAAATTAAGGTGTACAGTTTTTGCTCACAGAGAGCGCATGCAACTGGGGGACTGGGAAACATATAAGACTCCTGAAGACCACAGAAAGCAACACCAGACTGTAAGCTCCTCACAAGCAGGGACAGTTTGGTTTGCCTGTATGATATCCTGTGTGCCTAGCTTAGTGTCTTGCATGAGGTGAGTACTCAAGAAAAGTTTGACAAATGAATGTTAGTTAGAGTGAATGAAAAGATCAGCAAGTATAAATTCTTTCATTTCAGGTTGTTTCAATATTCACGTGTTAATTTCAAATGTAGTCAAATGTGGTCAGTTAGAGAAGGTTTCCTAGGTGATGTGTATTTTCTAGAAAATCAGTGACATAATAAAGGACCATGTATTTGGAAAGAGATTGTTGCTGAGAGTAAGAAAACTTTGGAATATTTACTTGGCATTCTTTAATCTCCTGCAGCACCCTGTTCAAGAGTGACTCCTGGGTCTATAGAAGGCATAAAGTATTTGCAACTAATCTTTATCTTTCAGTGTTAATCAGTTATTACTGAAAGATGGGCTAAAGTGTAGCTGTTCATGTCCCTTTCAGTTTTTGTCCATGAGCAACTTACTGCCCATTAATATATATTCCTTTCAAGAGTTTCTAAAAATGTGTTTGCTATTTTTAACAGAGATAATGATACTGAATTATTTTTACAGGAGTGATCATGAATTTTGCTAAGCCATCTATATCTGTTAGCCTGGTTTCCCCATAGCACATGTTTTTGAGATGGACGGGTGGGTTAGGGGTTTGCACCCATGAAACATCTTTCCTCTGCCCAAAGTTCATGTGAGGATCAAACCAAAGTACTTTAAGCCAAGAGTTTGTGGTTTGAGTCCTGGCTTTCCCCTTAACTATGTGACCCTGGGGAAGTCACATGCCTCCTCTGGCTTCCTCATGTAAAGCAGTAGTAGTTCATTTCTATAAAGTACAATCCAGTTCTCAAACATTTTTATATGGTGTGTCCTTTGAGGATTATAATGTTTATTTCATCTCTCTCACAGGCCTATTGAAAGGAGCAAATCAAACAAGATAATGTATTTCAAATTGTTTTCTAAACTGTAAACTCTATATAAATTATAGATAGTAAATTCACAGATTTGATTTAGCTTCGTGCCCAACTTTCTGAGCTAAGTAGCCCAAAACAAATTAAAGGTGACTGAAATCTTTATATCATTTTGAAGAATTTAAGCAGAGTGAACTGGCTTTATTGTTGTAGAAGTGCATGGGGTCAGGAGGAAGGAATATTTTTTCCAATAGTTAGGGTACTAGAAGAATGTGAGAGGAGAAGGGTTACTGAATCTCCTTCCCAGGAACTCTGATGAATGAGAGAGACTTCATCTACCTTGGCTCACCTTAAATGTCTGTCAGTGATGGGGATAGAAAGGGTTTGTTCTGTGATCTCTGGCCATTCCTTGTCTTAAAAGCATATGACTTTCCTAATTCAAAATAAATCCAGACCCAGCAACTGTGCCCTGTCAGGGGTCTCTTCGCACCTTGGCTTCTGGTCTTTATTGACCCCTGGGACCAAGAAGTCCCCAGACATTTAGCTGAGTTTCTACCTAGATTAGAAGGTTGGCCTCCCAGATTGGTGACAGGGATCCAGAGCTACGCATGGTAAGTCCCCTGAAATGCTGAGTCTTTTCCAAAATGTACCCTTGTTCCCATCTGGGGGTGTGAGATGGGAGGCACAATGGATTTGCAGCTGAAACATTTGGCGATTAATCACCATTATGAGAAGGAGCAGACTAAGCTTAACTTCGGATACTCAAAAACATTTCTGAAAGAGCACCCTTTTGTTAATGTGTTTGTTTAGCTTTTTTAGTAGACAAGAAATAAGAAAAATTAAATGACAATACGAGTTCATCAAAAATAAAAATATTTTGCGAATGGCACATAGCTAATCCCCAAGTTAGTATAAAGGTAAAGGAGTTCTGGAAGCTCACAGCCTCTGTGGAATGGAGTTTAGAAACTCTAGTTTGTATAGTGTTTCTTGCTGCTTTAAAGTTCTGATACTCTGATGTTTGTAAAAATGCTTTGTTAACTGTTGAGTTCTGTAAACATAAGAGGAGTTATTTTAATCTATATTGACTGAATCTATTTCACCTCTTCAGAGTGGCATTGCCTTTAAAAATTAATTTTATTGGTTTATTATTTTTTAAACTTAATTCAAAGATATATCATGTGGCTTGGAAACTCTTTTTGCTGTGGATTGTGTTCTTCCTTCTTTTGTCAATCACTGTATTGATAAAAGACCCAAGCATATACCTGCTAGTGGCATGCAAGATCACTCTTTTGGCCCATGGGGTAAACGGGACTGAAGAAGTTGCTGATCCTGGTCTCAAAAACAAAAAAGGGTAACTTCATAAAAAGTCATGTTAGATCTTTTCTGAAAGGAGGTTTGGAGTTCTGAGGAAAGAACACAGCATCTGAGTTAGTAGACGTGGATGTTGGAGCCAGCTTTGTTAGCAACTGGGCGAATGACCTTGCAAAGGTGCTTACCTACCCTGGACCTCAGTTTTCTTATCTGGAAAAATGAGGGAATTAGGCTAGCCAGCCTCTAAGATTTGATTCCTTTTAGCTATTACATTCTTTGAGCCTCTGAAACCAGAATGCTTTGTGTCCTTTCAGTGGGCCAAATGGTTTTTCAGAAATCAGTATCTGACTTTCCTGAAAATCAGTGAAAATGAAAGTTTGAAAAGAACAGAGAACAAAGGTGGCTGATCAAATGGGAGAGAAGACAGAAGTACAGGGACATGGAAACATGGGGAGGAACTGAGAAATCCATGGCCCCTAATAGAATTGGAATAGGATTTGGAAGGTGGTTTTGTTTTTTGTTTTTTGAGACAGGGTCTCACTCTGTCGCCCAGGCTGGCGTGCAGTGACATGATCACAGCTCACTGCAGCCTTAACCTCCCCAGGCTCAGGTGGTCCTCCAACTTCAGCCTCCTGAGTAGCTGGCACTACAGGCATGTGCCACCACACCTAGATAATTTTTGTAGCTATGACATTCACCACGTTGCCCAGACTGGTCTCAAACTCCTGAACTCAAGCGATCTGCCCACCTCGGCCTCCCAAAGTGCCAGGATATGGGTGCGAGCCACCATGCCAGGCCTAGAAGGTGTTCTTAAGGTCTGTAAAAATACCCCAATTTATTGTATTAAAACAATTGGACAGATTTCGGGGAAAAATCACAAAAATCTGGCAGGACTTCAAGGGATCCTCTTACCCTTTCCTCCTGACTCCAAATAGGGTGTCTCTTAAGCTAGTAAAGACAGATTAAGGGCCTCTCCCATTTTCAGTGATCTCTGGAGGATGGTTCCATGAGTTCAACAATTAGAAATCCCTTTGGATGCGAAACTTCCTCTGCTACGATTTAAAACCATTTTTTTGTCTTTCTACTGTGATTTCAGCATAGGACTTAAAGTCACTAGTATCCCTCTATTACCTTTGTTGACCTCCTTGAGATTTTCCTCCTCATTTTAAAGAATAGCAAACTAAGACATGAATGTGTGAGAAAGGGGCTTTGTAATTTCAGAGTCTTGCTTTCCAGCCCTTTCTCATTTCTCTCCAGTATTTGGGAGCAGCCACTACAAAATGGTGTGATGGGATCTGTAGTCATCAGTCACAACCTGGCCTCAAATCATGTAGGGAACCAATCTAGCAGCCCTCCTGGTGATGACCTGTGATCTGTGGTGCTTGACGGTTGGTTGGACTTGAAATATTTATCGCATGGCTCAGTTTAGTGCTCAGTGCACTTCTCAGTGTTCTGAGAGATAGTACACGAGAACATAGAGCTTACGTTCTTTTTTTTTTTCGAGACAGAGTATTGCTCTGTCACCCAGGCTGGAGTGCTGTGGCGTGATCTCGGCTCACTGCAACCTCCACCTCCTGGGTTCAAGCGATTCTCTGCCTCAGCCTCCCAAGTAGTTGGGATTACAGACACCTGCCACCACACCCAGCTACTTTTTGTATTTTTAGTAGAGATGGGGTTTCACCATGTTGGCCAGGATGGTCTCGAACTCCTGACCTCAAGTAAACCGCCCACTTCGGCCTCTCAAAGTGCTGGGATTATAGGCATGAGCCACCGTGCCCGGCCTCAAGCCTACAGTCTTGTTGGGAAATGTTATTAACAAAACAACAGAAAATAAAAAGATGGTACATAATTGCTGAATTGTTATGTACACCAAAAGGTACATTTAGAGAAGAGCAGAAGGTTGGTGCTAATGAGAATGGTCAAAGGCAGAGTAGTTAGAATTATTCAGGTTGAAGAAAGAGAAGAGGCCATTTCAGACTAGAGGAGCAACATGAGCAAGGTTCTGTCTGGGGTGGCACCAACATGGTGTGGTCTCCAAGTGTTAAGATTATTGTAGAGCAGAGAGAAATTAGATTGATAAGGTGGGTAGGGTAGGGAGAATGAAGGGATTCAGACTTTTTATGTATGTGGTAGTAGAAAAGGAGCCAGGGAAGGTTTATGTATTTTACGGTGATAAAAATAGTGTTTCAAGAGAGAATTCTGCCATTAATATATAGAGCAGAAGAGGGCTTGGGATTAGGAAGCCTAGGAGTTTTACTAGCAATCTTAGGAAAAGATAATGAGCTTCTGAATCAGAATGGTTATGGTGGGGACAAAGAGGAGTGGCAGGATTCCCAAGACGTTTTGGTAGCAGAATTAACCAGTATTTTAAGGCCAAATCAAACTTATTTATTTATTTATGAGACACAGTTTCGCTCTGGTTGCCCAGGCTGGAGTGCAATGGCACAATCTTGGCTCACTGCAACCCCTGCCTCCCAGGTTCAAGCAATTCTCATGCCTCAGTCTCCCGAGTAGCTGGGATTACAGGTGCCTGACCCCATGCCCGGCTAATTTTTTGTTTTTTATTAGAGAAGGGGTTTCGCCGTGTTGGCCTGGCTAGTCTCAAACTCCTGACCTCAGGTAATCCACCCGCCTCCACCTCCCACAGTGCTAGGATTACAGGTGTGAGCCACCGTGCCCTGCCCTGAATCAAATTTTATTCCCAAATTTATGAGACTGGTGGACTGGGAGAAGGATAGTGCTAGTCATAGAATAGGATCTTCAGTAAAAGTCATTTTGTCTGCCATTGGTACCTAGCAATTTACTGAATACAGTGGATACTTAACTTTCCTAAGACCCTTAGGTTAGGCCATTTCTACCAAATAGTTTTAGAGTTCTTCAATACAGCTCTTTAAGAGAAACAGGAGGCCTGGTGTGGTGGCTCACGCATGTAATCCCAGCACTTTGGGAGGCCGAGATGGGTGGATTACATGAGGTGAGGCATATGAGACCAGCCTGGCCAACATGGTGAAACCCCGTCTCTACTAAAGATACAAAAATTAGCCAGATGTGTTGGTGCACGCCTGTAGTCCCAACTACTCGGGAGGCTGAAGCAGGAGAATCACTTGAACCCGGGAGACAGAGGTTGCAGGGAGCTGAGATCGCACCGCTGCACTCTAGCCTGGGTGACAGAGTAAGACTCCGCCTCAAACAAACAAACAAAAAACAACAAAAAAAAGAAGTGGATAGTCAGTTCTGGGAGATCCCTTAGAAAGTTGAGTCATGGTTTGAGGAGATTAGCATGTATTTGATAGATCCTGATTCATCAGCTGTATACATATTCATTCCCACATAGCCGACCAAACTCTAGGGCTGGAGGGCCATCTATGTGGAAACCATTCTAGTTGCCTAATGTAGAGAATATAGGACTTTAAGTGAGCCCCAGCTGAGTGACTAACTAGCTGTGTGATCAGGATAATTTGTACCAGCCTGACCAACATGGAGAGACCCCATCTCTACTAAAAATACAAAATTAGCCAGGCATGGTAGTGCATGCCTGTAATCCCAGCTACTCAGGAGGCTGAGGCAGGAGAATCGCTTGAACCCGGGAGGCAGAGGTTGCGGTGAGCTGAGATCCTGCCGTTGCTTTCCAGCCTGGGCAACAAGAGCGAAACTTCATCTTAAAAAAGAAAAAAAAAAAGCATTTTGTGAATTCCATGGTGCCAAACATATGGTGAGTGTTATTAGGGCATTTGGTTTGGCAGGGACCCCAGATTGTCCTAAACTCTCCTCAGCTGCCACTAGAATACCCATGCTTGAATTACCCTCAGTCCTGTGCTGATTCTCAACTAAGGACAGACAGGCATGACTGTGGGACCATAGTGAACAAACACAGGACATTAGTTAAAAATCAGGGGCCTAAGCGCTCATCCCAAGGCAGATCCTTTGCTAGAAACCCACAATGTCTTTCCTTTCTAGCTCGAGCTCCCCAGCTTGGGATTCATGACTTCTTTCTTCAGTTTAGCCCATATCTCAATAATCGTAGGTCCCATTACTGTACCCTGTCACCCTGCTTCAGATAGACCAGCCTGATTCCCAGGCCCACATCCCTCTTTGCACACCTTTATATCAGTGTTCTCTGTCTTCTCCCAACTCCATTACTCTTATTTCCTTGAAGGAAGCCTTTGCTGGTTAATATCACCAAACCCTACACCTTTATATTATTCAGCATTCCTTTGCACATACATACAGCAACTCAGCTCTATCTTATTTGCTTATATAAGATGATTTGTGTAAAAGTTCTGGCAGAGTATCTAGCACGTGGTAGACTGTTATGTTGGTTCTTTTCCATTCTTTCTTATGGTTCTTGTGTTTTATCCTGTTCCTAAGGGTTCAAGAGCAGCGTGTCCTCATTGTTCTGGGTTGTCTTCTTCAGCCCAGCTTAGTTCTCTTTAGACAAGATATACTCCCTATGTGCTCTTTCCTGACTCGAACATAGCTCATTCTTGATATTGCTGATTCCTTCCATGCCTAGCCAAGGGATTTTAAGAAAGCAAGCTCTAAACACTCCTGCCAGGAACTAAGACCAAAATTCCTCTCGTTCTCATTGGGTGCTAGGTCTTTGGTACTTGGTATTTCTTGCAGGGACAGAGCAGCCTTGTTGGGGTTGCCTGCCTTCAGCCTCTCAGAGTTCTGGGGATTTCCCCATTGGCGGCTTGATTTCCGGTCTGCCTTTCCCTGCAGGGGTCTGATGGGCACAAGGACTACCCTGCCATTGTCCCGCCTGCCCCAGGCTGGCCCCATTCATTTCCCAGAGCAGGGCCTTCAGAAGCTTTCCCCAAGAGACTGCTGCTGCAGAGAAAGGCCACTGTTGTTCTGGGGGGAGGTGGCTGGAGAGAGTGTAGTAAATAGCTATGTGAATGGGACCTTGTGTGCAGCTAGAACCACAAACCCTCTTCCCTTCAGAGCCCCAGGGAGAGGGGGAAAAGTACCACTAGGATTTCAGTGTCTTCACAGGAACAGGGTTTCAGGTTTGGAAACATTCATGCCATCCCTCAAGTAAGAAGCTTGGTCTGTTTAACAAATCTTCACTGATCGTAGTGCTAGACATCAAGGATTCAACCAGAATACGCTGCATACCTTGCCCTTAAGGAGCTTATGGTTTTGTGGAGGGAGACAAGTATGATAGCACCCAAACTTACTTATGTGAAAACAGTTAAAGCACTGGGAGAGACACCTAAAGAAGGTTTCCTGGAGGAAAGGACCTTTACATTGAGGCCAAAAAATAAAAGCTAGGCTGGAGAAAGGGAAAGTGTAGGCAGAGGGAACAGCAGGTACAGAAGCCTCAAGCAAGAAAGAGCATGGTGTTGTGAGAATTGCAAGTGGCTGTGATCTGTAGCGAGACCATAGAACCATTAATTAAGTGAAACTAGAGAAAAGGAAAATGAGTAGGAGCCAAGGCCTGAGGACCATGTAATGCTCTGTCTTAGAGGTTTTGGACTTGATCCTGAGGGCAATGGAAGACCATTGTGAAATTTTAAATAGAGGGTGACATGATCAGATATGCTTTTACAAAAACAAGATCACCGTGGCTACAGTGCAGACATGGGATTAAAAGAGTAGTGAAAGAGTGGAGAGAGGGAAGGTGGGTTAGGAGACCTTTGTAGTAATGTGGACAAGAGCTGAGTGTGGTCTCTGCTACGGAAGTGACTTCGGAGACAGATAAAAATGAGAAATCAGAGGTTACGAAGTTGATTATATGGGGGTAGGGGGAAGTATGAAGGAGAGTGTGGGGCAAGGATGATACCCTTACTCTTGTCTTGGGCTACTGCACAGTACTATTCAATTAAAAAAAGGGAACTCTGGAGGAAGAACATAAGATGGTTGAGGGAGAGAGGAGGAGAGGGATCAGCATCCCTTTGGACATGTTGTGTTTGAAGTGCCTGTGGGAGATCCAAGGAAAGATGCTCAGCAGACAACTGGATGCTCAGGAGGGGACAGAGAATCACATTAGCAGGTCATCAACACCTAGACACAGCAGCAGAAGCATAAGACTGTCCAGGGGCAGGGTATAGAGAGAGGAGAGGGCTATGCACAGAACCCTGAGAGGCATACATTTAAAAGGGAGGTGAAGGAAGATGAGAGGCATACATTTAAAAGGGAGGTGCAGAAGAGACTGGCAGGGAGTGACAGAAGGAACCAGGGCAGTGAGGAACCTCCGAAGTGAAGGGAGGGAGTGATTAACAATGTCAAGTTCTCCTTAGAGGTCATGGATGAAAAGGACAGAGAAATGTCTGGACTTAGTAACTAGGAGGATGTTCATGGCCTCCGTGAGTGGTTTCTGGGCAGTAGCAAGGGAAGGAGCCAGTTTCTAGCGGGTCCAAGTGAGAATAGGAGATGAGGAAATGGTGATGGACACAGTCTAGTCAATTCTTTCATGAAGTTTCATCAGAAAGGAAGAAAAAAAAGTTGCTCCTGGTCCTGTCAGGACTTAATTTTTTCAAGGTAGGGATGTATTGCCCTAGGTCAAAGGTTCTCAATCTTTAGAATACTTTAGAATCAGCTGGAGAGCTTGTTAAAATACAGGTCTGTGGGCCCCACCCAGACGTTCTGACTCAGTGTGTTTGAGCTGAGTTTGGGGCCTGAGGATCTGCATTGTTACAACTTCCCAGATGCTGGCATTCTGTGCTTCCAGAGCCACTGCCTTATGACATCTGTGCTCTTAATGGACTCTTTTTATGTTCTCAGAACAGAACTTTTGTTCACTGTCTATTCAAAACTTGTCAGTGGCTCTACTCTGCTGGGAATTGCTTCAGTGGATTGTGACTACCTTGGAGCAGACTGGTCACTTTGTAAGCTTAACGTAAGCTCACTGTCTGGGAAACCTTGCTTAGCCCATTTCTGTCTACCTCTGACATAGGTGCAAATAAATCCTATCTACTAGAGATCTTTAAGGATGGTGGGCTTACAGGATTTTTTGTAATTTCAAAATTAAAGCCCAGAAGAGTCATACACAAGAGAAATGTCAAAGTAATTGTCAAAATCAAATATATGTAATTTCAATAATTCAGTTTCGGATTGAGAGAATAAATTTCCTAAAATGGTTTCTCCAACTGATCCCAGGTTCTGAATTTTCCAGTGGTAAGGATCCTTGGAATGTCATTGTTGCCTCTTAGAATGTTGTTAGAGCTCTTAACACGTGGTTGCTGCACTGAAAGAGCTTAGGGCTCCAGAACATGCTTCCACAGAGTGATCAGTTGTTCTACCCTTGCAGGAGTCCACACCACCACTATGGCTTCTCTGCTCAAGGGGTGGGAGTAGAGATCCCATGCAGTTCTGGGGTTCTGTTCTAGGGCCTTTGTCACTCCCCTTGAAATTGCGTTCAGGGACCACACTACTGTGGTTTTTGAGAGCCCCCTGACCTTCAAGCCTCTTCCTGCTTTCCTGCTTTTCTTTTTGCCCTGTGCATTAGTGGGCCGTTTCTCATCATCTCCAGGTTCTCCAGACCAATGGCTCTGAGTCTGAGATGCAGGTGTGGGTCAGAGGATAGTGGTAGGTACATGACACGGCCTGGCAATTCTTGTGCCAAAGGGTTTCCTAAATAACACTTCAGGCCTCAGGATCATTTAATTAAGCAATGGGAAACCCAGAAGAAATCCTAGTTCTCTTAGCTCAGCCTAGTTCAGAGCTAATAGCTACACTTCTACTGGAACTCATGCCTGCAGACACATCCTTTTACTAATCCTGAACTTGAGGCCTGGCAGGTTGAGAAAGAACTGGGCAAGATATGGGGGGAAGAGACCACTCCTTTGTTAAGATCCTACTTCCCATTTGTTGGTCTGGCCTATGGGAATTTTAAAATTCATTCAGCACATTTACTGAATACATATTAAGTGTTAGGCAGCATTCCAGGCACTGGGGATACACTGAAACTTTCACTCTGTTGGAGCAAGACAGACAACAAACAAGTGTTTAAAATTATTATTATTGTGATCCAACGTATAAATGAATTTTATAAGACCTGGGTTCATAACTGCTGGGGAGAGGCAAGAGGAAAGATGTGACAGGATTAAAGGAAGGATTAGAGTCAAGAAGAGAAGTAAGTTTTTAAAGTGGGCCAGCGAAGGTGGGGACATAATTCATGGGGAGAGAAGGATGGAAGCTCGAGGACCAAGATAAGAGTGCAGTGATGATGAGGCTTCTTTGTATTTCTGCAGTGCAAGATGTATTTGGCAAAGTGTCTTTTGTCCATTATCTCATTGAGGTGGTCCAGGGCAAAGATTTTCATTCTCATGTTATAGGTAGGGAAGCACGCTCAGGGAGGCTTTAGTAACTTGCTTAAGGTCCAGAAACTAAGAAGTAATGGAGTTGGGATTTTTGTTTTTTAATTCTGTGCCTACTGAGCCCTAAGCTAGTGCTGTTCCTCTTTTCCTGTACCCCTGTCAAGGCTTGGTGCTAAAAATGTGTAATTCTTAAGGGAGCCAGTCATAAGATTTGCCTGACAGTAGTGAAAAGTAACCTCTAGGAAAGAGATAGGTAAATCAGGAGTCAAGTACCCCAAGTTTTTCTGTCTCTTCCCAACACAATTTCCTTGTCCATGGCTCCTTTGACTTGAGGTTTGCATTCACTGTCTAAGAAGAGGGTAAGTCCCTCTTCTTTGCCTCGTCATTGGTTAATGGTGGGGAGAGTGGCACGCTGGGGCTGGTAATGTTTCAGTGAGGCTGGGAAAGATGTAATCTCCTCAAAAGTGGCTCAGCACTCTACCACTTAGCGGCGCAGCATCTTTAAGCTACTCAGGGGCCCTATCTTTGTGTACACTATGGTGTCTGGGACTGCTCAGTAAAGTTTTATTGAAAATATCTACAGTTTTTTTAGTTAACAGCTTTATTGAGAAATACCATACAATAAAATCTACTGCTTTAGAGTGTACAGTTGAGTGATTTTTAGTATATTCACAGAGTTGTGCAACCATCATCAATGTCTAATTTTAGGACATTTTAATCACCCCCAAATAAACCTTGCCCCATTAGCAGTCACTCCCCATTGCCCCTTTCCCCTAACCCCTGAAAACAACTAATCTACTTTTTTCTCTATGGTTATGCCTATTCTGGACATTTCATGTAGATGTAATAATACAGTATGTGGTTTGTTGTGTCTGGCTTCCTTCACTTAGCATGATATTTTAAAGATTTAACCATTTTTTAGTATGTGTAAGTACTTCATTCTTTTTGTGGTTGAATAATATTCCATTGTATGGATAGACTTATTTTTTGTTTATCCATTTATCAGTTCATGGACATTTGGATTGTTTTCACTTTTTGGCTATTGTGGATCGTACTACTATGAACATTTGTGTGCAGGTTTTTGTGTGGACATATATGTTCATTTCTCTTGGGTGTATACCTAGGAGGAGAATTGCTGATCATATGGGAACTCTGGGGAACTGCCAAACTGCCTTCCAAAGTGGTTGCACAGCCAGACACAGTGGCTCACGCCTGTAATCCCAGCACTTTGGGAGGCTGAGGCAGGTGGATCACCTGAGGTCAGGAGTTCAAGACCAGCCTGACCAACGTGGTGAAACCCCATCTCTACTAAAAATACAAAAATTAGCCAGACATGGTGGTGGGCACCTGTAGTCCCAGCTACTCAAGAGGCTGAGAGGCAGGAGAATCGCTTGAACTCAGGAGCCGGAGGTTGTAGTATGCTGAGATCGTGCCATTGCACGCCAGCCTGGGCAACAGAGTGAGACTCTGTCTCAACAACAACAACAACAACAACAAAAACCACCAAAATGGTTGTACCATTTTACATTCCTACCAGCAATCTGTGAGGGCCCAGTTTTTTCATTTTTTTTTTTTTTTTTTTTTTGAGACAGGGTCTCACTTCAGTTGTCCAGGCTGGAGTGCAGTGGCACAATCTCGGCTCACTGCAGCCTTCACCTCCCCAGCTCAGGTGACTGCCCCACCTTAGCCTCCTGAGTAGCTGGGACTACAGGTGCACGCCACCACGCCTGGCTAGTTTTTTGTATTTTTAATAGAGATGGGGTTTCACCATGTTGCCCAGCTGATCTGGAACTCCTGGACTCAAGCGCTCCGCCCACCTCAGCCTGCCCAAGTGCTGGGATTACAGGCATGAGCCACTGCGCCCAGCCAGTTTCTCCATATCTTTACCAATACTTTCTTTTTGATTATAGCTAGGCTTGTGGGTGTGAAGTGGTATCTCACGGTGGTTTGATTTGCATTTCCTTAATGCTTGAAGATGCCAAGCATCTTTTTATGTTGATCATTTGCATATTTTCTTTGGAGAAATGTTTAGTCAAATCCTTTGCCCATTTAAAAATTTGGGTTATTTGTGCTTTTATTGTTGAGGAATGGATAGCGTTTTAAGCTAAGTCATTTAACCTCTCTTGGCCTCAGTTTTATAAATTGTAAAGTGGGAAAGTTGGATTTTATCTCTGAGATCCATTCAAATATAATATTATTTAATCTTTGGTAATTTGGTCGCTCTTTTAGGGTTCTACTCACCACCATGTTGCAGTCCAGTCTGGTTATTAGGGGTATGACTTTTATGTTGAATCAACCTAGGTTTCTTGTTACTTAACCTTTCTAAGCCTGTTTTTCCCTTTGGAACATGAGAAAAAAAGTATTTCTTTCAAGAGGTTCCTCTGAAGATTAAATAAAAATAATGCATGTGAAGTGCTTAGCAAATACTTGATGTAATTAAGAATTCAATAAATGTCAGCTATTATTATTATATCATTACTTCATGTCTTATAGTCTCCAGTTAACAAGCCAGCTCCCCATCCCCTGGATGTGACTTGCTTGTCCTGATCTTGGAGTCTTTGCACAGATCAGTATTGTTCAGTTTATCCGTTGCTCCCAAACAGGGGCTTAACATAATTCTAATCATTTATTTTGCCCAGAATTCTGGCAGTTGATTGAGCTGAGCCAAGCAGTTGTTTTCACGTGAGGCCTCTCATTCAGTTGTAGTCATATAAGGACAGGGCTGGGCTTCCAAAGACTTCTTCACTCTGGCACCTTTGTTGGGAGGGCTCAAACAGCTGGGGCTCTTCAGGGATCTCTCTTTCTCTTTCCCACCACCCTTTCTCTGGAATCTCTACATTATCTTTACATGGCGACCTCAGAGTAGCTGACTTCTTAAAAGGAAGGTGAAGGCTCTCGGAGCAAGCATCACAAGACATTTGCAGAGGTGATGTCTGGATGAGCCTTGGGGGTCTATTGAGGCAGTCACAAAGGCCAGCCCAGGATCAGGGGAGAAGACATAGACTCTACCTCCTGATGGGCAGTGGCAAGGCTGTGAAAGAGCATCAGGGATGGGAACTACTGTTGCAGTTACTTTTGGAAAATTCATTGGCCATAATTATTTAACTCCTTTATTGTTAATTTTTGTCCCTCCTCTCCTTCAAATACCAGTTCAAAACTAACTTACTAGTGAAGTCTTACCTTATTAACTCTCCTTGATGTGAGTTTCTTCTTTCTCCTATACCTCTCACCATGTAGGTCCCTTTTGATTTTTATATGACATCCAGTTATCTATTCTTGTGCCTCTGTATCTATAAATACTCCCACAGTACCCAAAACCAGACAGTACTCTTTGTTTTTGAGACAGGGTCTCATTCTGTCACCCAGACTGGAGTGCAGGAGCGTGATCTCGATCTTGGCTCACTGCAGCCTCGATTTCCTGGGCTCAAGTTATCCGTCCACATCCCGAGTAGCTGGGACTACAGGCACGTGTCACCACACTTGGCTAATTTTTGTATTTTTTGTAGAGACAGGATTTTGCCATGTTGCCCAGGCTAGTCTCAAGTGATCCTAGGCTCAAGCGTTCCTCCTGCCTCGGCCTCTTGAAGTGCTGGGATTACAGGTGTGAGCCACTGCACCCAGCCTAGACAGTACTCTTTAAGTACTATTGACCAGCTACCTGAAAGAGTGTACTAAAAATCTCCAACTAGGGTTTTTCCAGTAACTTTAATCAGCTAGTGATCAAATATTGAGTGGTTCTCTCGGCGTTAAAAATTCTCACACTTTTTCAGACTGACCCCCAACCCTGGTCCATCCTGCACTTTAGGGAAGCCTAAGTTTTCCACCCCTTTGTTTTCTCACGTGTTATCACATCTAGGCATAAAGACTGATAGACACTGAGAGACGATGGGTCAGGAGAGATCCATAATAACAATTAGCATTTGTTCAGCACTGTACTGGTTTTGGAAAGTGCTTTAACAACAGGCATTCTGAAACATGGCTGTTACAGTTATTATTCTCCTTAATAGTGAGAAAGCTGAGGTTCACGGGACTTGGTACTTGAAATCACATAGCATTGATCCCGTGCTCTGACCCTAAATTCTGGACTTCCTCTCCTTGCTTGAGGCAGGCCTCTGGCTTTTCCCCACTGGATCTCGGAAATTGCCTTCTACCTTCCAGTCTTTGTTGAGGGTACTGAACTCTGATGAAATTTCTTTCTTCTACAGTTCTAGCCCTGCTTTCTCTGTTATAATCATCTGGGTGATCTGGGACTCAGAGCTTTGTTTTCCTCACATGGTCTTGCCTCTGCTGCTTTGGTTATTTACCCTGGGGATTGTGTTGCTTGGGTGTCCTATGAGCTTGGTTACTTTGAAAAAATGCCCTCCCATTAGGGGAAACTGTGTGTGTGTGTATGTGTGTGTGTTCTAGGAGGACGGTCTGAGAAATAGTGCTTAATAAAATAGGAAGCACAGAATGGGCAAAAGGATAGGAAGGTAGCTAGAGAAGGCAGAGAAAAGAATCTCCCAAAGTGGTAACTTTGAAATTCTCTTTTCTTCAGTCGAGGAGAGAACAGGCAGATGCAAAACTGATGCTGTCTCTGCCTCTGACTCTGCTGGTATCTGCACCTGACTGCAGAATGATACTTACGTCATCAGGGACTCTTCACTGAGAATTGGCTTCATTTTATTTCCTGTCTTGATGATGAAATATTTGGTGAATGTAGTTAGGGTGCCATTGCAAGAACCAGGATGTAAACCAGGCAAAGGATAAGAATCCACTTAATGTAATAATCCTCGCAGTACCAAGCATTATACAGCGTTTTTATTCTTTAAAGTACTTTCCATCTATTGTTATACCTGCCCTCATCACAGACTTGTGAGGAAGAGCCTGGGCATGATGAAGGAGCCATATCCCTCCAAGTGACTTAGTTTCCCTTTTCTCCTCTCCTTCCTTCTGCCTGGGTTCCCCTAGGACACACTTTTTTGACAGCTCTTTCCAGCTTTTGAAATTGCCCTCTTCTGATATAACTTAGCTCCTTGATCTATCCTCCCATGAATAGAGTGCCTTCCCTCCCTGGTAGTAATTAACAGGGGAGCCCGCTCATCTGTGTGGCTGCCCAGACTGTCATCATCAATCTCACGGAGAGCCCTTTATATGAAAGCTACAAGATTAGAAAATAAATTGGCTAGGGCAGAAAGATTACCAACTCAGGCTACCCGCATGTTCAGGAAGACGTGGGGGAGGGGTGGTGAGGAGGGAAGGATGAGATAACTAGCTGGCAGCACAGATACTCCTGGAATCCAAGGTCCTTTTTCCCTCTCTACCAGATTTATATCCCGTCTCATTTCAGCTACCATCGTCTCAGTCAGTATCTACACCTACTTTGTATTGTGTGCTTATTTATCTTCAACATGCATTGGGGAAGATAATGGAGACAAGTGGACTTGCCTTTAGGGAACCTCAGGCTTGTTGGAAAGGCACCTGCAAAAGACCTAAGAACCTGGAAGCAGCAGAGTGCTTCACTTGAAAGGCAGAGTAAAGGCACCACAGCCCACAGCAGGAGTGCTTACTGTCTACACCATCAGTTTGGTGGAGATAACAAATCTCCCCTTCTTTCTGATTTTACTTGCAAGTCTTATTTGGCAATTAATTGACTTCAGCAAGAGATGTTCATTGATCCGAAGTTGATGTGCCAGCACTGTGCTAGACAGAGGTTGTGGGAATTTAATTTATAAGAATATACTTAACATGAGGTATGTGTTCAAAAAATAGGAAAGGCATTCCAGGTGCCAGAGGAGTGACATATCTAACACACACTTTTAAAAGGTTTTCTCTGGTATTGTGAATAGACAAGGGGTTCAAGAGAAAACGTGAGAGAACTATTAAAGTAATCTAGTCAAGAGATGATGGGCATAATTATGGAGTTAAAAATCTGTTGTTTTGACTGTGGCACAGATACAAACTTCTTTAACTGTGGAAAAAGATAGGTTTCCATGTTTTCTTTTGTTTTGTTTTCGTTTCCCCGATGCATTGTATCTTTAATACGGCTTTTGGTCAGAGATGAAAAGGAGATTATTATAAATGGACCCTCAAGTCAAGAGATAAATACATTAAAAGATATTTACATAGCATAGCAGGCTAGGCACCACCTATACCTGCAGACAAGTTTTTTGAGGTTAGCGAGTTGGCTGATTTAATTGCTACTTCATCTAACCTTCATGACTTCACAATCCATAGCCATTTATTTTGTTTCATAATAATCGCTTGTGTATGTGCAGCACTTGCAGTTTTATAGTTTGAGAGTTTTCATATATATTCTTTTATAACAGCTTTTTGAGATATAATTCATATGCCATAAGATTCACCTAAGGTTGTGCACCCATCGTCACTGTCTGTAATTCCAGAAATTTTCATCACCCCAAAAATAAACCTCAAGCCCGTTAGCAGTCACTTCTCATTCCCCCTCCTACAGTCCCACCAGGCAACCACTAGTCTGCCTTGTCTCTATGGATTTGCCTATGTGGGACATTTCGTATAAACGGAATTATACAAAATGTGGTCATTTGTATCTGGCTTCTTTCACTTAGTATGATACTTTCAAGGCTCATTGTGGTGTAGCATGTATCAATACTTCATTTTTTTTTATGCCAATTAATATCCTGTTGTGTGGATATACCACCTTTTGTTTATCTGTTCATCAGTTAATGGACACTTGTTTCTACTTTTTGGCTATTATGAATAGTGCTACTATGAACATTTGTGTATAAGTTTTATGTGGGCATATGATTTTATTTCTCTTGGTTGTATATGTAGGAGGGGAGTTGCTGGATCATATGGTAGCTCTGTGTTTAGCATGTTAAGGAACTACCAAACTTTTCCAAAGTGGTTGCACCATTTTGCATTCCCACCAGCAGTCTGTGAGGGTTCTAGTTTCTCCACATCCTCTCCAGCAGTTGTTATTATCTTCTTCTTTTTTTTTTTTTTTTTTTTTTTTGAGACAGAGTCTCGCTCTGTCACCCAGGCTGGAGTGCAATGGGATGATCTTGGCTCACTGCAACCTCCCCCTCCTGGGTTCAAATGATTATCCAGCCTCAGCCTCCTGAGTAGCTGGGATTACAGGTGTGTGCCACTATGTCCGGCTAATTTTTGTATTTTTAGTAGAGATGGGGTTTCACCACGTTGGCCAGGCTGATCTCGAACTCCTGACCTCAGGTGATCTGCCCGCCTTGGCCTCCCAAAGTGTCGGGATTACAGGTGTGAGCCACCGTGCTGGCCTATTATCTGTCATTTTATTATAGCTGGACAGTAGGCATAAAGTAGGATCTCATGGTTTTGATTTGCATTTCCTTAATGACTAATGATGTTGAGCATCTTTTTATGTGCTTATTGGTCATTTATATATCTTGTTCAGAGAAATATCTGTTCACATCCTTTGCCCATTTTTTATTTGAGTTATTCATCCCTTTATTGTTGAGTTTTAAGAGTTCTTTGTAGATTCTGGATACTAGACCCTTGTCAGAAACATATGATTGGCAAATAATTTTTCCCATCTCATGGATTGTCTTTCCCCTTTTATTGATGGTGTCTTTTGACACACAAGACTTTTTAATTTTAATTATGTCTAATTTCTTTTGTTGCTATGCTTTTGGTGTCATGTCTGAGAAACCATTGCCCACCTCAAAAGTCACAAAGATTTACTCTCATGTTTCTTCTAAGAGTTTCATAGTTTAACTCATAAAGTCTATGGTCCATTTTGAGTTAATTTTTATGTATGGTGTGAGGTAAGAGTCCAACTTCATACTTTTGCTTATGGATTTCTGATTGTCCCAGCACCATTTGTTGAAAAAACTATTCTTTCTCCATTTAATCATCTTGGCACCTTTGTTGAAAATCAGTGGACCCATAAAGTGATGGCTTATTTCTGGTTTCTCAGCTCCATTCCATTGATCTCTGTCATTATGCCAATACTACACTGAAGGTTGGTAATAGGTTTTGAAATCAGAAAGTGTGAGTTCTCCAACTTTGAGGTTTTTTCAAGACTATTATGGCCATTCTGGGTCACTTATATTTCCATATGAATTTTAGGATCAGCTTGTCAATTTCTATTAAAAAATCAACAGAGATTTTGATAGGGATTGCATCAATCTGTAGATAACTTTGTGGAGTAGCACCATCTTAACAATTTTAAACCTTCCAACCCATAAACATGGATGTCTTTCTATTATCTAAGTCTTTACTTTTTTCAATGATGGTTTTTAGTTTTCAGTGTACAAGTCTTGCACTTCTTCTCTCAAATTTGTTCCTAGGTATTATATTCTCTTTAATGCTATTGTGAATGGAATTGTTTTTTTTTTTAGTTTCATTCAGATTTTTTATTGCTAATGTATAGAAATACAATTCTATATCTTTTATATATTTAATTCTGTATCTTGATCTTGCATTCTGCAACCTTGCTGACTTTATTTTTGTTGTAATAGGTTTTGTTGTGGATTCCCTAGATTTTCTCTATGCAAGATCATTCCATGTATAGAGATAAGTTTTTCTTCTTCCTTTCCCACCTGGATGGCTATTTCTTTTTCTTGTCTAATTTCCCTGACTAGATTCTGTGCATTGTTGAACAGAAGTAGTAAAAGTGGCCATCCTCAGTTTATTCCTGATCTTTGGGAGAAAGCATTCAGTTTTTTGCCATTAAGTATGATAGCTTTGGCTTTTTTATAGATGCTGTTCATCAGGTAGAGGATTTCTATTTCTAGTTTGCTGAATTTTTTTTTATTGTAAAAGGGCGTTGGATTTTGTCAGATGCTCTTTTTACATCTATTGAGATGATCATGGTTTTGTTCTTTAATCTCTTAATATAGTGTGTTACACAAAATGAGATTCATATGTTAAACCAACCTTGCATTCCTGGGATAAATCCCACTTGGTCATGGTAAAGAATCCTTTATCCATATTGCTGGATTCAATTTGCTGATATTTTGATGAGGATTTTTGCAAATGGAGTCTTATTTGATCCTTGAAACAACCCTGTGTGATTAGGTTCCATATGAAAAAACCGAGGCATAAGTTGTTTGCTTGTGACCACATAGTGTCAAACTAGAACAGGAATGCAAGACTTTTGAATTTAGTCTAACTTTTTTTCCACTGCTTTACTTGGCCTCTCATTTCGCATCTGTAACCCACAGTTGATTCCATTTATTTAAACTGTTTCCTTTTATGAAACACTATCATTACTGTCTTGGATTGAAAACTTTCAGAGGGTGGTCTTGTTAATGCTGTCATCACATGACTACCTAATCAGGACTTAACATTGGATCCATTTGAGGTAATAATGAAATTGCTTTTATCGATATCAGCATTGCAATTTATCCTTGCTGCGAACTCCTTAGCTCTTGCTCTAGTATAAAATAGGAAAAAAATGACAGTTCATTTTAATGTTAGTCAAAGCCCAATATCCCTAAGAATATATTTGCTGCAAAACAAAACCCCATATTATATTACAAAGGCAAATGAAAATGTGCTTTGTAAAAATTATCTGTCTTTGCTGATTATTTGTGTTGCCTCTCCATTAATATGTGTGTTTGGAACTTGCCTGTGCATTAATTGATTAAATAATCATATGTATGTACAAACAGATAAAATGCAAGAGTGTATGTACATATTGTGATTTTCTTCCATTTTAAATTCAAAGACCATAGCCTCATTTTAGGATCTAGCAGCACTATGACCTGGACAAGAAATAGAATGTCTTGGGACAGCCTTGTATTACCACTAAAAAGAGCGAGTACCTGCATCTCTAATTGAGTAAGGGAATGTTTAGTTTCTAATATGGACCCAGAATAATTTTTTTCTTAATGCTGTTTTTTTCTTTTAATCACTTTATTAAGATATATTTGATGTACAATAAATGTGCACACTTATAGTATATAATTTGATGTGTTTTGACATACATGTACATCTGTGACACTATCCCCACAATCAAGATAAAAAACATACCCATCACCTCCAAAAGTTTCCTCGTGTTCCTTTGTAATCTATCTCTCTCTTCTTTTTTTTTTTTTTTTTTTTTTTTGAGACAGAGTCTCACACTATCACCCAGGCTGGAGTGCAGTGGCTCGATCTCTGTTCACTTGCAAGCTCCACCTCCCGGGTTCACGCCATTCTCCTGCCTCAGCCTCCCGAGTAGCTGGGACTACAGGCGCCTGCCACCATGCCCGGCTAATTTTTTTGTATTTTTAGTAGAGACAGGGTTTCACCGTGTTAGCCAGGATGGTCTCGAACTCCTGACCTCGTGATCTGCCCGCCTCGGCCTCCCAAAGTGCATCTCTCTCTTCTTTTCTCCCCTCTCCCTTCCCTAGGCAACTACTTGCCTCCTTTCGCTCACAGTAGATCAGTTCACATTTTCTGTAATTCTATGTAAATATAATCATACACTATATACTCATTTCTTGTCTGACTTTTTTCAACCAACACAATTATTTTGCAGTGGATCTATATTGATGTGTCTTTCAATAGTGTGTTCCTTTTCATTGCTGAGTAGTAGTCCATTTTATGAGTAATTTGTATATCTGTTCACCTGTTCATGGACATTTGGGCTACTACAAATAAAGCTGCTGTGAACATTCATGTACAGATCTTTGTGCAGACATGTTTACATTTTTCTTCTCTAAATCCTAGAAGAATGGCTGGGTCATATGGTAGATGTGTGTTTAATGTCATAAGAAATTTCCAAATTGTTTCTCAAAGTGGTTTTATAATTTCACATTCCTACTGGCAGTGTATCCTATTCCCAGTTGTTCTATATCCTGGTCAACACTTGGTAAGTTCAGTCTTTTTAATTTTAACCATGTTAGTACATGCATAGTAACATCTTATTGTGGTTCTAATTTGCATTTCCCTGATGACTAATAATAATATTTTTATGTGTCAGTTTGTCATGTATATGTCTTCTTTTGTGGAAGTGTTTGTTTGGGTCTTTTATCCATTTTCAGTGTCTTTTAAAACTTGTTTAAATTTGCATACAGTAAAATGCTTTGTCTTTTGAAGAATAAAAGTTCTTAATTTTGATGAAATCCAATATATAAGGTTTTTCTTTTATAGTTTGTACTCTTTGTATTTAATGAATAAATCTTTGCCAATTTCATAGCCACTAAGATTTCCTTCTCTGTTTTCTTCTAGACATTTTATGGTTTTAGCTCTTAAATTTAGATCTATGATTTATTCTTCGCTACTTTTTGTGTAGTGTGTGAGAGAAGAATTGAGGTTAATTTATTACTATTTTTTGCATGAGGTCCAGTTGTTCTGGCACCATTACTTGAAAATTATATTCTTTTTTTTTTTCTGAAAATCATATTCTTTCCTCATTGAATTGTGTTGGCACCTTTGCTGAAAATCAATTGATCATATATGTGTGGTCCAGACTCTACTGTGTTCCATTGATCTATATCAGAAACACATTGATTTGATTATTGTAGTTTTACAATGCGTTTTAAAATCAGCTAATCAAGTCTTCCAATGTTTTTCTTCTGTTTCCAGAATTGTTTTAGTATTCTAGGTCTTTTTCATTTCTTTTGTTTGTTTGTTTGTTTGTTTGTTTTTGAGACAGAGTCTCGCTATGTCGGCAGGCTGGAGTGCAGTGGTGCGATCTTGGCTCACTACAAGCTCCGCCTCCCAAGTAACTGGGACTACAGGTGCCTGCCACCACACCCGCCTGTTTTGTTTTTGTTTTTTTGTATTTTTAGTAGAGGCGGGGTTTTACCGTGTTAGCCAATCTCCTGACCTCGTGATCCGCCCACCTCAGCCTCCCAAAGTGCTGGGTTTACAGGCGTGAGCCACCGGCCGGTCTTTTTCATTTCTATATAGATTTTGGAATCAATTTGTCAGTTTCTGTAAAAGTGCCTTCTGAGATTACGATTGGGATTGTGCAGAAACCATAGATCAGTTCAGAGAGAATTGGCATTTTTAATAACATTCAGTTTGTTAGTCTATAAATACCATGTATTTCTTCTTTTATCTAGGACATTAAGTTCTCTCAGCAATGTTTTGTAGTTTTTAGTGTCAAGTCTTATACATTTCTTATAAAATTTATCCCTAAGTATTTCATATTTTTAGGCTGTTTTAACTGGTAGTATTTAAATATCAATTTTCATTTATTTTTGTTGGTATGTATAAACATACTTGATATTTATATATAGATTTCATATCCTGAAACCTTGCTAAATTTACCTATTCTATCATAGCTTGTTTGTTAATTCTCTAGGATTTTAGAATCAGCTTGCTCAATTCTAAGTCATGTTGTCTGGAAATATTACAGTTTTACCTCTTCATTTCAATCTAAATGTTTTATGAGTTTTGGAGAAAATCAGGATTTAGAACTTCTTGGTAGACCTTTGGAGCACATGTTAGATTCTCTCTTACCATAAATTCTTTAAAAATCAAAAGAAAAGAGATTATTAAATCCTCTTCTCCATTTCTTTTTTTTGGGGGGGATGGAGTCTTGCTCTGTGTCCAGGCTGGAGTGCAGTGGCGCGGTCTTAGCTCACTGCAATCTCCGCCTTCTGGGTTCAAGCGATTCTCCTGCCTGAGCCTCCCGAGTGGCTGGGTCTACAGGCGCGTGCCACCACATCCGACTAATTTTTTGTATTTTTAGTAGAGACAGGGTTTCACCATGTTAGCCAGGATGGTCTCAATCTCTTGACCTCATGATCCACCCACCTCGGCCTCCCAAAGGGCTGGGATTACAGGTGTGAGCCACTGTGCCCAGCCTTTTCCATTTCTTTATTAATTCAGTGAACATTTAGTACCCACTGTATCAGACACCAGTGATTAATGGAAGCGACAGACATGTAAATAAATAATTATAATTTAACAAGTAAGTGTAATAAATGCCATGGTAGTCATGATACAGAGTGTGCTGGGAATTTAGAGGCAGGACCGTTCAGAATCTGGGCAGTGAGATGATCTTTGCAGACCCTGCTGCCCTGGAAGGGTATGACTGCGTGAGGAATACTTGGAGGTCATTGATAAGAAAGTGTTTAAACTGAGCTCTCTGGGGAAATTCCACCTCTTCCCCATCCTGATTGTCCATGTTTGCTTTATTATTATGGGGAGTCTGAAAGGAATATATCTTTATCAATAGTTCTTCTTCTCCCTCCTATTTTCTTTTTTAAATCTTACATGGTATGGCAGCAGCCTTAGCTTCTAGCCTTAAATCTCACTAGTCTGGATGTGGTGGGGCGTGCCTGTAGTCCCAGCTACTCTACTTGGGGGCTGAGGTGGGAGGATCGCTTGAGCCCAGGAGGTAGAGATTGCAGTGAGCTGAGATTGTGGTACTGCACTCCAGTCTGGATGACAAAACAAGATTGTCTCTCAAATAAATAAATAAATAATACAAACTCTATTGTGGAAAATTTCAAACAAGAGTAGGATGAGATAACAGTTATCAACTCATGCCAATTTCATTTTGTCTACACTCCTACATACCCTTCATCAGATTATGAAGCAAATTACAGACATTTTATCTGTAAATTTTTCAGTATGTATCTCTAAAAGATGAAAACGCTTAAAAATACAGCCACAATACTGTTATCACACACACACAAAATGAACAGACGCCAAACAACCTAACAACAGAGAAAAAGAATTTTAAAAACAGGAATAGTAGGGGGCACCGTGGCTCACGCCTGTAATCCCAGCACTTCAGGAGGCTGAGGCAGGTGGATTACTTGAGGCCAGGAGTTCGAGACCAGCCTAGCCAACATGGTGAAACCCTGTCTCTACTAAAAATTCAAAAATTAGCTGGCTGTGGTGGCAGGTTCCTATAATCCCAGCTACTCGGGAGGCTGAGGCAGGAGAATTGCTTAAATCTGGGAGGTGGAGGTTGCAGTGAGCCAAGATCATGCCACAAGATTGCAACACTCTGTCTCAAAAAAAAAAAGGAAAAAAGAAAACATATAAAAACAGTAATGTTAGAAGTAGCTCCCTTTTGTTGCTTGCTGACCATGTGCCAGGCCTGTAATGGGTTCGGTGGATCCACAGCCTCATTCAGTCCTCACAATAGGCACCTGGGGGTATAGTTCTTATTTGTGATTGGCTGGGCATTCTGACTCCTGGCAAGTGTATTTCCTACTGTTCTTTTGTTGTTTAATTACAGATTAAAATCTTAGAGATATCCACACTCCTGATTTATTTTTAAGACTGCAGTAGTCATCACATCACTCTTCCAATCCCCCTATTGTGAAGAGGTGTCTCTCCCCTTCCTCTGTTGAGAATTCCCAGAAAGCAGGGACCATAATAGCAAAGTGACTGGCCCCTGGTGGAAATTCAGTAAATGTTTTGGATTGGGTGAATGAGTATATCTGGCTCCCCTGGGAGACACACTCGTTGGCTCTGATAGCCTAGAGCTCCATGGCTGACCTTCCATCCCAGTGCTTCCTCCTTCTTCAGTGGAAAGAGGCACCGATCCACACGTGCCTGTGCTGCATGCGGTAAGGCCCTTCAGGATATTGTGACCATTAGCAGATGCACACTGCGCATTACTGAGGACCTAGAGTGTAATTATGGCAGTAGACCTTCAGGCTGCAAAGATGGATAAGACAATCCGTGCCTCAAATAGCTCAGAGACCATTAAATAGGTGACTACAGTGCAAGATGAATGCAGTGATGGGGATGTGCCCTGTGAGTTAGGAGCAGGGTAAAGATAACCCAGCCAAGGGAAGAGAGTGGGGTTGCTTGTTTGTTTGATAAATACTCATATAGTACTTACATACCAGGCACTGTTCTAAGAACTTTGCACATAATAATTCCTTTAATCCTCATAGCAGCCTGTGAGCGTCCCCATTTCATAGCTGCATGTAATGAGACAGCATTAAGTACCTTACCCAAGTCACACAGCTGGTAAGTAATGGAACTAGGATTCAGATCTAGGCAGTGTGGCCTTAGGTTCTGCCCTCTTAACCACTATGTCAGTCTCTAAAATTCCTGAAGTATGAGAAGCATAGACATTTGTATCAAATTGTCAGGATGTATTGTTTAACTGGCTCTGTGGTCAGAGAAAAAGAAGAGTCAAGATTGATTGCCAGAGTTCTTACCTGGGGGGTAAGAGAATACAAGAGGAGGACAGAGGTGTGGTGCATGGAGATGAGTTTGTCAGTGTGTTGAGTTTGAGCATCTATTGGCTGTGTTGTCCCACAGAAAGTTCCATATGGACCCTGAAACCTAAGAGAGACTGAAGGCTGAAAACAAGAATGACAGTCCGCGTTGTTATAAAAGTTGGTGAAAAGGAGAGTAGGCACTGTCTCCTAAGAAGGAAGGGTAGGATAAAGTAGCAAGTCTGAAAGCAAGAGGAATCAACATTATTGCATGCAGAGAGAGGTCCAGTGAGATGAGATCTGGAAAAGAAAATGCTCTGAACTTCTCAGTTAAGAGGCCGTTGGTAATCTTACTGAAAACAATCTCATCAGAGTTCTAGAGGCAGAGGCTAGATTGCAGTGGATTGAGGGGTAAGTGGGCGGTGAGAAACTGGAGACAGTCAATGCAGACAACTCTTTCCAGGAGTCTGCTTGAGAAGTGGAGAAAAGAGATTGGTTGATTGGTAATAGCTAGAGGGGATTGTTGGGTCAAGGAAATATTTTTTCCTCGGGTTAAGAGAGAATTAAATCACTTTAGCCCAGGAGTTTGAGGCTACGAGTTTGAGGCTGTGATGGCACCACTACACTCCAACCTGGACAACAGCAAGACCCTGTCTCAAAAAGAGGAGAAAAAAAAAAGAGAGAGAGAGAGAATTGGATGAACTTATGGGCTGAGGAGGAAGAGCTAATAGAATTAGATCTTGAAGATTTAGGAGGGGCATGAGTGAGATTTGAGCTGGAACTAGAGGGAGAAGGCTAAGATGAGTGTGAGGAGCTTGTAGGTAGAGGTAGGAAGTTGAAGAAGAACAGTGCTTAAAGGCTCCAGTTATTTTTATGTGGTAAGAGGCAATACAATCTAATGATAGGGAGAGGGCGGGCTTTAAATATGGAGGCTGAGGGGAGCTGTAAAGTTTTAGAGTTGTGATGGAAAAGGTCATGGAAACACTAATAAAACCGTGATTGGAGGCACCAAAGGCCTGAGCAAGGCTGGAGACCTTGAATCTGCATGTTAGATCACACAGCGGTGTGATTTTTCCCTAGCTGAGAGCAGCTAACAAAGTCGAAGTAAAACCTGAAAATGGGAGCTTTGCTCCAGTGCTCGTTTGTTGGACAAATTTGATGGGAGGACTGCGGATGCAAAGGAATCAGGACTGCTGCCTTAGGTGATCAGCTGTGGAATTCAGGTGAAAAGGAAGAGAAACTGAGAGGAGGCTGATGCCTGGGAGGAAAATACAAGGGTCTGGTGATGTCACCAGGAAGAGCAAATGGGGTGAGACTGAATGTATGAGGGGAAACTGGAGCCTGTGTTTTTGAAGGTGGAAGTTGTGAGCAATGTCAAGATTCAACATGTAATTCTGGGTGTGAGTAGTGGAGGTGGGGATGGGAGCAAAAGTCATGAAAATTAAGGGAAGAAAAGGAACTCAAAGTGGGTTGAAGGAGAGACACCCATAAATGGAGATTTGCTATACAGAATGAAAGGTGTTGTAATAGAGGGAGGGAGAATACCAAGTAAAGTAGGGGCCAAAAGGAAGGTGTGAGCAGCCATGCTGAGGGAGAGGCAGGGAAACGCTTCACCAAGAAGGATTAATGTTTGAGGAATTCATAGGGGCTTGAGGAATAAGCAGGAGTTTTTGCCAGGCATCCAAGGAGTAGGCATGGTGAGACATGGCTGTACTATATACAGCGGCACAGGGAAAACCAAAACTGCCTTTGAAAAAACCCACCCACCAGAGAAGGTTCTTGGTGTGTGTGTGTGTGAGATAGTGGGGAGTTATGAGGAGTTGGGGACAGACCCAAGTACCAGATGGAAGGGGAATGGAATTCAGCCCTGCAAATAAACCAGCTTTCTATACAATAGAGCAACAGTGGTTAAAGGTCTAGGCAGAGGTAGTCAGTTGTAGGCATCCAGGACTAAATAGCAGAGCAAAAGATGAGGAATCCACCTGAATATTAGCCTGTCAACTTCATATACCTCCCCTTCCACATCACTGCCCTGTCAACCCCCCACAAAAAGTACCCTTATCTAAGGACCTGCAGTGACTTTGCACCAGACAAGGAAGGGAAATCTGGCTTGTGCCCTATTTTATTCTTCTCCCTGAGACCTAGCTATAATATGTTTGTTTCTTCATGTACATTAGACAGTAAATTTTGTTGAGTGAATGGCCAAGAAATGATGAGGATGGTGGTGATGATTGCAACTAAAACTTACACAGCATCTCCTATTCACCAAGCACTGTTCTAAATGTTGTTCAATACTCAACAGCAATGCTGTGAAGTAGGTTCTGTTTTTATTCAGAGTCAACATAGATGATTTGGCAAAAATACTGAACTAATACCTAGACAGAGAAACTACTTACTTTGGGTATATGGGCAACAGTTATCCATTCAGAGTAGATGGTAAGGAAAGTAGTGTCTTCTGAGAATCTCTTATGAGAGTACTAGGAAAGACATTTTCTTCCTATCTGTAAAACCAGAAAAGCATGGAAGTAGAGGGCTGGTTCTTTGTTTTATTTGTATGTTGTCGCTTTTTTTGAAATATATTGCACATATCATAAAATTCATCCATTTAAATTATATGGTTAAGTGATTTTTAGTATATTCACAGTTATGCTATTATCACATCCTAGTTTTAGAATTTTACAGTGTCCCAAATGGAAACCCTATGCTCTTCCCTTTCCTGCTCCCGACTCCTTCATTCCTGCCCCAGCTAGCCACTAATCCACTCTCTGTCTCTATGAATTCGCCTATTCTGAATATTTCACATACGTGGACTCATACAACATGAAATCTTTGTAACTGGCATCTTTCACTTAGCATAATGCTTTCACAGTTCATCCATGTTGTAGCATGTATCAAGACTTCGTTCTTTTTTTAATTGCCAGTTAACACGTTATTGTGTGGATATGCCATTTTTTGTTTATCTGTTAATCAGTTGATGGACATTTTGGTAGTTTTCTACTTTTTGGCTTTTGTAAATACTGCTGCTATGAAGCTTCATGTACAAGTTTTTGTGTGAACACTTTTCACTTATCTTAGGTATATACCTAGGAGTGGAATTGCTGGGTCATATAGCATATGTGTGTTTAACATTTTGAAGAACTGCGAAACTATTCTCCGAAGTGGCTGCCCTATTTTACGTTCCCACCAGCAATGTATTAAGCTTCTCATTTCTCCACATCGTCACCAACACTTGTTATTTTCCATTACTTTTGTTCTAGTCATCCTAGTAGATGTAAAACAGCATCTCATTGTTGTTTTGATTTGCAGTTCCTTAATAACTAATGATATTGAGCCTCTTTTCATATGCATATAGGCCGTTTGTATGTCTTCTTTGGAGAAGTATCTTTTCAGATCTTTGTCCATTTTTTAATTGTGTTGTCTTTTTATTGTTGATTTGTAAGAGTTCTTTGTATATTCTGGTTACAAGTCGCTTATCAGATATGTGATTTGCAAATATTTTCTCCCATTCTGTGGGTTGTCTTTTCACTGTCTTGATGGTATCCTTTGAAGCACAAAGGTTTTTTATTTTGATGAAGTCCAGTTTTTATATATTTTTTTCTTTTGTTGCTTGTGCTTTTGGTGTCATATCTAGAAAACCACTGCCTAACTCAAGGTCACAAAGATTTATTCCTATGTTTTCTTCTAAGAGTTTTACAGTTAGGTCAATGATCCGTTTTGAGTTAATTCTTATATATGATGTGAGGCAGGGGTCTAACTTCATTCTTTTGCATGTGGATATCCAGTTGTCTTAGCACCATTTATTGAAAAGGCTATTACCTCTCCATTGAATTGTCCTGGCACTGTTGTCAAAATGAATTGACCATAAGTGTGAGAGTTTATTTCTGGATGTTCTATTTTGTTGATCTATGTCTATCCTTATGCCAGTCCCATACTGACTTGCTCACTGTAGCTTTCTGGTAGATTTTGAAATCAGAAAATATGAGTCCACTAACTTGATTCTTTCTCAAGATTGTTTTAGCTATTCATTTTCATATGAATTTTAGGGTCAACTTCTCAATTTCAAAAAAATTGAGATTTTAATAGGGATTTCATTTAATCTGTGGATCAATTTGTGGAATGTTGCCATCTTAACAATCTTAGATCTTCCACTCTGTAAAGATGGATGTCTTTTCATTTAATTGTTTTCCGTGATATTTTGTAGTTTTTAGTATACAGGTCTTGCACTTATTTTGTTAAATTTATTCCTAGATATTTTATTCTTTTTGCTGCTATTAATATGGGATTGTTTTCTTAATTTCATTTTTGTATTGTTCACTGCTAGTGTATAGAAATACAATTTTTCAGTCCAAGTGTGGTGGGCCATGCCTATAATCCCTGCACTTTGGGAGGCCGAGATGGGAGGATCGCTTGAGGCCAGGAGTTTGAGACTGGCCTGGGCAATGTAGCAAGACCCTATCTCTACAAAAAATTTAAAAATAAAAATTAGCCAGGCTGATGACCTACTTGGAAAGCTGAGGTGGGAAGATCCCTTGAGCCCAGGAGTTTGAAGCTGTAGTGAGCTACGATCACACAATTGCACTACAGCCTGGGTGACAGAGCAAGACCCTGTCTTTTAAAGAAAAAAAGAAATATGATTTTTCATATGCTGATCTTACATCCTGCAACTTTGTTCTAATTTTTTTGTGTGGGCTCCTTAGGATTTTCTGTGTACAAGATCACATTATCTGTGGATGGAGAGAGTTTTACTTTTTCCTTTTCCATCTGGAAACTTTTTATTTCTTTTTCTTGCCTAATTGCCCTGGCCAGAATCCCCTAGTTCAACATCAAATGGAAGTGGCTAGAGCAGACATTCTTGTCTTTGTAAAATTTATTTTATTTTTTATAGAGATGGGATCTCACTGTGTTGCCCAGGCTGGTCTCAAACTCCTGGGCTCAAACAATCCTCCCTCCTTGGCCTCCCTAAGTATTGAGGTTACAGGCATGAGCCGTCACGCCCAGCCCAAATATTCTTGTCTTGTCACTGATCTAAGGGGCAAGTCTTTCCCTGGTGAGTATGATGTTAGCTGTGAGATTTTCATTTGTTTTTGAGGGAAGGATGAGATTGAATTTGATAGGTGCTCCAGGCAGCAGGTTCCTGTTGAGAAGACGACGAGAGATTCAGATTGAGATTCAGCTGATGCATATAGAATTGAGTGCATGGGGAGAATGGGAGCCTTTTTATATTGGAATGAAGTGGCAAATAATAAGATTACAGATCCTGGATATCTTAGTGTCTTTCAGTCTTTCCAGCCAGGTAGACTGGCTTTACCCTCCACAGAAGTTTTCCAGCTAGCTTAGACTAGCTCATGAATCTGTGTTAGTAAGGAGTCCTGTATTTAGATCAAATCGTGGTTCAGAGTCAGGTTTAGAATCCAGGAGAAATAAAAGATGAGTGTTTATCCCTTGTGGGTACCTTTTAAGAGCCTAGCTCAGTACCACCAACCTTAGGATAGCTCTCCTTGATGAGTTCCATTTTCTGATGACTGTGTTTATTACTTAGTACATTCTGTGTACTGTTGGCACTTTATGGATTTGGACTTAACTTCTCTTATTTGTACATTGCACAGACTTAAGTCTGTTTTGCCTGTGTCTCCTAACTCCTCAAGATTATATGTTTCCCAAGGACAAGAGCCATGCCTGCACCTTAATATATGCCTCAAATGTCAAAGCATTTCTCTGTACCAGTAAATAGTTGTTAACTGTTGATAAAGGTAAATGTGGTCATAAATACAAAGATCCCTGAGTCATTTGGGAAGCATATTAAGTATAAGTCCACTTTATACTGGATAAGCAGACTTTTCATAGAGGTGAAGATCACCTAAAAGTCATAATTTTAAGATTTGACACAGACACACTTGGGTTTTTAAAAATGTGCAAAGACATTAATACTCAACTGCCCCTAGGATTTATTTAGTTTCATTCTTAATTATCTACAGGTGATATACTGGGCAGTCTGACTTTTTACTTCCTGTGGACCCGATCAGCTTCTCTACTAACCCCTACTCCTGAGTGCAATTTGTAGTTCAACAATAGCTAGGAGGAAAAGCCTTTGAAAACAAATCCATGCCTTGCCTTTTGTTCCTTTCCCCACCTTGTGAAGGAATGAAGTAGGACTTAAGAGAACAGCTCCCTTTGGATCCCTCTCAGAGGTGATACCATTGGCTCCCAGCTTAGCGTAAGAAGCTCTGAGAAATTGAATGAAGGGTGAGATAGAGACGCTGAACCCATTCTTCCAGCTTCTTCTAGTGTTGTTATTTCCAGAATGGCCAACACCCCTACATTGATACATAAACACATTCCAAGGCCTTGTGTAATAGAAAAGTCACCGGCCTCCTGGGATAGGAGCCCTGGGTTCTAATTCTCACTCTGCCACTTGGGGAAAATCCAATTAAAGGCTGGTTTAGTCAGCTTGGGTCACCATAGACTGGGTGGCTTAAACAGCAGACATTTATTTCTGGTAGTTCTGGAGGCTAGAAATCCAAGATCAACGTGCCAGCATGGTCACAGTCTGGTAAGGGCCCTCTTCCTGGCTGGTAGACAGCTGCCTTCTCACTGTGTGCTCACATAGCCTTTTGTGTGTGTGTGTCTGTGTGTGTGCGCACGTGCAAGCTTCCTGATGTCTCTTCTTAGAAGGGCACCAATCCCATCGTGAGAGCCCTACTCATGACTTAGCCTAACCCTAATTACCCTCCAAAGGCCCCATCTCCAAATGCCATCACATTGAAGGGTAGAGCTTCAACACAGGAATTTTGGGGTACATAAACATTCTGTCCATAACAAAGGCTGTGGTCCTCAGTTTCCTTGTCTGTGAAATGCGAGTGTTGAGATTCTTTCCTGCTTTTATCATTTATAATTCTGTGAGAAGTAGATTTGTATCATTTTCTAGTTTGAGTTATAGGAGATGCTTCCCCCTACATTTTCTTGGGCAACTGAGAACTGAATAGGGCTAGGTTTAAATAGGGTTAGGCTTATTCTTTTATTTAATAAGCATTTTTGGAGCATCTACTGTGTTCCAGGAACTGTTGTAAGCGTTGGAGCTGTAACAGAGATCAAAAGAGACACAAACAAACAAACAAAAAACACCTTTGCTTTCTTGGAGCTTTCATTCTAAGCAAATTAAATAAGAAAATTATTTGTTAGATATTACTGTGTGTTGAGTAATAGTGGTTACAGAGACAGAATGGAAAGTATCAGGAATGTGGGATTGCAATTTTAGATAAGGCAGTCAGAGAGAAGATCACCTTAGGTGGTATTTGTGTCGAGAAGGGAGAGAGAGTGTTGAATTCTGTGTGCCAGATTGGAAACCGAGACCCTGCTAGGGAAAGCGCCTTAACCTAAAATCCTGCGGTAGCCTGGTTCTTGCTCCCAGATGCTGACAGCTCACTTCTGTGTGCACATACTCCTCCCCCCGCCGCAACCCTGCCATTCTGTTTTGTGCCAGACACTCTATACTAATTAATGATTTCACAGCCCTTTTATAAATCTCAACCCAAGGACTGTAATAAGAAATTCCATCGAACGCCCCTGCTGCCAGTACTGCCTGAGTCTGGGAAGTCTGACTGGCTTAGAATCTGTACCAGCCCCTGAGACAATCTGATGTTTAAATACTTTGATGCCCTTTTCTCCCCTTTTCAATGCTTCTTACTCTCTTTTGCTGGTTTTTCTTTCCTTTTTCCACATCTTTCCACATAACCATCTATCCCCAACCATTTTATTCTATCATTCTCTTGCTCTTCCCTTTCTTTTGTAACTTCCACATTTCCCCCCACTTCTTTGTTTTTTCATCTCATGTCTGTATTTATTCCATCTCTAACTCTTCTGTTTTTTTTCTCCTCCTTTCCATCCTGTCATTCCCTTGTATCCTGAAATGTATGTGGAGAACAGGTGTGACACAGGTGAGTTCTCTTCATTTCCCCAGTCAGTTATGCCCTGGTACCTCTGCCGCCTCCCCCTAACTCTGTGCTGCCTGAGCACGCAGAACCCTTGAGGGGAGAGATTCTGACACAAGTCAATTAGAAAGGGCTACCGACCTCAGGCAGCCTGGCCCTGCAGGAGCGGCCCCTCACTAGGCCCGTGGCACAGAGCTCATGCTGCAGTTCTCAGGGTACTTCAATGGGGCCCTTCATCCTCTGGCTCAGGCTCCTGGCACATTACAGTTAGTGTATTATGGGGATGGCATCACATACCAGTCAAATCATTAAAGGTTCAGTGTGATCCAGGGAAGGAGGTGCCAGCAGATGGTGAAATTTTTCTCAGTCTCTGCTATCTTCTCACTGCCCTTCTGACCTGAGCCCTATCCAAGTGTCTGGAAAGCCAGATCTGCCTGACTTTCCATGCTGTTACCAAGAACCAGAGCATTGAGTCCCAGGCCAGAGCTGTCTTCTGCACCAGAGGGCAGACAGGATCAGGGAGCAATTCTCTTCCTTTCCTCAGAACCCTTTTGTTCTAAGCCCAGGAAAGAGAGAAACTAGATTCTACCCATTTCTACTCTATGATTACGGTGCTTTTGGTGGGATACATCCGAGGTCTCTCACTCCCTCTCACAGTCCCACTCTGTCTTCAAATCAGTCACCTTCAGGATTGGAAGGAATCTTGGCAGTCATCTAATTAAACTGGCCCTCCAATTCTTAGCCCATGTGGTTGTGTGATTCCATCTTGGATAGCTCCAGTTTTTCTTTGGCTGTCTGGTCTTTTAGATTTGTGATTTGTGATTTGTGATTTGTGGGCCAGGTGCAGTAGCTCATGTCTATAATCCTAGTGCTTTGGGAGTCCAAGGCAGGGAGGATCACTTGAAGGGCCAGGAAGTTCAAGACTAGCCTGGGCAGTATAGCAAGACCCTATCTCTACCAAAAAAAAAAAAATAATAGATTTGTGATGTCCTGGCTGCCATCAGTTGTCAACTGATTTGCCACACAAGTGTATTAAACAATGCTTTGTGTAGAATCCTATATTTTATAGTGAATTTTTATGTGTAGGTACATATACACACATGCCCATGCAAAAACATGTTTTTCATCGCACTGGCCAGCAGAGGAGAATGCAAAATTTCAAAAATGGGAGACATACTCTTTTCTTTCAAGGAATTTACAGCTTAGTTGGGGAAACCAGGGATGTAGAAGTATATTGATCTAAGAATACCTAGAAAAAGAGTGTTAAAACAAGTGCCCTTTAATATAGACATCAGGTCTCTTTAGAATGAACTTCAGGGAAAGTTCATAGTTTTGGTCATGCTGAATGTGTGAAATATAACTTGAAATAAATGGTTTGAATGGGTTTGTGTTGACTTTTTCACTTTGATTTTGTTGTAAGAGACTAAGAATAAATTTGTGAGGACTGAAGTTAGGAGAGGCTGAATCAAGGAAAGCTTCATGGGATTAATGCATTTTAAGTTAGGTTTTGATGGAATTGGGTGAGTACCAGACTGTTTGGGGGCATTTCTCAGTCTACTCTGTCAATGAGAATTCTGGGGGCTCTGAATGGCCTTGAGAAACTGCCTTGACAGCCTTCAGTTCTGACCTCTGAGCCATCGCTGTTCAAAAGACCTTTAGGATGCTGAAGTCCACTTCCTATTTGAGATGCCCCTCCATCCATCTTTTGCACTATCCAACATTAACTTCACCTCCTGAAAGTCCCTAGAGGTGACTCCAGGGAACCCAGACCCACTGAAGGCGGTCAACATTGTGCGGGTTGGGGGGATGCAGCCAGCCCTGAGACCACTGGGAGCTGTAAGGGACAACATTCTTTTTTTAATGGTGGGTATAAGGCAGTCATCAAACTAAGCTGAGCAAATCCACTGCCCAAGCAACGGGCAGTAACACAGGAAGGAAGAAGGGAAGTACTATACAAAGTGTGAGTGTGCTGGAGTTTGAAATAATGGGAACATCAGCCCTACATTTCAGGATAGAAGAGCAGCATATTTAGAAACGAAGGCAAGGCCTGGCATTCTTTCCTGTTAGCCAAGATTAGAAGGAGCTGTGGGAGGGGTAGATTTTCTGCAGGACCCCTCTATGATCTTGGGGGTAAGAGTTAGAGTCCTAGATTACTTTGGCCTTCTGGATGTCATCGTTTCCACATCCTGTCTCCAGCCAAGGCTCTTCCTTTCTGGAGAGATTGAAGTTGTTTCCTATTTCACAAGATCCCTTGTATTTTTACATTTGGGGGGTCTCACCCAGGGAATTCCTTCCTGATGTCATCTTTGTGGGATGTAAAGGAGGGAACCGAGGGGAGGGGCCCCAAGAATGTTTCTGTTTCTGTGAACGTTTTTTTCAGCTCTTAGTGCCATTCAGCATTACTTGTATCCATGAGATGGCTTCTTTCCTCCCTCACCCCACCCGTCTTCAGTTTCCTGGAAATGGAATGGGGGCTGGAAGAGAGAAAGGATGGAAATTCCCATTGCATCTCTCTCGGCTATGCAGTGGTTCAGATGGGAGTTTTGGTGAGGGGGATGGGAGAAGTAGAGAGATGGAGTCAGCCCTGGAGGGAGAGGCCAGGAGACTGCTGAGCTGATGGTATGGGCCTAATTACTCCCTGCCTTGAGCTTGCCTGTAATTGTGGTTTCTGGGAGCCAGCACGTCCTGGAAATCTGCTGGCACAGCAGAGATTTGGGGTTTCCGCCTGGGATGGAGTTGAATTTTCCACTTGGAGCAACTTGCCCAGCCCCCATTTTTGGTCGGGGAGCAGAGAATCCCTAAAGCTCAAAAGGAGCAATTAGGATAGTGTTAGGAATATAAGGCCTTCCTCTGGAACTGAATGAGAGGTTGTATGTTCTGAAATGCTAGACATTTTTGAAAAGTTCAGAGAGGCAGCATAGCAGGACCTGATAAAGAGTTGTATGCTTAAAGTTAGAATGTCAACTGTGTCCCTAACCTAGGACAAGTTATTTAATCTCTTTAGACATTAGTTTCTCCATCAGTAATTTGATTTGAATATCTGTATTTTCTAACAAGGATGTCCCTTAAGTCATAGGTGGAGAAATGCTAGACCAATACAAAGGAGCAACTTAAGTCCCCCTTCTCCCATGGTGGTGATAATAATAATAGCTAACATATTTTAAGCACTTAATGTGTGCCCTGTGCTAAACGCTTTAATGAATTCTACCATTTAATCTCTTAACAATCCCTTGTAATAGTTGCTTCTGCTATAGCTAAGGGAACGTGGGGTTAAGAGGTTAAATACGTTACCTGAGGTCATGGCCCCAGTGAGTGTCAACATCAGGATTCTAAAGCCTGTGCATTTGGCCAGCAGACATATAAATAGTTGTCTGCACTGCATTTTACTCGCTTGTGTCAGGAAACACTCAGAGCCAGACTGGCTTAGTGAGGCTGGCTGTTGGATTTGGCGTCAGAGAATCTGAGTTCAAGTCCTAGCTCTAGGTCTCACCAACCCTGGGACCTCAGGCAAGTCCTTTATCTTCTCTGAACCTGTTTTCCATTCATGAAACATATTTTCATAGTTGTTCTGAGGGGTAAGTGAGATACTATCTGGCACAACACCTGCTACTCAGCAGATGCTTAGTGTATGTTAACAGAATCTGAATTTGAATGAGGGGAATTCAAATAAGTGGCATAGTATAGACTCAAAATAAGCAGCCCCAGTCCCTACCCTCCTAAATTTGTGATCTGAGATTTTAGAACACTGGCATAAGTTAAAGATGGATCTATGGCAAAGTCAAATGGATGGTGAGGACTCTCTCTAGACAGAGTGCAAAGCATTAGCAGAGTAAAAGCTCTGAAGTTAAACTGCTTGGGTTCATATGCCAGCTTCATCTCACTTGCTGGATGCATGAAATCAAGCAAGTGGCTCAGCCTTTCTGTAGCCCATTTTCTTATCTGTAAAATGGCAACATTAATAATGCCAACTCATGAGGTTGTTGTGAGGATTAAATGTAATAAATAAGAATGGCTAATATGAATAATCAACAATCAATCAATAAGGAGTTCTTACTGAGTACCAGGCCCTGGCCTGAGTGGTTTTTGCATGTTTTAAATAATTTATTCCTAACATTCTCATGAAATAGAATCCTAACATTCTCATGAATTCTCTCTATTATTATCCCCATTTTTGGATGAGTAGTCTGAGGCAAGAGATTAAGTAACTTGCCTAAAGTCACACATCTAATAAATGTCAGGGCCAGCATTTACATCTGGGAGGGGAACTCAGGAGCCTACATTCTTGTCTCAGTAAGTGCTTTAAGAATTTGCTAGCTCTTATTATTATCATCATCGTGAATTCCCATTTATCAGTCAGTCACAAGGATTTACTAAGAGTATATGCTTAGCACTGTGTTCGTTATTGCGGGCTCTGTCAACAAAGTATATGTGATAGGATTTCTGCTCATGAGGAGTGAGTGTATCATCTAGTTGGAGTGAGATATGAACAATATGGATGAAACAATTTGATAACAAGTGCGAAATAGCATCGTATGGACTCAAAATGCAGGACTCAAAATGACTTAGTTACTGAAAGGATCACTGGGTAAGTTGGACTAGTTAGAAAATTTACTAGAGACAGTAATCCTTGAACTCAGCCCTAGAAAAGTGGGCTGAAGGGCAAGGTTGGGCTGTTTGGAGCACTAGAGTTTGGGAGGATTTAGAATTTCAAGGTTGGACATTCAGCATTCAACAGATTTCCGTTGAGTGTATCCTGTGTGCCTCACTCGATGGAGAATAATATCCAAATTGATTGCTTAGTCGCCGTTGTTTCTCTCCTGGCCAATCCAGGTTCATTTCCTGGAGATTGTGTTTTGTGAACTAGCAGTTTCCCAGTTGAAATGCTATTATTGCCCTGTTCGAGGTGGTCCATTGTTGATGTAATAAAGCTTCATTATCATGTGATTTGTGCCTGGATAGAATAATCATATGTGTCCAGGTCCTGGAAAGGAACTGCAGGGACCACTTGGTTCATTCATCTCGTCCCCTCTCCCATGATTTCACCGCCCTGCTCCCCAATCCCACGCAGGCACATGCAACCACACTTTTTGCTTAGGAGAAATATAAGGCCTAGAACTAAGACTATAATCCAAATCTTCAGACCTTTAGGATACTTTATTTAAACTGTGCTGCATGATAGTAAATTGTGAGTCAAATTAAGTGCTCTAGGACAAATGTCTACCATTTTTGTAAACCTACAGAGGGAATTATAAGCCCATATCTCAGTGCCAATAATTTTTGTCTTCCTAACACCCCTGTAGCTGTTGTGCAAGCCCCTCAATATCAAAGTTGTAATTCAGTGGGAAAGAGTGTAAGAGACAGCAACACTTGCTGGAAGTGGTAGGAGCTGCTGCTCTAAAAACCACTTTTCCTCCTACAGAATGGTCTGGGATCTCCCTCAGTGGAGAGGGCACCCTCCATTTGTATGATCTAGACCTGCAAAGTGCCTGCATAGCCAGAGTCAATGGAGCATTCTTTTGGTTTGTGGCCTGCCTATTGTACCTCCTATCAGGCAGCTACATGTTGAGTTTGTTGCTTGGGGTTGTCTTTGTCATAAACACAGTGGCTAATGTTCTAGTGGTCCCAGGCCCATTAGTCAATGTGAGGGGATGGAGTAAGCAACAGAGAGCTCCAGAGTGGATCCTGGGTGATGAAACAGTGTCAAGAGCTGCAGGGATCTGGCTACTGGAAAACTTGGCTCTGATTTTCTCTGGCTGGCCTTCTGTCAGCATCCTAGCCAACTATGTATATCAGGTATACTTTGTAGAGCTCAGTCTATGGGTTGAGAGACCCATTTCAGGTTGTTGGAGAGTTGGTGCTAAAAAAACAAAAAATAGAAGATGTAAGTCTGTCCTTCAGAACAGGTATTTTATTAAACAGATCACATGGTAGAATATGTGAGTTTCTTTTAAAAGCAGTACACAGGCAGGGATCTGTGATGATAGCACAAGAATCACTTGAACCTGGGAGGCAGAGGTTACAGTGAGCTGAGATCACACCACTGCACTCCAGCTTGTGTGACAGAGTGTGACTCTGTCTCAAAAAATTTTTTAAAAAGATACTCTTGTAGAGTGGTTTTAAGATGACAAATAATTTAATTATCACAGTGCCCTGCAAAAAGTGCAAGGCTTGGTCTTCCCATCTTACTGTTAGGAAAGCTGAGACTGAGAAGTGGTGTGGCTTGCCCAGTGCCACACAGTGGCCATGACATGGCGAGGAGGAAACCTCATTCCACAGATGGAGGCCTTTCCCTTCGACCCTGGCAAGTCCCTGTGACAGACGCCTGTTCTTTGTCTTGTAGGTTCTAGGTTCTGCTCGTCTCCTTTGCCCTTCGTTGAAAACCAGGAAACTCAAATGAAGATATACTTATTTATCTTGTAGATATCACCAATGCAGACACAGAATTGCTTCTAGATTATGGTTGGTGATGGTGTCTGTTGTTTCTTTTCCAGTTGAAATGCATTTGGCCGTGGCCTGCCCTCCCTTTATTCTTTAGAGAGAATCATTCCTTTCCAGGCTAGGGATGTAGTGAGGTGCTTAAGGGCCAGGGATGCAAAGAATAGAAGTGGTCATCATTCGAGAGTTCATTGAGGAAGGCTTCCTAAAGGAGGGGAGCTTCCGGACAGGTTTTAGAAGGGTAGAACAGGAATTTCCAGGGGGACCTGTTGGGGGGTGGAGAATAACCTCCCCTGCCTGCCCGCCCTTCTTTCTTCTACTTCTGGCAGGGCTTCCTGAAGTCACCAGCCAAGAATGTGGAGGTTATGGACTCAGCCTGTGAAGCTCTGGCTCCCCTCCCGCTTCTGCCCCCTATTACAGTGGGGAGCTTAGGTTGCCATGACTCAATTTGCATCTACCTGCAGTTACCTCAGCTGAAGAACAGGTTGTATACAGCCTCCCCATGGTAGGAAGGGGATTGCAAAGACAAGCAGACCTCACACCATCAACTTCCATTACTTCCACGAATTACCCATTTGATGGTTTAACCTCAGTGGTTTTAAAGCCAAACACTAACTTTCCTCTGCCACCCAGGACTTTCCTATCAATTTTGGTATGAACTCAGGGAAAGGGAGCTAATTTAAAATCTACCTTAAGAAAGTAAATTAGAAAGGTGAATCTTCTGGGCCAAATGACACATTTTTAAAAAGCAAAATGAAGACTTCTTGGATTGGCCATTATCCTGGGTACCTGTTTTATGGTTGGTCCTTTAGTTGTGCCAATAATCAAAAATCAACTCAAGTAACAATTCTGTTTATACAAGGTATGAAGTATGCCTTCTTTGAAGAAAACCCAGTCTTTTGAGAATTTATATTTAAGGTATTATCACTTTCAGGATGATTTACTTCAGAACATATTTACTTATCTTTTCAGAAAAACATTAGGTAAAACAAGATACGCCTGTAGGGCCGGGAACGGTGGATCACACCTATAATCCCAGCAACTTTGGGAGGCCGAGGCAGGTGGCTCATGTGAGGTCAGGAGTTTGAGACCAGCCTGGCCAACATGACAAAACCCCATCTTTACTAAAACTACAAAAATTAGCCTGGCATAGTGACACACACTATAATTTCAGCCACTCAGGAGGCTGAGGCACAAGAATCACTTGAACCGGGGAGGCAGAGGTTGCAGTGAGCTGAAATCGCACCACTACACTCCAGCCTGTGTGACAGTATGACTCTGTCTCAAAAAAATTTAAAAAAAGATACTCTTGTAGAGTGGTTTTAGGATGACAAATACTTTAATTATCACAGTGCCCTGCAAAAACTACAAGACTTGGTCTTCCCATCTTACTGTTAGGAAAGCTGAGACTGAGAAGTGGTGTGGCTTGCCCAGTGCCACACAGTGGCCATGACATGGCGAGGAGGAAACCTCATTCCACAGATGGAGGCCTTTCCCGTCGACCCTGGCAAGTTCCTGTGACAGACGCCTGTTCTTTATCTTGTAGGTTCTAGGTTCTGCTCGTCTCCTTTGCCCTTCATTGAAAACCAGGAAACTCAAATGAAGATATACTTATTCATCTTGTAGATATCACGAATGCAGACACAGAATTACTTCTAGATTATGGTTGGTGATGGTGTCTGTTGTTTCTTTTCCAGTTGAAATGCATTTGGCCGTGTCCTGCCCTCCCTTTATTCTTTAGAGAGAATCTTTCCTTTCCAGGCTAGGGATGTAGTTCTGCCTGGGTGCAAAGACCTGATATGCTGAAGAAGAATTATGAGGGACAAAGAATCTAGCAGAATTAAGACAGGACGTGAGATGACCTAGCTCAGCTCCCTCGTCGTGGAAATAATAGGGCCAAGGCACAGAGAGAGAAAGCTGGGACTTTGGTATCAGGCACATTTGAACTTGTGTCCTGGCTCTACCATTTAATAGCTGTATGGCCTGGGGCGACTTATGTAACTGATCTGAAGCTCATTTTCCTTATCCGTAAAGGAAAATAACACGGTTATCTCTCTAGGTTGTCAGGATTAAATGAATGCCTATAACACATGCTTACTATATGTAATTTTCTTCTCCCTTTTCAAGAATATATAAAAAGATAAGGGCAGAGTGGGTCTAGAACCCAGATGTCTAGGCTGTCAGCTGTCAGTCCTGTCCTCTTGTCAGAAGGGCCTGCCCCCTCCCTCCTGCTGGGGCAGCCTCTGTGATTTCCCTCTCTGTGGCTTTGCTCCCCACCCCCGACTTCTACTCCTAACAACCAGATCTTGGATCTTCCTGAAAGTTGCTTTATGTTGTCTGGAGTTGCACAGCTAGTAAATGGCAGAATTAGCACCAATATCTAGGTCTCCTGGCTTCCTCTTGATGTCGTGAGATGCTATTCTTTTCATTGAACATAAGTTTGATGGAGGACTCCGTGACAAAAGCAAATAAATATGGGCTAAACATAATATTCAGCAGTAGATCATCTAGGAGATCTTAGGAGATCTGTAAGATGGTTGCGTATTAGATAACTCAAGACTTGTTTATTTTGTGTTTCAAGGCAAGATGTGCCTGCTTTGGCAGTAGCTTACTAATTTATGTCTGACTTAGGGTCTTACAGCAAAGAATAGCACCCATTTTTAAAGTACTGCAGTATGCCAGGCATTGTACTAGATACTGTACTTACATTACACCAGTCCTTAAAACAGTCTAATAGGATAGGGAGCTAGTATTCCCGTTTTGTAGATGAGAAAACTGAGGTTCACAGAAAATAGTTTGCTCTCAGTCCCACAGATGGCCAGAGGCAGAGCCCGGCCTGTTCTAACTCCACACTTCACCACACTACTCCTCAGTATCAATGTAAATTCCTGGGCATAGCTTGGGCATTGAGCTTTTTCTGAGAAATATGTGACAGATTAGATAAGTCAGGTGTGAGCTTGTGCCGATACCCATGCTGATAGAGCCTGCGAGGCTGATGGGGTGTGTTGGGTTCTGAGTGGAGAAAAGGGTACACTGCCTAGGGCAGTGCTGGATTGTTCTCTACTAAGGGATGAAGATGGTGCCCTCAGAGCCGGGCTCTGCTTCCTTCCTGGGAAACAGATGAGCTTGGTGTGCCTCTTTAGGAACTCACAGTCCAGCGAACAAGGAGAGAGGTCGACAATGTGGGAGGTGCTTTGGCAGAAATATATACCAGGTGCTGTGGGAGACAGAAGTTCTTGGAGTGATGACTCTGGGCAGGCTTCTAGTTTTCTTGGACTGTTCTGAAGGGCAAGGAGGCCTCACCACTGGAGAGAAGGCGGAAGTGTGGTGCAGCTATGGCCAAAGGAGGCCAGACCAGTGCTGTCCAATAAAAAGATAATGCAAACCATGTGTAATTTAACATTTTCTAGTAGCCATAGTAAAAAAAAAAAAAAAAAACTGGTGAAATTAATTTTAATGATATAGTTCATGTAACCCAATATATTCAAAATACTGTTATTTAATATAAAATGTTCTTGAGAGATATATATTTTTTTAACTAAAACTTTAACTCTGATGTGCATTTTATACAGTGTATTTCAATTTGAACCAGCCACATTTCTGGTGCTGTTAGCCACACGTGACTTGTGGTTCCTGTTAGACAGTGCAGGGCTAGAGGGTGCTCCCGGTGGCAGCTCCTATTAACCCACTCTCAGCAGTCTGTCTCTCACCTGTGCTTTCTAGAGCATTCCACAGCATTGCTGTCTTTCAGGTGCACATCTGCTTTGCTGCAGCTGGTCTCTGAGCCTCCAGCCTTTCCTCCTCCAGGCCACTCTAGTCACTGCAGTCAGACTTATCTTTTTAAAGGCTAAACCTAATCCTATTACTCCTTCGAGAAAGCCTTCAACAGCTCCCCCATCTGTAAAGAATCAAATCTATAATCCTTAGATACCATTTAAGGCCCTCCATAACCTGTCTTTTCCCTCCATCATACTCCCTAGCAATGATATGTTACTTTAGTATTTGCAGAACCTTTTGACATACTTTATCTCACTTAATTCTCATAGCAGCTGTGTGAGATAGGTAGGACAGGGCAGGTGAACTATAAGGCTCAAAAAGTTTAAGAGAGGTTCCTGGCTGGGCATGGTGTCTTACACTTGTATTCCCAGCACTTTGAGAGGCTGAGGCAGGAGGATTGCTTGAGCCTAGGAGTTCAAGACCAGCCTTGGCAACAAAGGGAGACCCCATCTCTACAAAAAAATTTTTTCAACTAGCCAGATATGGTGGTGCAGACCTGTAATCCCAGCTACTTGGGAGGTTGAGGCGGAAGGATCACTTAAGATTAGGAATTGGAGTTTGCAGTGAACTATGATCACACCACTGCACTACAGCCTGAATGACAGAGCAAGACCTTGTCTCAAAAAAAAAGAGAGAGAGAGAGGGGTTCCTAAGCTCAGCCAGCTAGTAAGTGGCAGAATCAGGACCGAGACCCATGTCTTTTTAATTTTATCTCCTGTTACACTCCCTGTTGTGAGATCCATCCCCTTTTCTCCCATATTGCATTGACAGCCTCCCCAGAGTCCGTGTGTCCTCCCTCTGCCTTCTGCTTCCTCCCCTAGAATGTCCTTCCACAACATAGCTACCTGTCAGAATCCTCCCCTTCCTCCAAGGCTCTGGTTAAAGTCCACCTCCTCTCTGATTTCTTCTTTGGCCATCCCCTCCCCAAATCTACTTTGTAACTACCAACACACTTTAACATGCAGCTTCTTATCTAGTTGATGCTTCACTGTCTTATGTGCAGAATTCAATTCTAGCAATCTGGGGCATTGAAGAATTCAGGAGCTTAAACAGTTCTTACAGGGTTGCCAGTCGTACTCCCCGCCTAAGTCCATGGAAACGCTAACACCCTTCTACTTTATTAGTCTTTGTTAAAACTATGAAATTATGAATTTAATCCTAATTTATATGCATTGTGGAGGTCACTCAAAAATGTTTCTCTTAACTGCTGTGATAAGTATAGGCTTATGATATTTTGATGTCTAAAGATCTGTTATCTATATCTGATTTCATCTTCCAACACATATTTAATGAATATCTACTATGTACTGTGTTCTGGAGCTGCTCTGTGCTCTAGAGAACAAGATACATGAAGTTTATCATTAAATGGGAAAAGAGCAGACATTTAAAAAAAGCACCCAAACAGGCTGGGCACAGTGGCACATGCCTGTAATCCCAGCACGTTGGGAGGCTGAGGCGGAGGATCACTTGTGCCCAGGAGTTTGAGACCAGCCTGAGCAAGATAGTGAGAGCTCATCTCTATTAAAAAAAAAAAAAAAAAAAAAAAGCCGGGCAACTACTCAGGGAGCTTAGGTGGGAGGATTACTTGAGCTTGAACCCAGGAAGTCGAGGCTGCAGTGAGCCGTGATTGCACCACTGCACTCCAGCCTGGGCAACAGAGTGAGAGCCTGTCTCAAAAAAAAAAAAAAAGAAAGAAAGAAAAATAGGCACCCAAACAATAGTGTAGTTACTATTGAGTTAGGCACGTTACAAAGGTAAATTTCAGGGAGATCCAACACAGGAAGTGTCTGAGAAAGAGACACTTAAGCTGAACCCTGAGGAATGAGTGTGGGTTCCCCAGGCCAAGGTGGGAGAGAAGGTCCCTGAGGTTGAAATACAGTGATTGAGAGGTAGAGTGACCAGATACGGCTTGAGAATAGGCATGAGACCTCACCAAGGACCTGTTAGCCATGTGCAGGATTTGGAACTTCATACAAGGACAATGGGAAACAACCGAAGAGTGTATATCCTCTAATTTCTCTCTTGAAAAGATCACTCTGTGTGTAAGAATGAGTGGGAGCTAGAGTAGACATGGGGAGGCCAGTTCTTCTAGGTGAGAGATGATGGTGTCTTAAATGATCGTGGTGGCAGAGAGGGGGAGAAGTAGATGGATTTCAGGAATGTTAGGAGGTCATATCAGTAGGACTTGTCGATTGATTGGATTTGCAGAGAGGTGTCAAAGATAACCTCAGATTTCTGGTGTGAGCAATTGCACGGCAGTGTTTTACTGAGGAGGAAACATTTGATCAGGAGCAGGGTAGGGGAGATTGATTGTAGTTTGACTGTTGTAGCTTTGAGGTATCAGGGAAGGTGATTTGGTCCTCCCAATTACCCTTTGAGAAAGGTAGTATTACCCACATTTGTTATTGGGAAACTAAGGTTTGAAGAGGTTGGATGACTTGCCTAAGACTACATAGCCAAGAAAGGGCTGAGCCTGAGCTTGTGCCAGTATTTTGACTCCTAAAGTTGTACTTTTAAAACCATACCACATGGCCTGTGTGCTGAGTATTCAGTGTTGAATCAAGCTAAGCAACCTTCTCAACACACCAGTTCTCTGCGTCCCTTCTCCACACACACCTGCCTGCCAAGTTGTCTGCTCTGATAGTCAAACAAATCCCAAAATCTCTTCTTGTCTAAGACCTTCATGAAAGTAGAAAGGTGAGGTTTACTGGCCCTGCCCTACCTAGAATCTGAACACCCTGGGGGGTATTTTTCACTCACTCATTCTAGTTCTGTTCCCCTCACGCCTGACATTTTTCAAGCATAGGTCACCTACTGTACACCTGGGGGAAAAGAAAAAAAAACAGCAAAAAAACACAATAAAACCATTTGTAGAGGGCTTTACACTTTCAAAGTACTTAACAAATATTATCTTTTTGCCCTCACATCAGCCCTGGAAGAAAGAAAGGATGTGTATGGTCCTTCAGCCAACATGTTTGGAGCGACTCTCACTATGCAGCAGGCTGTGCTGGAACTCATCTGGTGATACAAGGTCCCTGTTCTCAGGGGCTTAAAGTCTAAAAGAGAAGACAGACTAACAGATGATATCAATATGTGTCATTTTGCAGATAAGAAAGATGATAGACTGATGATAGACTCAGATATTAAGGGACTTGTTTCAAGAGTTTCTCCAAGTTACAGTCCTCTGAATAAGGAATGGCTTGGGCTGCTTGGTGAAGTAGATTCCACACCACAGACCTGCTGAATTGGATCCCTGAGGGTGGGGCCTCAAGTGATTCACATGCTGCTGGATAGCTAGGAAGTGATCCAACTGAGGTGTGAACCTTTTCTGGTGCACTGCCAGAGACCATTTGTCTATCCTCTAGTTTAAGAGATGAGGGACTGATACTTACAGATCACCGGAGGTTGTATGCAAACAGGTGTCTTTCCTCATAGCCCTTACTGTAGGGATATGCAAGCCTAGGAGGGTGTGTTTGCCAGCCTCAGACCAGAGGGAAAATTCTACCCGGAGGCAGAATCCATAGAAAGTTAGGGTGCCAGGAGCCTGCTGAAAACTCCACCCTGGGAGATAAGGGAAACCAACCAGTAAGACCAGGTCAGAGTTCTGTAAGTATGGACTTTATCTGGAGCTAAGGTCCCAGTAGGGTGGCTGTTTCCTGGTTTACTGCTCTTGTCTTTAGGGAAGGGCCCAGGAATATTACTTTGCCCCAGACTCAGGAAGACCTAGCTCAGCCTGTGTATAGTGTGCTTTTTTATCTTTCTCTATCCATCTATCTTATGTATGTGTATTATGTATTTATATACATATATAGCATATGTGTATTATATATATCTTTAATCATGTCATATATATTATATGTGTGTGGGCACATGTGATGTATATATGTGTATATGTCTTGAATGTGTATGTATGTATATATGTATGTAAAAGAGAAAATAAAGACCAAGCAAATCTACATGTGGCATATACAGGTCATATAATTTTTTGTTTAGGAGCACAGACGTTGAAGTCACACCAACTTTATGCACATCTTAACTTCATTTATTTAACCTCTCTGTTCACGTATTGGAAAATGGGGATGTACTCCCTGTTTCAGCAGACTTTTGTGAGGATTGAATTAGATAAGGTTATATCAAGTGCTTAGCACAGCACCTGGTAGGTAGTAAGAACTTTTTCATTATTATCACAGAATGTGGATGTTCTAGGCCTTGTCCTCATTTACACATTTGTGATGGGGTAGGAGTGAGGAGACCAGGAACCTCCCATTGACAGATGGAAAGGACATAATGTTGTTTGCTTATCTTTGTTTCTTTAAACTCCAGAAACCAGTCCTGTTTGGCCACCTTAAGTTCGAACTCGTATACTTTGTAGGGGTCTGAGTGAAGCAGTGGGCAGTGTAAGCTAAGGGCAGTGGTGACTGGGAAAGGTAAGGTATGCTCACCTGGAGAGGGCTGCCACCACCCATTTTCAGCTGATTGTCACTATGTGAGACCGTAAGCTTGAGGATGCCAGAACTTCTGACTGACCTTTCAAGAGAAGTCAGAAATGTGTATTTTATTGCTTAGCAACTAACTTTTAAAATATATATATACACACACATACACATTCACACACAGACACACCGCAGGCCAACAAAAAGGATATGTGGGCTCTCTGGAAGGTCACCAAGCATCTCCTTGCTTTGTTGCCCACCCTATAGGCTGGGGAGAGGAGCATGTGGCTGCATAGTTAGAAAGCACCTGCTTGTGCCTTGTGCTGCACTCAGGCGTACCGGGAAGTCCACACTGCAACCTCTGCCCTCCAGCAGATAGGCAGGACTGACACAGGGAGCCTTGGAGGAGGGGAGAATGTGTGCGCCAATGCCGCATTGTAAAGAAGAGGAAGAGTTCTGCGGGTTACTCTACAGATATTGTATGTGAAAAAAGCAAAGCGCAAAAGGGGATGATACTACCTGTTGTGTAAGGAAGAAAGGAAAATAAGAATATGTATCGGTATTTATTTAGTTTTACAAGAAGAAACACAGCAAGGAAACCAAAAACAAATGAAAATGGTTACTTGGGGAATGGGGAGAAAGAATAGGTATACTTCTGAATATACTTTTAAAATTTCATTTTGATTTTCAACTGTGTAAATGTTTAATATATTCAAAAAATGAAATAAATAAGCTTGAAAGAAAGCAAACCCTAAAATTCAGTACAAATATAAAAAGAAACCTAAATATATCTCAAATTGATAACATAAAAATAGATTAAGACTGAGCACAGTGACTCACGCCTGTGATCCCAGTGCTTTGGGAGGTCGAGGCAGGTGAATCACTTGAGCCCAGGAGTTCAAGACCAGCCTGGGCATCATGGCGAAACCCCATCTCTCCAAAAAATACGAAAATTAGCCAGGCGTGGTGATGTTTGCCTGTAATCCCAGCTATTTGGGAAGCTAAGGCAGGAGGATCGCTTAAACCCAGAAGACAGAGGTTGCAGTGAGCTGTAATCGTGCCACTGCACCCCAGTCTGGTTGATGGAGTGAAACCCTGTCTAAAAAAACTAAATAAAACAAACAAAAAACCCAACAGATTAACCCAGAAATTTTCACACACATTACTGATGGTACTGGGATATAGTCTGAGGACAAAAAGAACTGCAAGAAAACCTTGAACTTCATAGGTTTGTTGTTACTAGTGATATTGATGTAGTAACTCCAGGAACTGTCTTTTCTGCATATTGAATAGAGCAGTGAGTAAATATATTGGTATTGTTTAGGAACGGGGTTCTCAATATGAGAAAAGGAAGATACAATATGGAATGGGGAAGATGAAGAACCCTGTTGTGTTGAGTTCAAATTGGAGATACCAGTGTGAACTCAAAAATTTATAATAAATTTTTCTAGCTCTTGTCCATTAAAAGGGCCTGGAACGAGGGACAGCTCAGCAGCAATGAGTACCTAGCAGCCAGATCTTGTTTCTAAATGCATTTCCTGCTAAAAGGAACAGGGCTCCTTGGAGAAATGTTTGATTCCCGGTCTGGCATAGGGAAAGTACAAGGTGAGCATGGAGTACCTTTTTGTGCCAGAAAGCAAGGACATGATCAAAGACAGATGGTGACATGTTAAAAGGACACAGGAGCTGGCTTTCAGAAGCTCCCACTGGTCAAATTGGAACATTTTAAACTTTTTTTTTTTTTAAGGGTAATAGAGTATAATGTATTACTTTGGGGGGGAAACAAGATCTGTGAGTTCATAGCACTACTCCAGAAAAGAGATGAGATGACGTTTTTTGTAAAAGCTTACCGGCTAATATATGTAGAAGGAATGATAGAATTAGCAAATTGCCGTTTTGCAGGCACCAGTGCAATAAGCGCTTTAGGCAAGAATCGTCTATGGAGAGTAAAACTATTGGATGAGAGATGTTGGAAAACAGAGTATCTATGCGGTCTCAAAATATCATCCCACAGATTTCTCATTAATTCAAATGAGAAAATAGATTCTTACCACTGAAAAAATCTCAGGAGTACCACTTTACCTAAGTAATCAAACCTACCATCACAAAAATGGGACAAGCTGTCCAACATCACTTATGTAATAGTCTCTTAAAACTGTTTAACATGAATCTAACCATGAGGAGGCATCAGGTGAATCCAGATTGTAAGCCATTCAACAAGATAACTCACCTAGACTCTGCAAAATGTCAGTGTTATGAGAGACAAGACCAAGAAAAGTGGGGAGGGTTCTAGATTAAATTAATCTGAAAGAGACATGACATAAGTATAATTCGATATCTTTGATTGGCTCCTGAATTGAGGCAATTGGGGAATAGCTACAAAGAACTTAATAAGACAATTGGGAAAATTTGAATGTGTACTGTATATTAGATAATACTGTATCAGACTCATTGGGTGTGCTGATGGCATTGTGGTTATATAGAAGAATTTCAGTGCTCCTAGGGGGTATAGGCTAAAATATGGGTGAAGTGTCATGATGTCTGCAATTTTCAAGTGAGAAAAAAATGTATAAACATAGAAAGATAAAGCAAATGTGACAAATGTTAGTTGCTGAATCTAGATGAAGGGCGTATAGATATTCACCATGCTGCTTCTTCAATGTTAATGTAGTTTGACATTTTTCAAAATAAAATGTTGGGGTAAATGAAATGTGTGCTGCAGTGGTCAGGGATTGCTTCATGGAGTCAATACCATTTGATCATGACCTTGAAAAAGTAGTAGGAGATGGACAGAGATGACAAGGACGGCAACCATCAAGTCAGAGATGGGAATGAGTACAGCATCACTTAGGATCCAGTAGAGGTAGGTAGTAGGCAAGTAATCAGAGATGAATTTGAAAAGACATTTGGGTCCACAGGATGAAAGTCCTTTAATACCAGGTTATTGGAGGCATATCTGATTGTGTAGATAATAAGTTCTTGATGAGAGGGCCTGAGGGAGTAGTATTTGGGTAAGTTAGTCTGTGGTGGTGGAGTGCTGGATGGACTGGAGAGTGGAAAAGAGTTTTTTTTTCAGTAATCCAGGCATGAGGCACTAGACATGTAGCTTAAAGGGATGATTGTCAATGATTATGTAAAGAAAGGAGCGACTCTGGGAAAAGATTATAAAGAACTTACGGGTTTCTTTGACTGGCAGTAGGGGATAACTGAGAAGTTGGGTCAGGAAGTCTGTCTCACTGGTGCCATTTAGAGTACAAATTTGGGGGGAAATTCTCCACTCTTCAGGGTCGCCTCCATACCCCCAGGTTTAGGCTGAGCAGAATCTGAGCTCTGCTGTCAAATTTTGATGAGAATGTCGTCAGGAAAAGGGAGGGGCCACCATTAAAGTCTTTTCTATCTATGACAGCCTCCATTTCAGGCCAAACGACCTTCCTCTCCCCTTTCCTTGTTTCTCAGATTTTTAACCTTCCAAGGTCTTCCTCCCAAATATGTACTCGGACGCACAACCCAGCTGACACAATAGTCTATCCATTGATTCTGTCCACCAGGCCTGCCTTCCATAGGCATCTCTTCCTCCGTCAGTTCAATGGTAGTTTTCTCTCTTTTAAGCTCTCAGGAAAAAAAAAAAAAAAAAAATTTATGCATCTGTTGCAAGTATACTTATGTTGCCATCTCCTCGTCCCCCACATACCTGCCCTAGCCTGTGGTTTTATTTTAGAGAAACTCTTGATGACTGCTGAAATGGTCTTTGTCCATGCCCCTAACAGTTGTTGACAGCAGGGACATGGACCTTTTGGTTCATTTGCCTTTGATTATGTGGAACTGCTTATTCCTCAGCTCAAATGCAAACCATATCAGGTTCTTAGGTCCAAATGCACCTTCTAGGCTTTAATATGGGCATAGGAAGCCAGCTTCCTGGTGGCGTCAAGAACAAGGCAAGAAGGCCCGAGGTGTCCCAAGATAAGATGGGCTTTCTTTTTAGGTAGGAAGGAGGAGGAGTTCAAGCCCAGCGTGGATAACCCTGTGCAGTCATAGAGAATAAAGTAGGCAGAACATGTAGGAGGAAGGAACAGTGTAGGCAGAGACAGAAGCCAGAAACCATAGCAAGTGAAAGGAGGACAGTAAAGAGCAGGGACCAAGAATAGGACTGAGCCCCTACTACATCGGGCACTGAGGACCACAGCAGCAAGACCCTCTCTGCTTTCATGGACCTTGCAACCTTGCATGTATGGCTTTACAGACAAGTGAACAACAGCTTTTTCAGTTGGGTATTTGAGCTGCAGAAAGGATAGATACTGGGAGCTGTGGAAAACATCAAAGGGCACTTCCCTGGGCATCAGGCATTATACTTCCTGTTAGATGCTGTGGTGAATGGCCTAGCTGAGGACAGATGACTGTTCTCCTGAGTACGGTGGGGAGGTTCTAAAAGGTTTTAAGCGGCAAAATGACAGGGGATGTTAGTAAGCTCATGGCTGTTAGTAAGCTCACCTTGTGACCAGGTGCCTCCTCTGGGTCACTCTTGGCTCTGTTGTGGTTTTTCTTTGCACCAACCATCTCTAGTGTCTTGTCTGGTTTATGTCGTATTTTGTTTTTCTTTCTCTTTCTTCCTCCTGTCCTGCATCGCTCTCTCCTGGGCCCACACTCTCTTCTTCCTTGATGTCCTTCTCTCTCTGATCCAAAGATCAGCCAGTAAAAAGCAGTCTCACCTGTCCAGGTAAGAGGGGTGCCACTGTGAGGGGGGACAAAGACCCCCTCCTTTATATTTATAAGTTACTTGTACCCTCACATGATTTCAAACTTTAGAAGTACCAAAGAATATAATAAAACCCTGCAGTTCCATTCCTGTGCCCCAGCCACCCAGTTTCCCTCCTCAGAGACAACCATGTTATGTTTCTTTTGTATTCTTCCAGAGATATTTTAGATATTTTTGCATATGTAAATAAATATTTAAACATATATAAGCACATAATTTTATTCTCTCTTTTACTCACTTTTTTAAACTGTCCAAATAATTCTGTATTTTGTTTATTTCACTCAGTAACATATCATGGAGATCATTCTCTATCCTGTATAAAGAGCCTCTTCATTCTTTTTTATGACTGAATTCTGTGTCATTATATTGCTGTAATTTATTTAACCAGTCACTCATTGTGAACATTTAGATTATTTCCAGTGCTTTGCCATCAAAGTGCTTCCATGAGTAGCCTTCTACTTAGTCATTTGCTATAGGTAGGATAGGAATTGCCCCTTTCTGAGGGGCAGCAACTGTTGATTCAGGAACTGGCAACTTGTACACTTTTCCAAAAAGGAGTGCCACAGCAATGATTGAAATTTCTTCTATTCCTGTGAGGGTCCTAGTTGAAGAGGAGATCCAGCAGTGAATCCTTTGATTTGGTGATCAGTACCACTTGAAGGTTTAGGGTCTTTAATAGTTTCCAATTAGGCAAGGTGCCTCAGGCTGGCTGAGGGAACGGAGCTGAATATGGGATTGGAATACTACCACCAAACAGACCAGATTCCGGTTCTCCCATGGTACCCAAAGGATAAATGGAATTTTCAGAGGCTTGGGCCATTCCTCTACTCTGTTTTCTAGAAAGTGTACAAGTTACCAGTTACCCAGCGGGCTTGTACTCATGCCCATTTACCCTCCTGGAGATCACTATGGAGAGGTGGAACTTTGAGGGACAAAGAGATGAAGCTAAATGGGGAGCTTGTCTCTGCTGCCGCCACTACAGCCCCATGCTGTGCTCATGCAGACCTCTGTGTGTGTTTGACCCACCTCATCCTTCCCTCCAGTCTCCCCTTCCTTTGCAAATCATCGCCTAAAACTAACTGGCTGTTTGGTTTTTTCCTGTCTTTTTCTTGCATTCATTTTCTCTGCTGCTCCGTTCTGTTCCATCAGCCCCATTGCAGCCTGGTAAGACCCAACAAGCGTGTATATGTGTGCACATCCCCTGCTTGCTATTGTCTCTTTGTCGCCTGACTCCAGGAAGGATTATTTCCCTTCACACCTTGCTGGGTATTAAAGAGATCATGCTTGCCCTGCCAGCCCAGGATTCCAGATAGGTTGTGTTACCAGTGGTGTACACATGACTAATGTCCTACCAGATTGGGTTACAGGGTGGGTAGGTTGGTCTCTCATTATCCAAGACTCAGGGCCCCTTTCGACAGAGCCTCCATATACTACAAGGCTGATCCCTCCCTGCCTAGCTCATTGACATGCTTTCCTTACTCCTTCTCCAGGTTAAGTAGCCTGTCTTCTCTGGGAGATTCTGCACCTGAGCGCAAGTCCCCTTCTCACCATCGCCAGCCTTCGGATGCCTCTGAGACAACAGGTACCCTCCTTGGGAATTAACACACAAACACAGCCAGGCATGGTGGCACCTGCCTGTATTCCCAGCTACTCGGGAGACCAATGGGAGGATCGCTTGAGCCCAAGAGCTCTGGCTGTAGTGTGCTATGCTGGTCAGGTGTCTGTACTAAGTTCAGCATCAATACGGTGACCTCCCAGGAGCAGGGAACTACCGGGTTGCCCAAGGAGAGGTGAACTGACCCAGGTCAGAAATGGAGCAGGTCAGAATACCCATGCGTACCAGTGGTGGAATCACACCTATGAATAACCACTGTACTCCAGCCCGGGCAACATAGTGATACTCCATCTCTTTTTTTTAAAAAAGCACATGGTCTGGTGTGGTGGCTCATGCCTGTAATCCCAGCACTTTGGGAGGCCAAGGCGAGCAGATCACTTCAGGTCAGGAGTTTGAGACCAGCCTGGCCAACATGGTGAAACTCCATCTCTACTAAAAACACAAAAATTAGCCAGGTGTGGTGGTGCATGCTTGTAGTCCCAGCTACTCAGGAGGCTGAGGCAGGAGAATTGCTTGAACCCAGGAGGCAGAGGTTGCAGTGAGTCGAGATCGTGCCACTGCACTCCAGCCTGGGTGACAGAGCAAGACTCTGTCTCAAAAAAAAAAAACACATGGATACAGAGATGCACACTCATACAGACAGATCTGTATACTCTAAATGTAAAGCAACTTAGTGTTTATGTTGAGCACATGATGTATACTAGGCATTGTGTTAATGGGTTTTATATAACTTGCCTCCATACATCAACGTAGAAACTAGGTTTTATTATCTTTATTTTGCAAATGAGGGAGCTGAGGCACAGAGAGGTTAAGAAATATGTCCAAGTTTGCAAGCTTATTGGGGACAGAATCAGGACTTGAAACCAGTTCTGTTTTAACTCTAGAACCCATGCTTTAATCATTGCAGGATGCAACCACACATACTCATACACATGTACAATGTCTAGTATACACTCACAGGGATGGAGACATTTGGTAGTCATAACCTCTGTTTCTTTTTGTTTTTTAATTCTGTATATTTTTTTAAAGGATACATGACAAGAAGAAAACCCTTTTATTTCAGAAATAAAATAAAATATTTCCGAAATAAAAGGGTTTTCTTCTTGTCATGTATCCTTCCCTGGATTTGGCAAGAGACCACTCCTAAGACACCCTGCATAAGTTACCCAGCTCTATAAAAAGAATCAACAAGCATTGGTATACCACTTGCTGCATTCATTGGATGTCACTTAACATGTAACTTCTAGGCTCACTTGGGTTTCAACCCTGGGAGGCTCCTTATCGATAATATTAGTCTTCAGGAGGATGGCTAGACCTGGTCCTGCCCCTTCTTTGACCAGTCTCACCCAGACATACCAAAAGGGACAGACATGTATGTGAGAGACAAGCATTTTAGCACCTCAGAGAAGGGTAGTTTCTTATTTGGAATACAAAGTAAGTTACAGGTTTTGCCAACCACCGAGGGAGGCGTGTCATTGCAGTAGTGTTTAGACAGGAATAGTCTAGGGAATTTGGTTAATGTGAAAAGGCTTCTTGAAGGAGAAAGGCACTGAGGCTTCCCTGGGTTGGTCTTGGCATGTGTACACTAACCTTCCAATGACACTGCATACTCAACCTTCCTCTCCGCCTCCCAGGTCTCGTTCAACGCTGTGTCATTATCCAAAAGGACCAGCATGGCTTTGGATTCACAGTCAGTGGGGATCGCATTGTTCTGGTGCAGTCTGTGCGGCCTGGTGAGTGCTGCATCCCTCCTGCCCACGGTGGACAGTTCTTGCAAAGCCACCATGTATGTGACAGTGCCACTCTACTTGTGCTTTCCTGTGGGGCGTGAATGAATTACTCTAGAACTGGTTCTCCATGGGTGCCTGGGGAAGCCTCTTCAATGCTAAGCCCCCAGGCAGAATTTCTAGAGATTGCACCTCGTGCTTGCTTCCCTGGCTGGGAAGTGAAAAACCAGCAAAATAGCTGTCAGGTCATCATCAGGCAGATGTCTGATTGCCTTCGAAGATGTCACAAGATTCTGTGGAAGAATCAAAGACCCCCTTTCTTCATATTTACCTCCACATTACCTGGCTAAGTGCACAGATGGTCACTTTCTACAGTTTTATAACCTGAGACAGGCACAATGGTCCAAATGATTACAGAGCACATTTGCTGATACAATTAACATTAAATAATAAATTACAAACAGATGAATGATATATGTTGGATGTGATGTCAGGGGAAATGGTGTTTGGAAGTTTGAGTAGTTTGTGATTTGAGGCATAGCCATTTTCCTTGTGATCATTTGGGAAGCCCTCTTAAAAGAAACAGGATTTTTAGAAGTAGTTTGAAAGATGGAAATGAAAAGCAGATCAGCAGGATAGGAATTTGGTGGGAAGGAAATGAAGAGTGGGTGGGTATCATAGCCACATCCATCCAGTTACCAGTTGTGTATAGAAGGGGCGTGAACAGTCAAAACTCTAGCGTATGCCAGGTAGTGGAACCATTGTTGGTGGTCCAGGCTGAGGAAGACAATCAGAAAGGCAATGGGTGGCCGGGCGCGGTGGCTCACGCCTGTAATCCCAGCAATATGGGAGGCCGAGACGGGTGGATCACGAGGTCAGGAGATCGAGACCATCCTGGCTAATACGGTGAAACCCCGTGTCTACTAAAAATACAAAAAAATTCACCAGGCGTGGTGGCAGGCACCTGTAGTCCCAGCTACTCAGGAGGCTGAGGCAGGAGAATGGCGTGAACCTGGGAGGCAGAGCTTGCAGTGAGCCAAGATCGCGCCACTGCACTCCAGCCTGGGTGACTGAGCGAGACTCTGTCTCAAAAAAAAAAAAAAAAAAAAGGCAATGGGAGTGGAAGAGTCCTTAAAGGGTAAAGAAGTGTCCCTAAAAGGAGTAAACTTCAGTGCAGTAAGTAGCATTGGGCTGGTGACATGGAACATCCTAGGCCTGGCTTAGACAAGAGCACAAGGAAAGGATTGGGAGCAGGTTTCCTGATAGTGCAGAGCAGGAGGGAAAATAGACTTGCATTGATTTTGGAGGAAGATACGGGATATGTTCACAGGAAAGATGAAAAGAGAATTTCAAATTTATGACCAAAATGAGGTATGTGGATCATATAAGGATATCAATAAGTATGGCTTCTTATGTTTGGGAGTAAACTTACATCAGTGGAAGGTTTGTTTTGCATATCCTGGGCTGAAGCTCTAAAAAGATAGTTTTATTCTTTGCTTCTCTTATTTCTCAGGGTTCCTGGACTAGGGTGAAATAGAGTTAGTGGAACTGCCAGTAACTTGTACTTTTCCTCTGCTGGTCTACAGAAAATATAGGATCCCCTCCAATGAAGTCTAGGTTCAGCTCTCCTTTACCTTCTTCCTTTTCTTAGGCTGAGCAGAGTCAGACCCAGAGAGGAAAGAAGGAAAAGATGACTTACAAGGAGAATATGAGTTCTAGAGTCTGTGTGTGTGTGAGTTGTGTGTGCATGCATACGTGCGTGTGTGTGTGTGTGTTGGGGAGGAGAGTAGAAGAGACTTCATTTGGATTGGCATTGAAGTCACAAGAGTAATAAAGCAGCGGTTATCTTTTCCAGATACATACTAGGTTTTTTAAATTCACTGTTTCTCGAAGTATAATCTGTGTTCTGCCTGTATTAGAATCACCTAAGCCCAAGATGATTGAAATCCTTTTTCTTGGGGCTGACCTCGGAAACACTGAATTGCTTTCTGGCAAAAAATTCCCACAGTGATTCTCATGCTTGCTGAAGTCTGAGAACTTCTCAAGTTCCTTTACTCTGAAGAGTTTAGTTTTGTTTTTTTTTTTTAAACACTAAGTTACTAGAAGTCACCTCACATGTTTCATACATTCAGGCAAGATAGCTCTGTTCTCTTTAATGTTAGTTTCTAAATGAATGTATAAGAGGGAATTTTAAGCTATTTGCAAGTACTCTTCCATAAATAGCACACTTTAGATGAGGGTAGTCTTGAGTCCCAGTATTGAAAAGCCAAATTGGAATGTAGTCATCACTGTATTTTTCTTTTTAAAGTAGAAACATTTAGATGGGCTTTGTGGGAGTTTTGTTTTGATCAGAGGAATGCAACTTACAGATTTAATGATCACATTGGGGCAAATGTGCAATATGTAATTTTTATGCTTCTCATTAACTTGTTTTGTCTTTAGTGTTTTTTGTGCTTCCTGGATGTAAATTAAACTAGGAATATAAGTCATTTAAAACTATCTTATGAGGCTGGGCGTGGTGACACATGCCTGTAATCCCAGCACTTTGGGAGGCCAAGCCAGGAGGATTGCCTGAGCTCGAGTTCAAGACCAGCCTGGGCAATATGGTGAAACCTTGTCTCTACAAAAAATACAAAAATTAGCCGGGTGTGTTGGCACATGCCTGTAGTCCCAGCTACTTCAGAGGCCAAGGTGGGAGGATCGCTTAGCCTGAGAGGTCAAGGCTGCAGTGAGCCAAAATCACACCGCTGCACTCCAGCCTGGGTGACAGAGTGAGACACTGTCTCAAAACAAACAAACAAAGCATATTGTGGTCAAAACCACTGTAGCCTCCAGTTGAATAACAAGTTGAAAAAGTCAAGAGCATATTCTTTTGAGCATCTCACAGTCAGTCACCATCAGAAGCTCTTAATTTGGTCCATTTTAAAGGGAAAAACTGGGCTGAGTATGGAGGCTTACGCCTATAATCCCAGCATTTTGGAAAGCCCAAGGCAGGAGGATCACTTGAGCCCAGGAGTTCAAGACCAGCCTGGGCAACATAGTGAGACCTCATCTCTACCAAAAAAAAAAAAAATTTTTTTTTTTAATTAGTCAGGCCTGGTGGCACACACCTGTAGTCCCATAGCTACTTGGAAGGTTGAGTTGGGAGGATCACTTGAGCCCAGAAGATCCAGTCTGTAGTGAGCTGAGATCATGCCTCTGCACCCCAGCTTGGGCTACAGGGCAAGACTCTGTCTACAAAATAAAGGAGCAGAGAAACTGTAAATGGCTTAAAACAGTTTTTTTTTAAAGAAATAAAACAGTTATCTTTAATGATGTGAACACCCAGAATATCTTTATGAACCTCTCAGGACTTAGGAAACTCTTGTTTTAATCCTTTTCTCTGTATTTCTCCTAATTATTATTTTAACAATTATGTTTCATACAGTAAACTCATTTCCCCCCCCCCCGAATAATAAAAAGTAACTCTGATTTGACCTTGGAACATATCCAGACACATTCGAGTGAAGCACATGTGCCCTTTCCAGAGCCTGGCCCTGCCTCGCTCCTGCCTTGGCCTGGCTATTAGAAGTCTGGCATCTTGGTGAAAGGAAGAGCAGGAGATGGGACCTTATATAGTTCACTCTAGCTTTAGAGTATTTGTGTCACTGGAGTAGAATAGGAAGTACACCCAGAATTTGAGATACTTGACACAGATAAACAAGAGGAAATTTCAGAAGAGAGGTGATCTGACAGGGACCTTGGTGTAGCTTCAGTGGAAGAGGTTGTTGGGCTGTGCTGACCAGGCCTTCTCCTTACAGGAGGTGCAGCCATGAAGGCCGGTGTGAAAGAGGGCGACCGGATCATCAAAGTGAGTGACCCCAACACGCACTCCCACTCCCAGCAGTGGAAATAGATGTGCAGGGCACTCCTGGCCTTGGCCCATCCTGCACACTTTCATCTTGATACCAACTGCCAGGCAGCCACTGAGTGAGGAGTGGTACCATGCGAGGGAGCATAGTGGTATAGCATAAGAGAGAGTAAGGAGGAGGATAGCTGTGTTCCGTATTTTAGGCCCTTCTTGACTCTAAAGCAACCAAACTTCTACACCAAGTTTTATTATTCTCATTTCACAAATTACCAAAATAAGATTAAGAGGGAGGGTTAGTAACTAGTGAAGGATCCAAGACTTCGATTCTCAGGTTGATATTCTTTCCTCCATATAATGCCAACCTGGGGTCCTTGCTCATTCTGAACTACTATAACCTGCCCTGGTCATTCAGACCTTTCTTCGACAGAATGGTGTTCAAGACCAGCCTGGGCAACATAGTGGGACGCATTAAGGAAATCCTAGATGCAGAGACTTCTTAGTCCTCTGTAAGGAGGAAGCACATTGGGTGAGTGGACATTCACATGTGTGTGAGGCAAGTGGTTAGAAAAGTGTATACCAAAAATAAGTGAATGAATGAACAAATTAAGGAATGAAGAGGTTTTATTCTTGAAAACTCATAGGCTAGCTGGAGACCAAATTCATAGTGTGATTTGAGTAAACAAGTGACCAGAGGAGGCTAAAGAGCATTGGAAAATGGCTTCCTAAAAACGTGGCATTTTGAACTTACAGAAGGATCCCCTAGCTGTTCATCACCATTAATCAATACTGTTTGTCCCTCCAACAGGTCAACGGCACCATGGTGACCAATAGCTCACACCTGGAAGTGGTAAAGCTGATCAAATGTGAGTTGGAAAGAGGTGACAACTAAAGTAGGGGAGCAGATGGTCCAAGAGGGAGGAAACAGGGAGGAAAGGGCAGGCCTGCCATCCCAGGAGGTTTCCTTTGTAGATGTGTGAGGCAGCTGAAGTCACATCTTTAATCTTAACATGGAGTGACCCACTTAAATGGCCACAATTCCCTGTTATTTCAGGTGGAGACAGTACTAGGCTCTCATGAGACATCTTCATTTTTACCCACATTCATCTTTGCTACTCCCATTTAGACCATACTCCTACTGAGACCAGGTCTCCCTCAAATACCTTTCAATTGCCTCTGCTACTGATGGGCATTCTTACTCATTTGTTTTCTATTTGGCAGGGAAAAGCAACAATAATGTGTTTATAGCCAGGAAGGCCCAACAATTGAGTCTGTACAAATATTCAAATAGAAACAACAAATGTTGAAGAGAGAATTGAAGAATGTGGGCAGTCTGGGGAGAGCAGAGGGCTAGAATCTGAGTGCCTGGTCTGTGCCATGTGGGCAGTATGCTCAGAGCATGACACTGGCTACTTACTTTAGTGAGATAAAGAGGGAAACGGGGCTACTGAGGTGGCCTGTGGGGCGTGTTCCCAGATATTTATGAGTGGAATTCTAGTTGAGGTCTCTGCATGAAGGAAGGGCAGGAAGCAATACTTGGGTCAATGCAAGGCATGAAGGCAGGGATTAGAGAATGGGTAGGGCATTAAAAGTGAGGAGAACTTTATCTACAGAATTATGAGTTTAATGACAGGACAAGGGAGAACATCCCTCTCCTATATAGCTGGACTGTCTCTCCAGAACAGCACTCCTAGAGCAAATCTCTCTCTGTTTCCCTCTAGCTGGCGCCTATGTCGCACTCACCCTCCTGGGCTCTTCACCTTCATCCGTGGGCATCTCTGGGCTCCAGCAGGACCCATTCCCAGCAGGAGCTCCCCGAATCACGCCAGTGATCCCCCAACCACCACCTCCTCCACCTCTGCCACCTCCACAACGCATCACGGGACCCAAACCTCTACAGGTAATAGTCCTTCTGGCTTTCTTTACTCACCCTAATGTCCTGTTGAAAAGCTCCGCATTGGGGAGGAAAGCAGGTTAAATCCAATGGGGCTGTGGTAAACAGAGACAAGCCAAAAGACACATGGAAGACCATTTTGTTCAAGAGTTGAACAAAAATGAGGGCTGCACAATAACAGTTGTTCCATGCCTTAGTGTCCTCCTTCCATGCAAATGCATACGAGGTTTTATCACACAGTAACATTGTTTGTTTCCTAAATGTGTAGAAGGCTCTAAGGATGCTGTCCAAAAGTGCTCCTCATCGGAGAAAGAGTGTACACTTCAGGCAGGGACAGAATGCATCTGTTCAAGACCGTTGCCAGTCAGTGTTAACCAGGGTTTGGTATAAAGTCAAGGGGTAGGGGAAAGGCTTTCTAGAGAAAAAAGCCTGCTTCGAGGTGCAAAATATAGAGCCCCCTCAGTAAAGGGAGGGATCAGAAAAGGACAAAAACAAGTAGAGGCCAGGTGCAGTGGCTCACACCTGTAATCCCAGCACTTTGCGGGACTGAGGTGGGAGGATCACTTGAGCTCAGGAATTTGAGACCAGCCTGGGCAACATGGCAAAGCCCTGTCTCTACCAAAAATACAAAAAATTAGCCAGACATGGTGGCATGCATGTGTGGTCCCAGGTACTCAGGAGGCTGAGGTAGGAGGGTGGTTTGAGCCCAGGAGGCAGAGGTTGCAGTAAGCCATGATTGTGCCAATATACTGCAGCCTGGGTGACAGAGTGAGACCCCATCTCAAAGAAAAAACAAACAAACAAGTAGAAAGAGAACTCTAGAAGCAAGAAACACCTATGTGAAGAGTTAAAGGGGGACAAAATGCAGACAAGTATAGGGAACAGGATTTTTCAGTTGGAATGAAGACTGAACCCACAAGTCCTGGGAGACTTTAGGGAACAACTTGATACCAAAGGTGATTACAGCCAAGGTTTCTAGAAATTGAGGCATAAACTCGAAATAAGATTTTGTGTTTACTGCATTCCATCAAGGTACTGAATAAAACATACTTATGATCCAGGCTGTACTCTCATAGCTTTCCTTGCCCAAGAATCAGCAGATAGAAGAGAGTTAAGCTATTGAGTTAGTCCCTAACTCTTATGTTGCCATGTTTTCCATCTCTAGGATCCTGAAGTTCAAAAACATGCCACCCAGATCCTCAGGAATATGCTGAGGCAGGAAGAAAAAGAATTACAGGTAAGGTCACTGCCAGGGGTAGACTGGCCATTGCCTGAGTGAAATAATACTTTATCAGAGCAGTCTGCCAATGTACACAACTTAATTTACAGGCAATATCCTATCACAGTAAAACCTCAAAAAATAAAACTTCCGGACCACTAGAGAATTGTCATTGGCCAGTAGAATTTGTTAAAGCAGAATTTCACCAATAAAATGAGTAGGATTCTCCATGTGTAATAGATTAAGGTAGTGAGTATGTAGACAAAAAAAAATCAGTGGAGTTTATCTGGGACATTTCCAAGGAAGGGAAGGAAAAGAGGGAAGAAAGGGCTGGGTAGGTGAGTGCTGGGCCAGACTGAAAGAGGTGGGGAGCACTTGGGTGAAGGATGAAGAGAGTTTTTGGGCCTAGGAAGTGATGTGCACGGAGAACAGTAAGAAGATGAATTTGCTCGAGTGGAATAACCAGATTCCTATTATAGTTATCCATGTAAGTGCCACCATATATAAAACATTGTTTTAGTTTCTAGGCTATATAGAAATAAAAAAGATTAGATGGTTCTTGCCCTCAACATGTTTAAAATCTAATGGAGGAAATTCAGATTACAGTAGGAGGGAGAGTGGGAGGAACAAAGAGCTTACAATAAGAGAACAAAGAAAAGAAAAAATAATTAATAATGGGAAACATTGGGAAGGGCTTCACACAGAGGATAGTTTTTCAGCTGGGCCTTGAAGAGTGATACTTTAGTAGGCAAAAGAGATGAGGGAGGGAATGCTAGTGAAAAGACAGCATAGGTCAAAGACACAAAGATATGAAAATACATGTATTTATTTCACAAGCACTGAGTCCTTGCTATATGCTAGGTACTGTGTGTGTGTTGGAGCAGTAGATGGGGGTAATGTTAGGGGTGGGTGTTGGAATGGTTACAAAGATAAACAAGAGGTGAACCTCTCCTTTAATGAGTTAGTGATTTCATAGGATATGGATGAATGAATGAAGATATAATATATTATGGTAAGTGCTTATATTTATATATTGGCAAATGTCAGAGTAATCAAGACAGTATGGTACTGGTTCAAGGATAGACCTGTAGATCAATGGAATAGAATTCAGATTCCAGAAATTAACCCATACATCTATGGTCAATTAATTTTCAACAAAGGTACCAAGACAATTCAATGGAGAAAGAATAGTCTTTTCAACAAATGGTGCTGGGACAACTGGATACCTACATACAGATAATGAATTTGGACCCCTACCTCACACAGTAAACAAAATTTAACTCAAAGTGGACAAAGACTTAAATGTAAGAGCCAAGACTATTTTTAAAAACTGTAAAACTCTTAGAAAAAATTTTAGGTAGTAGTAAATCTTCATGACCTTGGATTGGGCAGTGGTTTCTTAGATATGACACCAAAAGCATAACCCCCCCCTAAAAAAAGATGGATTTCATCAAAATTTAAAACTTGTGTGTGTTAAAGCATTCTATCAAGAAAATAAAGACAACCCATAGAAGAAATGGGGAAAAATACTTACAATTCATGTGTCTGATAAGGGTCTAATACCAGAATATATAAAGGACTCTTAAAAGCTCAACAATAAAAAGACAACCCAATTTAAAAACTTGCAAAGGATTTGAATAGACAGTCTCTAAAGAAGACAGACATACAAATGGCCAATAAGCATGGGAAGATGCCCAACATTGTTATTCACAGGGAGATGCTAATCAAAATGACAATGACCTACCACTTCTCACCTATTAGAATAACCAAAATAATGGAAAATAACAAGCGTTGTGAGATGTAGAGAAATCTAAACAATACTTGTTTATGTTTTGTCTGCATATTCACTATCCTAATCTATTCTGCCACTGATGGTGGGAGTGTAAAATAGTGCAAGCACTCTGGAAAACAGTTTGACAGTTCTTCAAAACGTGAAACAGAGTGATACTATATGACCCAGCAATTCCACTCCCAGGTGTATATCCAAGAGAATTGAGAACATAGGTTCACACAAAAACTTGTACAGGAACATTCATACCAGCATTATTAATAATAGCCAGAAAGTAGAAACAACCCAAATGTTCATCCGTTGATGAATAGATGAGCAAAATATAGTCTGTTCATACAATGGGATTTTACTCAGCCATGAAAAAGAAAGAAGTACTGATAAATGCTACAACATGGAAGAACCCTGAAAACAGTATGCCAAGTGAAAGAGGTCAGACACAAAAATCTACAGGTCGTATTATTCCACTTACATGGAGTGTCCAGAATATGCAGATTCATGGACAGAAAGCAGATCTGGTTGCCAGAGGGTGAAGGAAGGGGAAATTGGGTGACTGCTTACAGGTACCAGCTTTCTTTTTGGAGTTATGGAAATATTCTGGAATTAGATAGTGGGGGTGGCTGCACAACTCCGTGAATATACTAGAGACCACTAAGTTGTACACTTTAAAATGGTGACGTTTATGTCATGTGAATTATAGCTCAATAACAAAAAAAAAATTTTAATGCTCTTGAAGCCCAAAACAAAGCATAATTATTTATGCAGTAATCAGAAGGCTTCATGAGGTGGTGCTTGAGTTGGTTTCAGTATCCTGTTAATAGAATATTGAAAATGGCAGTGGGACCAGGAGTGGTGGCTCATGTCTGTAATCTCAGCACTTTGGGAAGCCAAAGTGGGAAGATTACTTGAGCCTATGAGTTCAACACCAGCCCAGGCAGCACAGTCAGACCATGTCTCTAAAAAAATTTTAAAGATTAGCCAGGCATAGTGGTGCATGCCTGCAGTCCTAGCTACTTAGGAGGCTGAGGTAGGAGGACCACTTAAGCCCAGGAGTTCGAGGCTGCAAACCTATAATTGCACCACTGCACTCCAGCCTGAGTGACAGAGCAAGACCCTGTCTCAAAAAAAAAGAAAAAAGAAAAAAAACGCAGTGAGTGTTGTGACTGGAAGGTGTTACTGGCCTTGAATACCATGAGGAGCTTGGAATTTGTTTTGAAGTCTACGGGAATGAATCAAAGAATTTTGAGTGGGGGACTGATCACATTTTCAAACCAGTGTTCTTTGGAGAAGTGTGTTAAATGTAAGGAAACCATCTAGGAGGCTATTGCAGTAGATAACCAATAATGACAGATTTAACAAGAACGATAGGAGTACGAACAAAAAGGAGAGGATAGCAATGGGAGACTTGTCAGAGGACCAATCAGCAGAACTCATCCACTGGTGAAGGAGAAGAAGGAATAAAAGATGGCTCCAAGTTTGTGTGCCTGGGTAGATCAGGTGATACCGGTGACAGAGATAGAGGAGAGCAGCAGAGTTGAGGGGAAGGAAATGAAGATGAGCTTTGGGTATACTAATAAGGTGCCCATGAGACATTCAGATAAAAACCAACCACCAGGCATATGGAGATAACAGGGCTGAACTTAGGAGAAAAGCCTGGGTTGAAATAGAGATTCGGATATCCTCAGTATGAAGGTGGTAGTTGAAACTGGGGACTGGATGACTGAAAGAGATCACCCAGAGTACCAGTCAGAGAGGAGAGAGCTGAGGATGGACTTTTGGGACATATGTGCTTCTACAGCACACGGTACCAACCTCTAATATCACACCACTTGCTATTAAATTTGATTTTTGGAAGAGTAGCCTGTGCAGTAATGGGAGGAAACTAGATTGTATATGTTGATGAGCGACTAGAAGCAAAGAAGTGCAGGGCCCTAGCTGTAGACTAATGTTTTGAAACTTTTGGCTATGGGCCGGGCATGGTGGCTCACACCTGTAATCCCAGCACTTGGGGAGGCCAAAGCAGAGGAACTTTTAGGCCAAGAGTTCAAGACTCCTGGGCAACATAGCAAACCCCTGTGTCTATTTAAATAAATAAAATAAAATCAGAAAACCACAGGCTCATATCCCTTTACAAAAAAAGAAAAAAAAAAATTGGCTGTGAAAAGAGGGGGAAACAAATGGGGCAGTGGCTTGAAGAATCATCAGAAATAATTGAAAAAGTTTTGTTGTGGTGGTTTGTTTTTGTTTTAAATCAGGAAACTTGAACATTTTGTAGGACGGAGAGAAGGAGCCATTGGTAAAAAGGAGACTTTGAAGATATGTAAACAGTGCCCAAGAAGAGCCCAAAGCAGTCAGAGGGATTAACTTTTTAAAAGATTTAGACTTAGTTTCTCTTCTGAGCCAGGAAGAAAAGATGGCTGAAGATGTTTTGAAATGGACTACAGTTGAGAAGGTTTTTACCAGATGGTATTATCTGCCAAGGCTAGGGAAGGGTTGGAGTTGGATGGGCATGGAGAAGATGAAATATTAAATATGGGGAATTTGTAAGATAGTTGTCAGGTAGCAGTGAAGCCCCAGATGAGCCTAGGTAATATGTGAACCCAATGTCTTTATTTAACCAAGCTTTGTGGAGCATCTCCTTTTGTAATGAAATGTTAATAGCTGCCATGTATTCAGGTGTCTGACTTTGCGCTAAACATTCTGCTAAGCCCTTCATATACATAATCTCACTCCACTATTACACCCGTCCCATGAGGCGGGTATTGTCATCTCCATTTTATCGATGAGGATGTATTCAAGCTTGCCCAAGTCTATACAGCTAGTAAGTGGAGGTGCCAGAATTCAAAGCCAGGTGTCCCTAACTGTGAAGCCCTCCACCCCTGTGCTGTCCCCTGCTGTGTGCCCTGAGGAGTGCTAGGAAAGTGGCTAGGATGGTACCTGCTCTCCAGGAGCTTCCTGAGGGTGGGACTGGCAGAGGCATTGGCTGTTCTAGTCGACACTGCTTCCTCTCATTTCTTGTGGTTCTCATTGTGTGTAAGTTCCCTCTTCAGCACTTTTTTATGTTCTGGTCTGGACAGTCACTTTAATATTTCATACTTGAGTGGTAGCTGAAGGCAGCCTCATTTGGGATGTGGGACTTAAGGCAGACTTTGAAGAATGGCTCAGATTAGGACAGGCCTTTGTGTTTGTCCTCTTTCTGTGATTGTCTCCTGTGTTCTTTTTCTCATCACGTACATCTTTTTCTGATCCTAAATGATGTTGAAATAGCGTGCATCTACTTGGAGGCAGAGACTTCTTCTCTATCCTCTTTGTTTTGGGATAACTGCCTATTCTCTCCACTGGTGAGTCATCCATTCTCTACTAACCACCCCTCTGCCTTTTCCCCTCCCCCTTCTCCTCCTCACCCATCCCCAGCGTATCTGTGAGGTCTATAGCCGGAACCCCGCCAGCCTACTGGAAGAGCAGATCGAAGGTGCCCGGCGGCGAGTCACTCAGTTACAGCTGAAGATCCAGCAGGAGACTGGTGGCTCAGTGGTGAGTGATGTAGGCACAGCTCTAGTAAGGGCACATGCAGTGGAACTGGGGGTAGAGTGAGAGAAAAAGCAAGGACAGAAGGCTTCTTGGGTTATGCCGGGACCTCAAGGCTGAACTAGTAAGTGTTCAGTATTTTACAAAAAAACCAAGGTCAGCACCAGAGAGGCTGAACACTGTAGTGACACTTGGGATACCATAAAAAGAAAAAGTCTATTTCTTGCCCTCCAACAACATGGGCAATGGAAAGAAAGAAATATGAAATAAACAGACTGTCAGTGTTAGTCTCTGAATTATCCTTCCCTTCTAGGTAGTGCCTCATAGTGGATGTGTGTATATTTCTATACTGGTTTTACCTAGTATTTCATCTGGTATCCTTTCCCACCACCTATCATCAAGTAATGAGTCTTCTCAAAGAAATACAAGTACTTTTTAAAGTCAGCCTACATGAAAGACCCCCAGTCAGTTGAGATGGATCTGTATCAGCAGATAACCGCATTTTATGAAAAACTCCAGAGAGTAGATGGTTCTTTATCCATTCTCTTCAGGGACTTGGCTATTAGTGTCTTACTGCTCTCCATCAGGCCTTAATTCTTTGGGTAAGTAAGAAGTAACTCTCCAGAAACTTTGAGGTCTCCAACAATAACATTTGCCAAAGCCAACAGGAATTATTTAAAGATGATCTACTTTTGCTTTTAGGATATCCAGATCAAAAAAGTTTGGGAAACACAGGCAAATACATTTAAACTGCTTCATTTTCTGAAGGACTTCTCATATTACACGGTTGGTAGGTAGGAGCTCAGGTTGGGGACTTAGACCATCTGGATTCAAATCCAGCATCACTTCTTATCAGCTTAAAGACTCTTGGGCAAGTTAATTAATCCATAGGAGCCTTAGCTTCCTCATTTATAAAATGGAGATAACAGTGTTTTCAGAGTTAAAGCATACCTTTGACACAGGGGCTGTACATGTTTGCTGCCGCCACTGCACTGTTGGTTGTGCTATGAGGTGATGAGTCTGAGAAACTAAGCTTGGAATCTGAAGGTCTGAGCTCCAACCCTGGCCTTAGGGTTGACCTGCTGTGTATCTTGGGCAAGTTACTTAAGATCTCTGAGCTTCTGTTGCCTCATTTATAACATGAGAGTAATGTGCCTAAGCTAGAGCCATTGAAAGATTAAATGTGACTTAGAAAAGTACTTTGTAAACAGCAAAGCACTATCAATAGTGCTTCCTTCACATCCCACTAGCTCAGTCAGTCTCAGGCCAATGCCTGTCCATCCTCCTCAGAGACCTCCAAAGGTAAACCTTTTGTATCTTCCCTCAGTCACCTGCTTGAGTTTTTTTGTTAAATATACTTCTTGATGGTTAAGAAGTTCTTTCTTGTATCCAAATAAGGCAATAGATGCTTTGAGGTCCAGGGTGATTAGATAAAGCTGGCTTTTAGAATTTCACTAATGGTAAAGCTCCCTTTCCACCATTAGGGGTCATTGTCATCCTCAAACTGTACAAATGAAGCAATATCTCTTCTAGCTGGGCATTTTTGAGGCAATGAAGCAGAAGAGGCCACTAATTGTAAGCAAATAAGGCACTGATTGGTGGAAGGAAACCGTAGGGGGAGAGGCTCACAGAATTTGCCCACCCTGTGGGCCTTTCTGTTTCAGGACGTACTTCCACTATATGGTGACACCAGCCAGAGACCATCGGAAGGTAAGTCCCCCATCACCCCCTTTTTCTCTGGCATATCTCTAGTCCAGGTTTCTTATCTATTTACCCTCCCCATGGGGCAGATTCCAGGAAAGAAAATATATAGTGCCTGCCCTCTGAGAAACAGAATAATGGGAGAAAGCAGTACAAATACACAGGGAAGCTGGATACAACTTAGGCAGTAGAAATGAGTGTATAGCCAGTAGCCAGGATAGATGAGGGCCAATAAAATACCAGAATGAGTATGGTTCAGACAGCAGCTTGCCTGACAGCTCCTGGCACTAAGGAATTCAGCAAATATTTGTTGTAAGAAGAAATGGGTGGTGACCAGAAGAGGGTTGGGAAGGAGTTGAGGGGCAAAACTAGTTGTGAGAGAGAGCTATGGAGTCTTATTTCAGGAGGTGACATGGCCTGTGCCCAGGTGCAGAGACAGGTGAAAGCTAGATGTGATGAGAGCAGAGGAGAGGTATACTGTTTAGTGTCCAAGTCTAGGGGTAATGGGATGAGAGAGCTGAAGGGAAACTGGTGAAAGAAAAGGTGGCAGCTTCCCCTTCCTGTCCTGTGCACAGTTGCCCAGAATAAAGGCTCTCTTTCCCCCAGGCCACAGCTCCTTCTGTATTATAGAAACTATTTTCTTCTCAGGCCGGCTCTCTCTGGATTCCCAAGAGGGGGACAGTGGCTTGGACTCTGGGACAGAACGCTTTCCTTCCCTCAGTGAGGTGAGTCCCAGCAGGGCAAGGCCGGTTCAGAACTTGCTTTTGGGGTCCCTTCCCTTGCCCCAAGGCTCTGCTGCCTACCGGCTGCACTGAGGACTCTGTGTGCCTCTTCCATCCATCTAGTTCCAAGGATATAATCACTGTGGTCTGGGTTCCAAAGCAGAAATTTCACATGCATCCAACATGCAAGACTATCAAAGCTGGCTTTCATTTTATCATAGTCAACTCTGTTATATAAAGAGTAGGGTGGAGAGGATGGCCATGGCATGAACTATGGCAAGCCTTTGAGAGTGAGGGAGCAGAGACAAAATAAGCTAAAACAATGACTTGACCAAAACACATTTCCACCTGTCCAGGAATAACATCATCTTAGATTAATACAGTGAACCCAACCTACTCAGAAGTGGTGATCTGTTTTTTGCTGTGGATCTTTTTCTTCTCAAATAGCTTGTCTTTTCTGGAATGACTAAACGAATTTCAGGTTTTGACCCCGAAGGTTATCTCTTCCAGGTGTTCTCAGTTTGCATATGTAAACTGTAAACTGCAATATAAAAGTAAGAATGAGTGGAAGAAGTAGTAATGAAGTTAGCAAAATATTTGCTTAGCCAGAGTAATTAAATATGTGAATATGTGATTGAAAACATGTTAAAAACCTAATTTTAGATAACAATTGGAATTTTATTTTCTTACTGCCCTGTCCATGGGAAAATGATGAAATATATGTGAAAGGATCAGTACGTGGGAAAGTCACCAAGAAAGTAGAGTGGGACGGGGATCCTAAAGAATCTACAGTTGACGTTATCTGGAAGGCCAGGGAGTTAGTGATGAGGAGTGTGTGCTGTGGGTTGAGGCTGCCTGGGTTAAGTCCAGGATACACTTCATGACTAGCTCTCTGACTTAGCAAGTCTCATAACCTCTTGGAGTCTCAGTTTCTTCATGTGAAAATGGGACGAATAATAGTATCTACCCCAAAGGGCTACTGTGAGAATCGAATGAGATAATATGTAATGAAGGGCTTAGTATAATGCCAGGCACAGAGCAAATACTGCACTTGTCTCAGCTGATGTTTAAGTATGGTTATCACCACCAACACCAAAGAGCTGAGCCTTGAGGGTCTTCCTGCTCACAGAATTCTTCGTTTCTCTAGTCATTGATGAATCGGAACTCAATACTGTCAGACCCTGGGCTAGACAGTCCTCGAACCTCCCCTGTGATCATGGCCAGGGTGGCCCAGCACCACAGGCGGCAGGGCTCGGATGCAGCAGTCCCCTCAACCGGTGACCAGGTGAGTGATCCGGAGTCACCCTGCAGTTTTCCTTTTCTTTTCTCAGAAGTGAGATTTGGAGGCCTGGGTGTTACCAATACATGGTCTTGGATCATCAGACTAAACCCCTGCTTCAGCAACCCAAACTTTGAGACAGTCACTTACATAGAGAGCAAACAGTAAAGAAAGAGAACATAGCATAAATAGAGATATAAAAGTAAGGCTGGCTCCGTTTCTATGTGGAGAGTAGGTGAATGCATCTGTAAAGAGTAACAGCCAAGGAGTGGATAGCTGGTCTTTCTGTCTGTACAGAATAGGAAATAGGTTTAGGCAGTGTTTCTCCAGGATGCTAATTTTCAGTTTCCCCGTTCCTTAGCAAAATCCTTTTCTCAAACAAAATCTTATTATTTGGAACCCTAACATAGAAAAGAAAAAAAAAAACAAAGCTCAGCTCCCCTAGGACCTTTACCAATCAACTTCCTCCTGCCCTCAAGGGCACTTCCATGGAGCCCTAAGGTTCTGCAAAACCTGATTTGAAAGGCCCTGATCTCAAGGATAGAGCTAGATCCAGGAGAGACTTCAGGAAGATGGGTTTTGACTTAATGCAAACAGCTTGCAAAGAAGCTGGGCTGTCTGGCAATGGAATGGACTTGAGAGCCAGAGAATTGCCTGTTGTTTTTCAGACACTGTTAACCGTGTCTAACAACGTTAGGCATCTAAATATTTAATGTTCTACCTGTATAATGTTACTTAATATTTTTCTTTAAGCCAACTCAGTTCTTTAAACTTAAATTAATCTTAAGGAAATCTGTCATTACCTTAAATGAAAACCAGCATCACACACTATAAATGCAGAGTAAATGTAACCCTAAATGTAAGTTTAGAACCAAGTTTGTTAAATTCTACGTAGAAAGATATAGAACAGTGTAGAAGAAAGCTGCCATTTATATTAAAAAGAGGAAAAGGAGCCTCTTTCTTAAGACATCTCTGGATGAATGTTGAAGAAACTGATGGTTATTGCCTCTGAGGAGGGGGAATTAGGTGGCTTGAGGATGAAGTGGATGGAAGACTTTTTATTATCTTTACCCCTTTGTGTCCTTTTAATTGTAAACTACATGATGTAACTACTCAAAATGTAGAGACAAAATTTAAAACAACCTGAAAAATAAACTCTAGCTCAGTTCTATTGCTTGCCAAAGGCTTTAATTAAGCTTGAGGCCAATTCTGCCTTGGTTAAAGGTATTAAAGCTGTGCAGGCGCCAGGCTGAAATTTTTCCTGGGTGAATCAAAAGGATGGAATGAAAACTGAAAAGAAACTAACTTTCTTAAACAATCTGAGCCAGTATTATTTAATGCCATGTCCAGATATCACCTAAAATCATTTTGACCCTCAACAGAAATCATCTCACTTAAAATCATTTTGAGTTCCACTTCCCACACTGGAAAGCACTGGTGTCAGGAGTTATACAGGTGGTATTTTCAAACTGTGGGTTGTCATCTTTTGGTGAGTCATGATATCAATATTGAAGGTCATGAGCAGCATCTGTTTTAATGAGGTAGAATCTAATAGCATGAAAAGAAAATATCAGAATGCATCATATGTAATAAGAGTATAACTTTGTGAAACTTCTGTTTTCATTACATGTGTGTGTGCTGAGTTGCAGTGAAAACATATTTATTAGAAGTCATGGTCAGCAGAAAGTTTGAAAGCTACTTTCTGGAGTTCTTTTGACTCTGGGAGCCTATTAATCACTGAGTCCAGGAGGAGGTCTTCAGAACATGGGGTCTCTAAAGTAATTTGGATAAAGGGGGAGAAATGGTACAATGAAGAAAACAGAGCAAATGATCATCCTGCTCGCTGAGCTCTCTTTGGTGGCGTTGTGGTTTTAGTAAACTTGTCCTCTCACCTTGGAGTTCAGAGTTCCAAGCAGCATCTTGTTTCTCTTAGAGCATTTATCGCTCTGCTGTTATTTCCCTATGTGGCTTACCTCACCTTTATTTGCTTTATCTCTGTAGGTAACCTGGCACATAGTAGCCACCTCATAATGTATAGTGAATGAATGAGTGAATAGGAGTAATCAAAATTGTCTTCTGAGTGGCCTCTTAGGGGAGGACTTATCCAGAGCTCCTAAGTTTCTTGAAGCTGAAGTTTCACAGTGTGATCTGTAGAAAAGAGGATCATGGCCTAAGTGAACATAGTTTTTATAAATCTAGAGTTATGCAGGCATCAAAGGAAAATTCTAATCAAGAGCTACTGTGCAAAAGAAGAATACATGTGAGCAAGCCTCTCTGAACTTATTCTGGTTGGGCTGCCGAATTCACGAAAAATAAGATTTTAAAAAGACAACAACATATGATACTCTAATTTTACCCATTGTATAAAGTTTGGTTATTCTTACAATGTGGAGGGGAAAGATGGGGAAAGGGATCTGATGGGTATTGAAATGCCTAATGTACCAGCTGCTGTGCCAGATCTTTACAAAAAATTTCATGTAATTCTTACAATCAGGAAAAAAGTTGGCCATTGGAATCTTCCTGTGGTCTAAGGGAATGTTCAAGGGCTAACCTTGTCACTGGCAGGGTATCAGAACTAGAATTGAGTTCTCCTGGGCCCCAACACAGAGCTCTTTCCTATCCTAACCACTCTTTTATTGCCCTCTCTATAACCCTGTCTTTGTAGAACTGAAGGACCAAGTTCAGGTTGCTAAGGGGGTCAGGCATCTATCCTGTTCTAGGAAAGGCTTTCCTTCAGGTGGCTCATAGAAGCAGGTGTGGGGTCAGTGGTCTTGGAGCCCTTGTTTTCCTCTTTGAAATTGTTTCATCTTCTCGAAACTAAGTTGCTATTTTCAAGTGTTAAGAGCAAATAGAGTATAATTCCAGTTTCCTAATCATAATAAATGTTAGTAACAGCATAGGAAGAAAACCTATACTTTCTATAAAACTGTCAGCAGCAGGGAAATGGATGCATAAGGAACTCTCACTTTCTGTTACGTTGTTCTATAGTGTTTGATCTTTTTAATAATAATCATATTCTACTTTTGTAATCAGAAAGAATATGTATTTTTAAAGACTTTTTAAAAAAAAATCCTCCCCATAAACAAGAAAAAACCTAGTGCTTTTCAGGTTTCACCAGAGAGCTCAGTAGAGCCAGAAGTGCTCACCCACCACCTCCTGGGGCTCTCAGACCCCAAGAGGTTCAGAGACTAGGGTATTTAGGAGAGGAGGATACTCAGGATGTGTTTGGGAAATACAAATACAGCACATCAGGCCTGATTCTGCAGCTGTGAGCACGCCAGTCAGTCTGTCAGGGCCTCACTTTTTTCAATTATAAATGAGTGTTAGACTTTAGTTTCTGAGATACCTTCTGGGCCGCTCATGTTCTGTGACTCAGTCATTCTGGGCATAGAGGCCATAAATATCCAGGAAAACAAAAAAGGGGTGAGGATCATCAGAGAGGAACTGTCAGGAAAAGCCCCTTAAGAAAGTGGGTTAGGAGGGTATCATAGGCCTGGGTTAAAGTAGGCACATGTAAGCTGAGTGGGTTCCAGAAGCAGAGACCTTGTTGGGGAATCACTGGAAATGAAGGAGGTCTAATTGAGTGAGAAATAGAGTTAGCAGAAAAGCTTTGAAAGCTCAAGGAACCTTTAGGAGAAAAACTTGTGCAATGAAGCATCTGAGAAGTTTATGCAATATGAAGTCTCTCTCATCATACCTAATCCATGGCATGTCCATTAGGATTAGGCTTTTATTTAAATTAGTATAAGGGGGAAAGAAAGAAAAGCCAGACTAAGAAATGTGGATTTTAGGCAGGTAATGGGGATCTACCACAGATTCTTGAGAGGGCAAGCAAAATAATGCAAATGGTGTTAGAGAAAGATCAGCCGCATCTCCATTTGTTCAGAGAGGCAGAGATCTACTAGTAGGCTCTCCCATAATTATTTAGCCACCAGTACTTACTAGGCACAGAATAACTGTTCAGTAGCACTGTGGTAGACACTGGGTTTGGAGGATGCGTGTTTGGGGTAGGGGTGGCTGTTTAGTCTGTTAAGGAAAACAAAGCCCCCAACCCAGCAGTCCAGCAGGAACTATAGGCTCTTATTTTGTTGACTGACAGTCCCACCCCAGACCTTTGCAAACAGGAAGAGAGCATTTTCTCCTACTTCCCATCTTCATATGTCATGTGACCAGGCTGCTCTGAATCTGCCCTGCCCCACCCAGAAGCAGTTGACTTCCTGCAAGTGGAGAAATCATTTCATCTGTGCTCTGATTTGGGGGCGGGAGTGAGATGCCAACGTTCACCAGACCCGGGTGGCTTTGTGAGTGCTGTGCTGCAACTAAACAAACTTCACTGAGGTGGCTGAATCCTCTGTCCTCTATAACCTCTCATCTCTACAACTTGACTCTCTCCCCCAGGGTGTAGATCAAAGCCCAAAGCCTTTAATTATTGGCCCAGAGGAAGACTGTGACCCAGGTTATTTCAACAACGAGGTAACGGTTTCCTAGTTTTCTCCTTTCATCATTTTTTTGTCATACAAGCTGCTCTTGACTAGAAGCAGTTTGACTAGCATCAGCTGTGAAGGGAACTTGGGGCGGGGAGTCTCCTTTATGAACCCAGGACGGGGAATCACATGGGAGCTAAGCTGGAACCTGCTGTGCTGCTGTGCCCGGCCTCCCACCATGCTCATCCTTCTGCCTTCCAGAGTGACATCATATTCCAGGATCTGGAGAAACTGAAGTCTCGGCCAGCTCACCTGGGGGTTTTTCTACGTTACATCTTCTCTCAGGCAGACCCCAGTCCACTGGTAAGTCAGAAGCATCCGTCTTGATTGAGGGCCTGCTGGTGCTGGGCAGAGAGGACCTCTAGCCTCTGTTTCTGCTCTCTGGCTGTTACAATTCAGATCCATGGGCACAGTCAGGCACTTCAGGGACAGAGACAAATAGCCAAGAAGATGAAACCTATGCAGAGGGGATTTTTCACTGTATGATGCAGCTAACTAACTACATCAGCTGCCTAGGGAGGAGCAAGAGAGCAAGGCCAGGAAAACTCATTCTTGATCAGTTCAGGAAATCGTCTTGGAGAAGTTGCTCTTCCTAGAGGTTTTTAATTGAAGGTAGATACAGACCAACTAGGGAGTTGAGAGAGTGGCCCTGTGAGAAAACTTGCAGATGGCAAGGCTTAAAGGGTGTTCCGTGTGAAGGTGATGACAAGAAGGAATGTGAGGGGATGGAGAACAAAGTACCGGGGACAGTATTCAGAGCCAGCAGCCTTCCCAGTTTCCTCATTCTGCTCAGCTGCTTAGAAAGGAAGGGGAGATGGAGGAGAGGGGTTGCGGTTGTATTCTTCAGAATAAACTTCTCACCTGGGGCATGGGGTGCTGTTTTGTCTTTCTGGGGACACCATCAGAAGCCAGAATGAACAACCATCCACAGGTATTGATTGAACACCTGTGTGCAAGTCCAAGGGCCAGAAGCATTCCTGAATAAAGACAGGGCACACCACAAAGAGAAATAAAACATGAATCCTTAAGAAACAAGACATAAACCAGCACAGAGACACAAGTGAAATACCACGTGTGGAGAGGATACAGAGTTGAGGAGTGATCAGTGTTGAAGATGTGCCTGTGGGAAAGGGGGTGGGGATTATTTTGCCACAGGTTTCTGAAATAGTTTGACCCTGGCTTTCTCAACCTCAGCACTGTTTTGAACTGGAGAATTCTTTGTTGTGGTAGACTGTTCTGTGCCTTTGGGGAAATATGGCTGCATCACTGGGCTATACCCACTAGATGCCAGTAGCACCACACTTGCCCAGTCGTGACAACTAAAAATGTCTCCAGATAGGGCCAAATGTCCCCTAGGGGGCAGAATCACTGTTGGGGGAGAACCACTGCTCTAACCCGGTTATCTCTCCTTCTAGCTTTTTTACCTATGTGCAGAAGTTTATCAGCAGACAAGCCCCAAGGATTCCCGAAACCTGGGGAAAGACATCTGGAATATTTTCCTGGAGAAAAATGCGGTAAGGCAGTCATAGATTGGATTATAATTTTATTATATTCTTTGAACTACTCAGAGGCAGGGAAAATTAAGCAAAACATTCAGGCCACACGGACACAGGTTCTTAAAGAGAAATCTAGACTGAGAGATTAATATCCCTGGATTCTGTTCCATGCTACTCTCAAAAAATCTCGCAGTACCGCTTTTGTTGCACATATAGAATACACATTGCCTCTCCCTGGAATGTTTAGAGGAAAAGATTGTACCAAATTCTCCCTGATTCAGTGCCCTGGTTCCCCACAACCCTCCCTGCTTTGCCCATCCCTAGGCTGAAGAAACAGAGGTCTAGAGACATCAGATGGTCTAGATCAGTGAGGCAAGAGGTTTCTGAAGCTCAGTCTGAGTTGCTATTACTGCCCAAAGGCAGGAGTCAGAGGTGGGAGGCCCCAGAGTGTCTGGGGTAGACGGCACCCTGTGCATTGGGACAGAGTTCCCAGGGGTGTGTCAGGGATCCCGCTGGCAAGAGCATCTCTGCCTGCAGAGGGCAACTGCTATCCCAGACTTTCTAATCTGGTCAACTAGACTAATTCCAAGGTGACTTTATTCTTTTGGCAGTAAGCTAGTAGGGTTAATGAGGTTGGAGAAAATTGGTTTTTCTTAAGAGTTTTATATTTGCCCTCTTAAGTGGGTCTTGAGTAGGGAGGTTAGAGCTGCCAGTTGTTCTCTGTTGGTTGTTATGGAACCTCTCCAGTATCCAGGTGTCAGGGACTTGTGTAGCAAAAGCCAGAACACCATGCTAACTGCAAGGCTGGGTGACACAAGGCTAGCTTTCCCATGGGAGTGAGGGGGAGGGAAAGTCCACCAAATAGCCCAATAAAGGCTTTTCCCTTGCTGCTAAGTCAGCACGGGTCCACTTTTTGGACAACATGCCATTCCATGCACTCTCATGGCCTGGAAATAAGAGTGAAAAAACTGCCTGTGCCGCCCTCAGAATATTGTACCAGCTTGCTGTATAGCCTCAGACTCCATTTCCCAGAAACCCTAGCCTAGAATTCAGGTGTGCAGTTGGGGAGTAATGAGAAGAATGGTAGGGCAGATGTAGGCAGAAAGGCAAGAAGTTCATATGGGCAAGCCCTCCTCGCCTGGCACACTGTTGATCTCCCTGGAGTGTGCAGACCTGACCACTTCTGCTCCACACTTCTGTTTTTTAGCCTCTGAGAGTCAAGATCCCTGAGATGTTACAGGCTGAAATTGGTAAGTTGGCTCATTGGTCGGTTAGTCTCTTCTTGGTGCCTTTCTTGTCCTGAGCTCTCAGGAAACTCCAGAGGACAGAAGGGACATAGTTCCTGTCCTTGGGCAACCATCCTCTAACAGAGGAAAAGACCCATGAGACGGTTGCTCCAGAACACTGCACAGTAGCTTATGGACAGGTGCATATGGGACAGACCCTGCCTGGGCACTCACTCTGCCGGGGAGGAGCTTGTCGTGGGAAGACATTGGACTTGGAGTTAGGAGACCTGGGTTCATGTCTGCCAGCCTTCTACATGATCTCTCTGGTTCTCCATTGGCTTATCTGTACAAAGAGGAAATCAGACTTGATCAGGGATTCCTCAGCCAGGCTGGTTATCAAGAATCCCTTGGGGAACTCAAAAAATACAGAAACTAGGGCCTCACTCCATCCTCCTTTCAGAGTTGGAATCTCCAGAGTGGTTTTTCTTGTTGGTTTTTTTTTTTGGGGGGGTGGGGGTGCGGGAGGTATTTTATTTTTGTTTTTGTAAGTTCCCTAATACTGACAGCAACGAGTCCAGAATGAGGACCAGGCAGGCTAGATGGTGCCCAGCTCCCTTCTCCTTCTAATCATCAGTAGAAAAATTAAGGGGAGGCAGTCTAAGGTGATGTCAGCCTGAGAAGCTAATCACTGGCAGTTTTTTAGAGGACAGGAATTGGAAGCTGCATGTAGAAAGAGATGATTTGTGGGCACGTGTGACGGGGAGGAGAGCCCAGGCATAGGGTGAACAGAGCTTGCTCGAAAGCAGAGTGAGAGTAAAGCGCAACTCTCAGGGACTTAGCCTCGCCTGGGTGGAGCTAGATGCGGGGACTAGAGAGACATCTTTCAGTTTCTGCTGGGGAGCTCAGGTTTCATGGAATGTGAAGTGCTTGCCTCTTTTAGCCTTGAGCTGCTTCTGGAGCAGTAGAGGGGAACAAGCCTCTCAGAGATCTGCACTTGGATGTCAGAGGATGGTACTTAGACCCATCCAGTAAGAGGGGCTTTAATCCTTCTCTTAATGGAGCACAGAACATCCAGAAAATATTTTTGTCCTTGCCTTGTACTTTGGATATCAGGATTCCAGTCCTGAATTCAGGAAAGACCTGAGAGTCCAGGCCTTCTCTCCCTTTAGGCTAACAGGGCAGAAAGCCAGCCCTTCCTCCCAGTGTCACAGGGAGTTGAAATGCTTTGAGATGCTCAGCAGAATTGATCTCCCCACACCCCCAGTACCCTACCCACTCTGCTTTCTCTGGTCTCCCACTACAGACTCGCGCCTGCGGAACAGCGAGGATGCCCGTGGTGTTCTCTGTGAAGCTCAAGAGGCAGCCATGCCTGAGATCCAAGAGCAGATCCACGACTACAGGTTGGCCCAGGAGCTGCCCTCCCACCACTCTCCTTGCACCTCTGCCTCTTGTCCTTGGCTCCTTCCCTCTGGGACGTGCACATATCTCTTGTTATATGTTTGCCTCGTTCTTTCTGGGTATCCATCTGTTGAGTATTTGTGTATATTTCTTTCTTTCCCTGTGTTTATCTGGCTTAGAACGAAGCGCACTCTGGGGCTGGGCAGCCTGTATGGTGAAAATGACCTGCTGGACCTGGATGGGGACCCTCTCCGAGAGCGCCAAGTGGCTGAGAAGCAGCTGGCTGCCCTTGGAGATATTTTGTGAGTCTTTCAGCTTCCTCCCACCCCACTGAACGTCCCAAGCAGGTTGACATATTTTGTGGGTCTGTTCTTTCAATCTCTCCCCCTCTTCCACTTCTTGCCTGATTCTCCTGCCCCTGAAAGATGGGGAGTCGTGCCCTCCTGCTGCATTGGTCAGGCTGAGGGCTGCAGGTGTTCAAGGGCGTGGCAGAGCCTGCAGCTCCTGATAGTCATTTGGTGGTTATGACAGACCATGGGCCCCAGGAATGTGGTAAGCCTTCTACTTTCCCCTGCTGGCCCGCTTCCTGACCTCTCTCCCTTCCTGCCTCTAAGATCTTATCTGTCACAGAGAGTGAGGCCAGTGCTGTGTGTGCCCAGTGGATAAAGTTCCTTCAGGAGGCAGCTAGAACTGGCTTAGGGGAAATTGAAACGTCTTTTACTGATCCACATCAGAAAACTGAACTAGCGCAACATATTAAGGCGCTTCTGGCACAGCTGCTTTTGTTATGTTTTTCTAACGCCATTTTCAAAAGTGTCGTAGGCACCTGTGATGAAAGCCCCAGTATCACAGACTTTGTGGGGACACTTCAGGCTTAGAAGTAATTTTTTTCCCTAATACTGCTTCTTACTAAGTAGCTATGTGACCTTAGTTAAGCCATTCCATATAAGTCAGATCCATAGGCACAGCCGGGCACTTCAAGGACAGGGTAAAAATAGCAAAGAAGATGAAACCTATGCAGTCTCTGCTAAGGCTGATATTTCAACTCGGCAAATATTTATGGAGTTCCTGCTATGTACCAAATACTTCTGCATCAAACGTACTTCTCTCCTTTTCCCCCACTAACCCTCCTTTCATGTAGGAAAAAGTTACCCTCCTCCTAGCCTCTAACCAGGTGACCAGCCTCTGTCTTTGCAGTCTGAGTCATCTGTTTTTTCTTTCATTCCAGGTCCAAGTATGAGGAAGATAGGAGGTAAGCAAGTCTATGATGTGCATTTGCAGCTTTCAAGGTGGAAGGAGTGGGGATGAGCTACTATGCTTTCCATTTCTGACAATCACAGGGGAGTCCCTCATGTTGTACAACCACGTAGGACCGTGGTTCCTGCAAGTCTAGCTCTCAGGTGTCTATGTGACCATAACATAGGGTTCATGAGGCCCACGCCCCTGATGCTTAGGGATCACCCCTGGGGATGTGGATCTGTTCCTCAGTGGGAAGACGCCAAGCTGCCATTGCTCCTCACAGTGCCATGCCTGGCTGCAGCTTCTCTACCCAGATGAGCTCTTTGTCTCCCTTCTCAGTTCTTTCCCTTAAACTACCTAAAGTAGTGACAGTAATTGTGGAATCAGCCTGTTAGTGGCATCTGCAGAGGGGAGCTGGTGTGCAGCACAGTTCCTTTCTTGGCACATATTAGAAATTTTTTTTTTTTTTTTGCAGCCTATATATTTATCTCATTGTTTTTCATTAGCCAAGATTAAAATGAGTCTTTATTCCCTGAGCATACACACTAATAAGGAAGAGAAAATAGGGTGAGGAGTCTGTTTCACAGGGAAGTACAGACAGAGCTAAAGCCTTGCTGCATTGAATGCAGAGTGGGTCATCATCCATCCAGCAAATTGTGGATACAAAGACATTTTTAAGCAGAAGTCTGGACATTTTCATTTGTGGCAGTTGGAAGCCACTTGACAGCTCCTTGTCCATCTCTTTTTCTCTGTACTGGGGTGGGAGGATGGTGAAGGCAGTATACCTTGGCAGAGGCTGCTGGCATTTCTCCTTTCCCCTGGCTTCCCCACCCCTGCATATATGCCTGAGAGTATCAGCTGCAGACCTCAGCCGGTCTTCCACGTCTGCCTGTGTCTTGACCAGGCAGGAAATTATTTACTTACATTTTAGGGAATTGGCGTGTTCTTCCACTGACCATCATCTGCTCATGGGGAAGAGTTCTGCTTAGGGAAAGAGTAGGACTTCTCCTGGGAGAAGTCTTATTCTTGGTTACCTGTGGGCTCACTGTGTGGAGAAGGTCACAGTCCAACTTTTGGCCAGCTTCTGCCTGCTGTCCCATTTAATTATTTTAGACTTTTCTTTGAATACTTTCACCTGTAACTACCCCTTCCCCACTCCACTGGGTGGTGGTGAAGAGATTGTTTGGCACAGGGAAGGTAACTTGAGCTCTCTGATTCAGGACACTGTTCCTCTTTTACAGCGCCCCCATGGACTTTGCCCTCAATACCTACATGAGCCATGCTGGGATCCGTCTTCGAGAGGCACGACCTTCCAACACAGCTGAAAAGGCCCAGTCTGCTCCTGACAAGGACAAGTGGCTACCCTTCTTCCCTAAGACCAAGAAGGTGAGGGCCAGGCATGGTGGCTCATGCCTGTAATCCTAGTACTTTGGGATGCCAAAGCGGATGATTGCCTGAGCTCAGGAGTTCGAGACCAGCCTGGGCAACATGGTGAAACCCCATCTCTACTAAAATACAAAAATTAGTCCAGCGTAGTGGTGCATGCCTTAACCCCAGCTGCTCGGGAGACTGAGGCACGAGTATTGCTTGAACCCAAGAATTGGAGGTTGCAGTGAGCCAAGATCATACCACTGCACTCCAGCCTAGGCAATAGACTGAGACTCTGTCTCAAAAAAAATAAAAAGAAGGTAACAGCTGTCCTGGAAAATATCTCCTCTTGGTGCAGTTCTCTGTGCTGAGGTAGGTCAGGAAAGCCATTTTGCAGGTCTCTGGCTACATCCCTCCACCTGGATGTGGACTCAGTGAGAACCCCCAGACTAGAGCAGCTCTCAGTCCCTTCCAAACCCAGGTCAGAGGTGAATGCTTGTTAGGGTACCAGCAAGAGTCAACTCTCCAGTTACTTGCTGAGGGCCAGCCTTGGGGGACAATGGCAGAATTGATTAGCAGCCATGCCTGAGTATCAGGGCCTCCTCCAAACCCCAGTGTCTCCTGTCTCAGCAGAGCAGCAATTCCAAGAAAGAAAAGGATGCCTTGGAGGACAAGAAGCGAAACCCCATCCTCAAATACATTGGGAAGCCCAAAAGCTCTTCTCAAAGCAGTGAGTATTTGGGGAGCAACAGCCTTGGGCATTCCTTGGGCAGGGACCTCAGCCCTTTCATGTACCAGTATGTTGGCAGAGGGCCTTCCTGTGTTTCTGGGAACCACAGACCCAAACTCAGACCACAGCCACTTTCTCTCCCCTTGCCAAATCCAGTGCAGGATCTCTGAGGTTCAGGTGAATATTTCTGAGCCAAGGAAACCGTACCGGTCTCTGGGTCTTAGTCTAGGAACCCAGAGCAGTTCTAGCTACCAAACGACCACGTGAGAAACATTTCCCCTCGGCAAGGATCGCCCTGTGGACAGTAAATACGCCCTTCACCTTCATCCAAGGGTCTATCATTGGTCCCAGCACACAGGACTGCAATAGTACAGATGTGGGAGGGGCATGGTTGAGTCACTATTGAGTAGAACTAGTCAGGTTGGGGGCAAGTTTGGGTCCCAGAGTTTCCCCTAATGCCATCAGTAACCCAAAACTCAACTGATCCTATCGTTGATCTCTTCCCAGTGTGTGTCATTTGTCTGGAAATTGTTGCTGTCCCCTCCCAGTCAGTACCTTAAGCCCCCCAATATCAATGGGAATCTGTGAGGGGTAGTGGGGTGGGCCGGCTGCCCTTTCTGAAATTGCTGCATTACAGGAGAGGGAAAGGGATTCTTCTAGATCAGCCTTGGTTTTCACCGCTACCATTTCATTTTCTGGCTTGATGTAATTTTTATTTTGATTCTTAAAACATTGATTTGACTTTTCATGGTTTACTTTTGTTTTTGTTTGTTTTTCTTTTAGCATTTCATATTCCCTTGTCCCCTGTGGAAGGTAAAAGGACCATTTTCTTTGGGTTTGTCTTTGCATTAGCATTGAGTTTCCATCTCCCAAATCTTGTCTTTTCTGTTTCTTTCTCACCATCTCCCATCCTGTTCCTCCTCCCTCCCTTTCTTTCTTCTCTCCATTTCTCTTATGTGTTGCTCATTGTTGCTAAAGCTGCTGTGTGCTGCAAACCCTGTGGGTGGTTGGGGAGGGCACCACCCTCATGCCAGGTACGAGACCTTGTCTCCTAACCCAGAGTTCCAGGGGGCAGAGCTCCTACTCCCGCAGGGACAGCGCCTTCTGGTAGTTCTGGCCAAGACTAGACTTCTGGTTCCTCTGGCGGTTTTTCCACAGCCTGAGGCCTTTTCTCTATAATTCAGTCACATCTCCATGATGAGTTTCCAAAAATCCAGAGTTCTATATAAGTGAGGGGAACCCTCTCACATTGAAGGGTCTTGCAGTGAAGCAGAAGTGCCTCAGATTTTTTTTTTTTTTTTTTTTTTGGAGACACAGTTTCACTCTGTCGCCCAGGCTGGAATGCAGTGGCGTGATCTTGCCTCACTGCAAACTCCGCCTCCCAGGTTCAAGGGATTCTCGTGCCTCAGCCTCCCGAGTAGCTGGGACTACAGGCATGTGCCACTATACCCAGTTAATTTTTGTATTTTTAGTAGAGATGGGGTTTCAGCATATTGGCCAGGCTGGTCTCAAACTCCTGACCTCAGGTGATCTGCCCGCCTTGGCCTCCGAGAGTGCTGGGATTATAGGCATGAGCCACCGCACCCAGTCAGTGCCTCAGATTTTTGTTTTCAGTTAAAATAATAAAAATATCATTTTCGAAGGTGATTTTTTTTTAATGTGAAGTATGGGTCTCTAACAGTTTTTCTCTTGGGTATTTTTGTTCGTATCATCTACTTAAGCCCCTCAGTATAGCACCTCCATCTCTTTTGACGTTTAACCACCAGCACTGTATAACCACAGCAGTGAAAAAAGAATGACCCTAAATGTATTTTAGAGGACCTAGTATCTTCCAGAATCCGTATATTTAAAACATTAATGTGATACACATTAATCCATAAGAAGTTTAGAGCCTACAGTGAAATGTCACAGAATTGAGCAAGTTCATTTCCTGTTAATAAGGTCCATATGCATGCAATTGATTAACACTTTGTAGGTTCAACAATAAATATATAGAGAGAGATAGTGAGATAGCAATGGGATGCAATCTGGAAACTATTCTGTTAGTGTAATTTATTTTACATAAAAGTGAAAATTAAAAATATTATCTTCAAAATTAATTTAAAAGTTACTAAACTGCTAGACTGTATGCCATTTTAAGCAATAAAAATAAGGAATTAATGAAAAAAAAAGTTTATAAAACAAGGGGAAATAAAGAATGGCATTGAAATCCAGTCCTCAGTTTTTTTGGTTGGTTTTTTTTTTTTTTTTTTTTTTTTTTGAGACAGGGTTTTACCCTGTCACCCAGGCTGGAGTGCAGTGGTCTAGTCATAGCTTACTACAGCCTTGAACTCCTGGCTCAAACAGTGCTCCCACCTCAGACTTCCAAGTAGCTGGGGCCACAGACGTACATCACCACACCTGGGTAATTTATTTTTTGTAGAGAGAGGGTCTCACTGTATTGCCCAGTCTGGTCTCAAACTCCTGGGCTCAAGCGATCCTCCTGCCTTGGCCTCTGAAAATGCTGAGATTATAAGCATGAGGCACTGTGTGCCTAGCCACTTTGCTCTTTTTAAAAATCCATTTCCTTCTACCTGTTTTTCCCCTGTTACTCTGGGTCATTCGGTTATACCAGCTCTCAGGGCTACGCCTGTATTTTACCACAGCTAAGGTGTAACTCTATCTAGAACATAATTGAGCATTTTCCAAGTGGCCCATGGGAAAGGGAAGAGTGGACTCAGCCTGCTGGCTTTCAGTTATAGGATGTTCCCAGGCTCCCACATCATCACCCAGCCAGGGCGGCTCAGGGCTGCGGCTGCACAGCTGACCCTGGCATCTGCATGGTTTCAAGACCCAGATGCACATTCAGGCTGGGACAGGCAGATCTGCTCTTAATCTCCAAAGTGAGAGTGATGGTAATAGCCCCTACTCCTGTAATGTGCACCCACAGCCACTTGCACAATTTTAGAAAAATATTCCCAAGCCACTTGCCTAAAGGCTGTGGAATTGTAAACTTTGAAGACAGGAGCTAAATTTTTTTCTGTTCTCTCGGACTTATAAGTTTTCTTATGGAAGTCAGATTTTGAGACAGATTTGTAAGTTTGTATATGTAGATGTCAGAATCTCTGAAGTAGGATCAGGGCCCAGACCCTGGGCTGTTGATATTGCCTCCCCATTTCCCCTTGTCCTTTCCACTGGTCTCAGGCAGCCAGCATTCCTAGCCCACCCCTGTTCTAATATCGCTGGGCTCAGAACTGAGCTAGTTGACTTGAAGGTGAACCCTTTATCTCTCTTCCCTCCTGCTGAGAGCCACGGAACTCTGGATCTGAGTTCCCCAGGGGCTGTAGTTGGCATTACCTGTGCCTTTTCACTCCCCATCTGCCCTCTCTGTTTGTCTGAACAAGAACAGCTCTCTTGTGTCTTAGCTTTGAAAGGGGGCTGGAATTTGAATGCCAGTGAAGTCTCTCCTCTGTTCCTCCTAGGTCGTCTCTTACAGTACTAAAGAGTCTGATTCTGTAGTGATGGAGGCCAGGGAAGGGCAGAAAGGACAGGAAGGAGAGGCAGAGAAAAACGAAAAATTCATTTAAATTTGAGAAATGCCTAATATATTTTGGCAACATGGGCAAATTACATGTAGATGTGCTTTGGTATTCCTGGCTACTGATCATGACTTTCAAGCAGAAGAATGTGAGGGCCAAAAGAACGCTTATGGAAAATATACTTCCAAACCCTCTCATTTTGTGCACGAGAGAAGAATAAACCCAGAAAGATAGTGTGACTTCCCAGGGCCACAAAACGTATTCATAGAAGAGCCAGGACCAGAATACATCTCCTGACTCTTGGTCCAGTGCTGTTCTCATCCACGCTTGCTCATTGCTCTGTCTTCGGGGATCTGGGGAAGTCTGGGCCTGAGAAGCCGTCCCTGAACAGCAAGCCTAATGTCCTTCATTTTCTTTTTGCTTCTAGTCAAACCAGGCAATGTGAGGAACATCATTCAGCACTTTGAGAACAACCAGCAGTATGACGCCCCAGAACCTGGGACACAGCGACTCTCGACCGGAAGTTTTCCTGAGGACCTGCTGGAGAGTGACAGGTAGCAGTGGCTGGATGGGACTCACTAGCTGCTTGAAGAGTGGGGCATGGGCAGGGCTGATGCTGGGGTTTAATTCCAGCTACTTTACCCCCCTCCACTAGCTTCTAAGGCTCCATCTACAGAACTTCCTCCCCACCCCCAGTATCTTCAGGAGACACATTGTGTGCTGGTGAAAAAGCCAGTGGAAGAGCAAACAAATCCCTGACTTCCATCCCAAGAACTACACACTTTTCAAATTCCCTTTGGATTTATCACCTGACTACTCAGTAGCCTTCATCCAAGATCGAGCTGGATGATATAAAGAGGCCAATCAGGAAACCCTAAGTGACAAGGATAAGGAAGACTATAGTGGGCGCAAGAGGGGTCCTGGGGAAAAAAGACCCAGGCAGGCAAAAGGAAGTCGTTTCGTGTCTGTATGTGAAGAAGAGAGCCAGAGATGAGGTTCTGCTGGGTACTTTAAAGACAAGTGATGTAACTCTAGGCATCAGATGTCCACCTCAGCAAAGAGAGGCAAAGTGGATTGATTACAAATGAACTGCTTTTCCCTTTTCAAGAAGAAAAAAGGGAATTGAGACTGGCATCTCTCTCATTCTTCTTTGGTCAGGTTCTTACTAGAGTCCTCATCTGGTATGAAAACATGTTCTTGGACTTAGTTGCTCTTGATCGTGACATGGCAGCAGTCAAGTCATGTCTAAAACTCTATAGCCAGCACTTCAAATCACATGCCTGTAGTCACAAGTATTCCTGCCACCCTTAAAGGTGACTTAAACAGGTATAGTAATGTGGTCTTGTGCAGGGGGAAATAATTCTTGCGGACACTCAAGCCTCAGAGCATTGAGCTGGAGTACAGGCAGGCATGAAAGCAAGTCAGTGTGAAGCAGTGTGGATATTCAAGCCATTTTGCCTTTGCTTGTTTGTTTGGGGGATTTTTTTTTTTTTAAGAGACAGGGTCTTGCTCTGTCACCCAGGCTGGAGTACAGTGGTACAATCATAGCTCACTGCAGCCTCAACCTCCTGGGTTCAAGAGATCTCCCACCTCAGCCTCCTGAGTAACTAGGGGTACAGGCATGCACCACTGCGCCTGGCTAATTTATTTTTATTTTTTTTGAGACAGTCTCACTATGTTGCCCAGCTTGGTCTGGAACTCCCAACCACAGCAATCTTCCTCCTCAGCCTCCCAAAGTGCTCAGATTATAGGCATGAGCCACTGCCCCTGGCCTATTTTGCCTTTGAAATAACTAATTGTCAAACCATAAGCCAAGCTTTCCTGCTTGAATGCAGGTTACTCCTTTCTGTTTATATGAAGCCTTTTTTCAGCTTAACACGTGTCAAAAGATTTTGCTGCCATGAGAATTGACAGATTTACAGGAGATAAAGGTTAGATTTGTACTGGGGGAAGGTTGAGTTCTAACATTAATGGGTAAGTTAAATATGCACATTATGTGATTCCTGTGGTAGCAATGATGTCGTAGATAAATCAAATATTTTAAGATTATAAGACATCAACATTTTGAGAAAATATTTGAGACCATTTACAAACTTGCATTCTTGGCATTGCTAGGTAAATTTGCCCTAAGACACTCACTAGGATCCTAAAGCTACTCTAAGCAGAAACCTTTGGATTTGATGATTATAAACTCATTGGCAATCTCAGAAGAAACAGTATTAGCAGTATGGTGGGTCAGAGATTGTTGTAGATACTTAACAGGTATAAGATGCCCCAGTTCTAGAAGGCAGTACCCTAGGAATTTGGGGGCAAAGCTAGATGATATGCCTCACTTCTTGGTGGGAGCATTACTTACTTCTGGGTGCGTGAAGGAAGGCGCTTAGCTCTGCAGCCCCAGTAGCTCTACTGGGTATTTATTGTGCTGGTACAGTGACCCATTAGGACACTGAAAAGTGTTCTGAGTTAGTCTGGGTTGGGATTGTTCTAGCAGAATTCTGGGGGGTGAATTCAGTAAGGGATCAGTGGGCAGTACGTTTTCTAACCCTGCAGATGAAACCCTCAGGACCCTAGGAGATGAGCTCCATTTTGGATCATCCGGCAGTTTGGGCACCATGAATGGAGACCGAGACATTTAGCTCCTTGTTGCGGCAACCTGCTGTGCTATTAAGAGCTCTGCAGACATTTGCAGGCCTCCTGTGGTCCTAGAAGCAGAGCAGGATGTAGATTACTAATAATATCAGAAAAGCAGCCCAGCAGGGCCACAGCATGGAGGTGGGGGGACCATCCTGGGGCAGCTAGGGGTCAGAGGTGCCAGCTGTCTCAGGCTGATGCACGGCAGGACTCGACTGCAACACCCAGTCATCAGCATCTCATCAAACCCCAGAGACACTCAGTAGCCAAGCATGGCAGGCCAAGGAGCGGGTCCTGCCTGTCAGTAAAAAGGCCCCTGTAAGCACAAGCCTGTCTGCTCCTGAGAGGAAACGGAATCTTAGGAACGGTACTGTTAAGATAAGAATGGAACTCACCGCATCACAACTGGAGGGCTAGGAATCCAGCAGCAGATAGAACTTTCTGACAGGCCGTGTGGAAAATCCTAAAATGAGCTGTGAATGTAGCGACTCTACTGTCCTCTTAAGACCTCTTCAAAGAGGTCCGCCTCAAGCAGAGTTAAAGGCGGCAGCTGACCCACTCCAAAGCAGGGCAACATGGACTGGCCACTAGATGGTCCCATGGGCAGGGAGCTGGGACCTTGTGGTCCCTGATGAGGGACGATGATGTCTACCACCTCCTTGACAGGAGCATGGTGTCTCAGGCCTGTAGACACACTATAATTCGGATTCCTTTAGCCCCAGATTTAATCTTCCTGTTGGGATCCCTTCCTAATAACTCCAGAGGCAGATGACTCTCCATCCATCAGGCTAGGCTGAGGAGAGAGGAGTTTGTAGAGCAGCAAAAATGGTCTATCACTGAGAAGCTTCCACTGCCATCCAGGTGCTTTGGCCATGTTCAAGGGGAGAACCTGTGGCATGGAGGCATCCTCGAAATGCAGTCGCAGGTAAGAGCTGGCCAGGATGTAAGCATGGCCCACTGACTTCCCAAGTCCCAAAGTCTCTTGTCCCTTCCCCCAGTTCACGCTCAGAGATTCGCCTGGGCCGCTCTGAAAGCCTCAAGGGCCGGGAAGAGATGAAACGGTCTCGAAAGGCGGAGAACGTGCCCCGCTCTCGCAGTGATGTTGACATGGATGCTGCTGCAGAGGCTACTCGCCTGCACCAGTCAGCCTCGTCCTCTGCCTCCAGCCTCTCCACCAGGTAGGCAGGGCTACAGTGGCTGCACCCATGGCCATCTCGGGAGTGGGCGCAAGGATAGAGGGTTGCTGAGAGTTGACATTCCCTCCACAGGTCTCTTGAGAACCCAACCCCTCCCTTCACTCCCAAAATGGGCCGCAGGTAAGTGATGGGCACAGTGGTGCCTCTGTTTGGTGTCTGTGTGTCCCATCCACATCCAGCTGCTCCTCTCACCCGCAAGGGGCTGGTTGGGTGGGTGTCTCCTCTTCTGGGCCCGCTGGTTTCCCGTGTGCATGGGGCAAGCAGGTCAGGCAGAAGAGGGAGGGCCAAACCCTCCATGTGAGTTCTTCCTCCTGAGTGAAGCTGAGCTGCCTGTTATCCCCCAGGAGCATTGAGTCCCCCAGTTTGGGGTTCTGCACGGATGCCCTCCTTCCCCACCTCCTAGAGGATGATCTGGGCCAGCTGTCTGACCTGGAACCAGAGCCAGATGCCCAAAATTGGCAGCATACAGTGGGCAAGGATGTGGTGGCTGGGATAACCCAGAGGGAGATCGACCGGCAAGAGGTCATAAATGGTGAGAACGTGCTCCACTGCCCCCAGCTCCGCTCACACATGTGGGAATGGGTCCAGGATGCCTAAGACACAAGGGTGGGAAAGAGGTTAATAGGGTGGGGGGCCCCTATCTGCTGGAGCAGGTCCATGTTGCCTGTTGCTATAGGTCCCCCTCAGTTCTGGCCCTTGGGGTAAGAGAAAAGTTGCTGTATGATCTGAAACCAGCACTTCAAGCTCCCCCAAAATTAGAGTGGTGTGGGAACCAGGCGGGGACTATAGATACTTGCTGATCCATTTTCTCCCTGGCTTTCTACCCTTCTTGTCACAACCACCACTCAGAGCTGTTTGTGACTGAAGCTTCCCACCTGCGCACACTCCGGGTCCTGGACCTGATCTTCTACCAGCGAATGAAGAAGGAGAACCTGATGCCCCGGGAGGAGCTGGCCCGGCTCTTCCCGAACCTGCCTGAACTCATAGAGATTCATAGTAAGGAGCCTGTGCCCTTCCAGACTCCTCCTCTGCCTCCCTTCAGCTTCCTGTTCCACTTTGGCCCCACTGCCAGGAACTCCCTGAGCAGATAACCCCCTACCAATCCCTGGTGAGAAAAAGATCTGTGGACAGCCTGAAACCAGCACTGGAGTTCACCCTGAAAGTAAAATGGTTTCCAGACCCTTCCCATGGCACTGCTGTCAGAGATTCGTTTCTGTCTGTCAGAAAGGTTCTGGCACTTGAGCTCAACCCCAGGCATTTCGAGTTGTTCTCTTCTCGCCCCAGATTCCTGGTGTGAAGCCATGAAGAAGCTCCGGGAGGAAGGCCCCATCATCAAAGAGATCAGTGACCTCATGCTGGCCCGGGTATGGCTCCAAACTTCTCCCTCTTGGCAAGGAGGAGACTGGGGGAGGCAGGGTCTCATTACCCAAGGCCAGGGAATTTGGCAAAGGAAGGGATAGGCAGGGGTCTGGTCCCAGGCAGGGGTGTGATGTCTGGCCCCATGTCCATTCTGCCTCTTCAGTTTGATGGCCCTGCCCGAGAGGAACTCCAGCAAGTGGCTGCACAGTTCTGTTCCTATCAGTCAATAGCCCTAGAGCTAATCAAGACCAAGCAACGCAAGGAGAGTCGATTCCAGATCTTCATGCAGGTGCGTCCTTGGCCATGCCTTGGCCTTCCTTCATCTCCGTCAGGGTCACCAAGGATCTCCTGAACTTCTCTCCTCCTGGCCACATCCTCCCTCTCTACAGCAACTCCCTCTGTCCTTCCGCATGAGCTCCTCAAAAGCACTGACTGACTCTAGACAAAGAGACCTTTGTTTGTGGAAAAGAATCCTGGATTAGCAGTCAGAGGCCTGGCTCACCCACCAGCACCTGTGTGCACTGAGGTGGATCTCAGTTTCCTTGTCTATGGAATGGCAGCAATATGCCTGCCCTTCTGTTTTGACCATATCCCTTTGGATTGGTGTCTCCCTGCCACCACAAACCCTTCGCTACATCTTTAAGGAAGAAGCTTCTACTACTATTTCTGAGTGATCCACCTGGTGTTAGGACCTGTTTGTCATGTTCACACCCATCTTGGCCCTGAGCCCATAAGCCAGCTCCCAGCCACGCTGACATCTCCTCCCTTCGATGTCTCCTGCTGTCTAGGAGGCTGAGAGCCACCCTCAGTGCCGGCGGCTGCAGCTGAGAGACCTCATCATCTCTGAGATGCAGCGGCTCACCAAGTACCCGCTGCTGCTGGAGAGCATCATCAAGCACACAGAGGGTAGCGCCTGGGGAGGGGCTGGCGTCCAGACTGTGCAAGAGGGTCTAGCTTTAGGTTGTCAGTCTCCCTGGGATCCTGGGTATCTTTCACTATCCCCAAATTTCAGACATTGGAGTCAGGACAGAGAGGTGTTAGGAACCCCAATCTGATTTGAACAGGCCTTCTAGTGGCATAATTGTGGCCATTTACCACAGTCTCTGTACCTTGCAGCTGTAGAGCTGGTTGTGGTAGAGGCAGGAATTCCCAAGAGCTATCAATGTCTTCAAAGCAGTGGTCTGTCTGAGACCTGAAGATGCTCAGTAAAAGTTACCCCTACTACTTGAGGTCCTCGTGTGAGGCAAGGGTGGCTCACCTCCACCCACACCTGCTGGTTTGAAGCAAGCCAGTTGCCATGGATGAATTCAGGCAGATAATAGCTGATGCCATGTTAGACTTCTCAGGCAGAAGCCCCAACCATCTCCTCTGTCCATTTTGGTAGGTGGCACCTCTGAGCATGAGAAGCTTTGCCGGGCCCGGGACCAGTGCCGGGAGATTCTCAAGTATGTGAATGAAGCGGTAAAGCAAACAGAGAACCGCCACCGTTTAGAGGGCTACCAGAAACGCCTGGATGCCACTGCCCTGGAGAGGGCCAGCAACCCTCTGGCAGCAGAGTTCAAGGTAGGAGGCAGAGACTGCAGCACAGTCAACCCCTCACACTTTGTGGGCACCCTTAGGAGCAGAACTCTGGTCAGGGCTTGGAGAGTCTTGGAGGTAGGAGACAAAGACCAGATAGGGTGGCACAATGGAGCCCCAGAAGACACACACCCTGTTATTGTCACCCTGTCCCTAGATGGACAAGGTAGACAGCCCTATGCAAGAAAGACTAGATGTTGGAACTCAGCCTGAGAGAGCAGGGGATCGGGTAGAACTGGAGGTAAGGTGGAGATCTTCTGGGAGGGAATAAAGCTGGAGGCATGGGCAGGAGAAGCACTGTGTGATCTTCTTGGGACTGCAGTTGGCACATGGTAGGGGCAGGTGGGAGACCCAAGTCAGAGCCATCAGTATATCCCCCCGCTGGCACATGGCACATGACTTCACAGTTACCTTTTTGCTTGTCTTCATCCCCCACAAGAGAGTAAGAGCAAGGACTTTTTCTTACTTACCAATTCCCAGCACCTTAACACAATGTCTGGCACACAGTAGGTTCTCAAACGAATGAATGAATGAATGAATGAATGAATGAATGAATGAATGAATGGTGTCTCCTTAACAGAGCCTGGATCTTACAACCAGAAAAATGATCCACGAGGGGCCCCTGACCTGGAGGATCAGCAAGGATAAGACCTTGGGTATGTGCCAGGGGACTGGGACTGAGTGGGAACCTGCAGTGGGTGGGCCTCCCTGGGCTTTTCTCTGTCTTTCCCAAGCATTGAAATATGACTGGAGGTGATAGCTCAGGACATGGGAAGGGAGTAACCAGAGAGAGAAGTGGGGTCACCAGACTCCCAGGGCTTCCTAGAGCCTCCAAGAGCCTATGGCCCTACATTGTGCTCATGAGGGATGAGTGGGCACCAGGGAACGCCTCCCCATGACCATACCCCTCCAGACCTCCATGTGCTGCTGCTGGAGGACCTCCTAGTGCTGCTGCAGAAACAGGACGAGAAGCTACTGCTGAAATGCCACAGCAAGACCGCTGTGGGCTCCTCAGACAGCAAGCAGACCTTCAGCCCCGTACTCAAGCTCAATGCTGTGCTCATCCGCTCTGTGGCCACAGGTACCTGGGGAGATGGTCCAGGCTGGCCTGGGGCTCAGGGACCATGTCCAGCGAATGCTGGGTGAGGCAGGGTCAGTGTGGAGCCTTTACAGGACCTACCTGTCCACCTGTGTTCCTTTCCTCCTGACCCAGCCTAAGCAGGAGGACTGGCCCAAAGTGGGGTAGGATGAGGGTTAGGATGGGGACCAAGAGGAATATAGACAACCTGGCACAGAGGTGATCAGCAGTCCTCAAGCACAGTGCTGGTTTGGATGGGATGTGCACACCCAGGATGGGGTAAGAGTGTCTGAGCAGGACTGGGAAGAATGGGATTAGGCAGAATGAGTAGGACAAGCCTTATCTGCTATAAGAGTGACTTGGGCAGAGTTTGGTTACAGAAGATGTTAGTACCCACGGTACAGAGCTGGGTCCAGTGGACAGAGACGTTTCAATGAGAAGTGCAGTGTGTGTGAGAAAGGGCTCTGGAGCAAAATTCTCTGGATTCACTTTTTTTGTCTGTAAGATAGGAGTGATACCTACCCTACCTCTTGGGGGCATCAAAAGGAATGACAGGTATGAAAAGTTTTATAAAATTATAAACTATAATCCCACTGCTTTGGGAGCCTGAGGCAGGCAAATCACTTGAGGTCAGGAGTTTAAGACCAGCCTGGCCCACATGGTGAAACCTGTCTCTACTAAAAATACAAAAATTAGCCAGGCATGTTGGCAGGCACCTGTAATTCCAGCTACTTGGGAGGCTGAGGCAGGAGAATTGCTTGAACCTGGGAGGCGGAGGTTGCAGTGAGCCAAGATGGCACCACTGCACTCCAGCCTGGGCGACAGTGAGACTCCGTCTCAAAAAACAATAAAAAGTTTTATAAATCCTAAGCACCATACACACATCAGCCATCACTATTATTAGAGCAGGAGAGGAATGGGGTGGCTGTGAAAGATGACATTAGGGGTCCTGGAATTTCCTCTGTCCCTTGTGTAAGTGGGTTCCAAGTGGTCCTCATGATCCACATCTGTCTCGTGCTGCACTCTCCATCCGCGTTGAGGGTCAGGGCTTTGAGTCCCACTCTGTCACCCTGGCCCAGGCTGCAGTCACACCTCCCATCCCTAGTACAGACCCTTCTACCTTCCTTTCCTCACGCAGATAAACGGGCCTTCTTCATCATCTGCACCTCTAAGCTGGGCCCGCCCCAGATCTATGAGCTGGTTGCATTGACATCATCAGACAAGAACACGTGAGAATTGATTGAGGGGTTACCCATAACCACAGTCCCTTTGGGACCAGGGTGGTGTGTATGAGGACGGTGGATAGCAACACCAGGACTGGGCCCCAGAGCAGTGCCTGGACAGGGGGTTGGGAAGGGAAGTGGGAGGTAGGACAGAAGTAGAGAAGCTGGGAGGGGTCATCACCCCTGAGCTAGTCGCCAGGCCCACTTCTGGGAGAATGAGTTTCTGGCAGTCTTCCAGCAGCTGCTGCTGCTGCTGCTTTCCTTCCTGCCCTACTCCCTTCACCGTCAGGCGAATTAGATTCATGCATCCTTCTCAAGCATTTGCCTCCTGCCCAACCCATGTTCTCTGACAGCAGCTACCAGAGGTGGCGTGGTACAGTGGAAGGAGACAGGTCGAGTCAAACAGTTTCCCAACTCCAGGGTTTTCATCTTTCAAAATGTGGCTAATGCTACCTGTTAGAGAATTACTTTAGAGAGAAAACACAGAATGCTTTGCCCAGAGCGTAACAGAGGGTTGGTGTCCAGGATTTGGTAGCTGCAAGTAATATAACCCCAAGGGAGCAGCCCAGGAGGACTGTACAGGGAGGTGGGCACCTGCCAGGCAGAGGGTTCTTAGGACCTGGAGAAGGGCCTGGAAACCTTGCTCCAGTGGGCTCAGTACGGGGTGGTGTGTGCCACTATCTTGCTCTCACTACAGTCCTCTCTGTTCCTGCCGAGCAACAGATGGATGGAGCTCTTAGAAGAGGCCGTGCGGAATGCCACCAGGCACCCCGGAGCTGCCCCGATGCCCATCCATCCTCCACCCCCAGGCCCCCAGGAGCCAGCCCACCAGGGCCTCACACCCAGCAGGTGCAGCACTTAGCCCTCCAGACCCCGCACTCTCTCCACTCCAAACCTCCTGTTTCCTGCTGCTTCTAAGCCCTTCAACCCCAGGGGTGGACAGCCACAACAGGGAAATGCTAGCAGGGAGCAGACAGCTCCAAGCGCTGGCAGATGGAGAAACATGCCCCCATCCCTGCTTCCTGTCCCTGTCCGCTCCCCCACAGTCTGCCACCTGGCTGTAATAGAGCTGAGCCTGAAGTAGGGTGAGGGGGATGTAGAGCAGGGGACCAGAGAAGCTCAGCCAGCAGCCCCCCTCCTCTCCGGGTTGCCAAGCAGACCAGCCAGGTGAGGAGGCCCACACCGTCCTTCTCGGGTCCTACTGCACTGCCCATTCTAACACACGAGTCCAGGGTGGAATCTCATGACATCTCACCCTGAGTTGGTTTCCTCCCTCAGGGTAGAACTGGATGACTCAGACGTGTTCCATGGTGAACCCGAACCCGAGGAGCTGCCTGGAGGTAAGGGCCCTGAACTGTCCTGTGGGAGCCTGCCCAGGCCTTTTTCTGTAGGCACAGGTTGGGTGTGAGTATGGGGCAATGGGTGAGTCCATCGGGGCCCGGGGTGTGAGGTTTTGGTAAAGAGTAGAGAAGAAACAGGGCAGGAGGAAGAATCTGGAAGAGGAAGGAGAGCAGAGTGAACAGACTTAAGAAAGGGTGAACTCGCTCACCTGACCAGAGATTCCCACCCAGCCTCTCTGGGTGACAGCGTCAGCCATGGAAGAAGACGAGCAGTCTGGCGGGATCCACGGGCCCTGCATCCTCCAGGGGGTTACTGTTGGGGAGAGAGATGCGTACTGCAACTATGGGGGTGGAAAACATGGGGGCCTGGGGAGCTCAAAGGGCTTAAGATGCAGTTACTGTGATGGGGACAGCATTCTCATTGAGAGCTTGCGTGTGAAGTAACCTGGGGTCTTGGGTTTCAAGAGAAATCTCGGGCTTCCTGGCTGGGTGTCTGTTGTTTCCTTCTGCTTAGAATGCTTTTCCTCCTAACGCCACACCTCCTTCATGTCTTCATTCCAGTGTCCTCTTGGCCCAATCTGTTTAATACTGTAGCAAGCACTGCCCAGCCCCCAGCCCCATGCCCTGCTGTTGTCTTCTACTTTCCCGTGGAAGTTACTGCCTTCTAACAAACTACATAATTGACTGAAGAGTCTTATTTTTGTATGTCCCTTCACTAGAATGTAAGCTCAACATGGGCAGGGATCTTTTTGTTTTGCTTACTGTCATATGCCAAGAGCCTGGGACAGTGCCGGCCACAGGAAGTTCTCAGTAAACAACAGTAGAACGAATCCGTGTTCCCAGCCCTTTGGCTCCAAAGCTGCTCATAGGCTTTCCCATACAAGCTCTCTCCCTTTCCCTGCCTTCTTCTCTCATCCAAAACAGGCACTGGGCCCCAGCAGAGGGTCCAAGGGAAGCACCCAGTCCTGCTAGAGGACCCTGAGCAGGAGGGCAGTGCAGAGGAAGAGGAACTGGGTGTCCTGCCTTGCCCTTCTGCATCCCTGGATGGAGAGAACAGGGGCATCAGGACAAGGAACCCCATCCACCTGGCCTTCCCAGGCCCTCTGTTCATGGAAGGGCTCGCTGACTCCGCTCTGGAAGATGGTGAGTGCTTCAAGGCCCTGCTGTCAGCCCCTGGTCCCCAGTTGCACAGCCAGTGTGAACCGGCAGGCGCCTGCACCCTCCACCTTCCCGAAGGCTCTCCCTGGTGTGCTTGAGGAGAGATGGATGCAGAGACAGACGTCATTCCCCACCCAACCCCCACCAGCTAGTTGACCAGAGCCCTCCAGGTTCACCTGTGCCTGAGGTCACCACCTTGGGGTCGGTGGAGCAGCACAGTGATCCTTCTGGCGTAGTGTGCCATCCTGTGCTGGGAAGACATCACCCTGTTTCCCTTCCAGTGGAGAACTTGCGACACCTGATCCTGTGGAGCCTGCTGCCAGGTCACACCATGGAAACTCAGGCTGCCCGGGAGCCCGAGGACGACCTGACACCCACACCTTCTGTCATCAGTGTCACCTCTCACCCCTGGGACCCAGGCTCCCCAGGGCAGGCGCCCCCTGGGGGTCAAGGGGACAACACCCAGCTTGCAGGGCCAGGGGGGGAACGACCGGAGCAGGAGGACATGGGTCTCTGTTCTCTGGAACACCTACCCCCAAGGACCAGAAATTCTGGGATATGGGAGTCTCCAGAACTGGACAGGAGTCTGGCTGAAGAGGCTTCAAGCACAGAGGCAGCAGGAGGTTACAAAGTTGTAAGAAAAGGTAAAATAAATGGGAGTGTCCAGTGGGGAGACAAGCTCCCTTGCTAGGTGAGATAAGTCTTCCGAATAGCCGCTTCCTTCCCTATATTCCCCCTGGGTACCGTGTGAGCAGAGACCTACACTTGGTCCTGGATGAAGGAGACACGCTGATACCAGGCAGGCTTTGGAGTTAGGCAGTCGAGATTCAGAGCTTAGCTCTGCCACTTAATATCTGTGTGGCTTTACACAAAATTCTGAATCATCTCTGAACTTCATTTTGTAACACATAAGGACATTTCCTTCTGCCTGGCACAAACCAGCTACCAGCAACCAGTCTCTGTTAGCGCTCCTCACTCATCTGGTCCCACAGAAAAGAGCCGCCCTTCTCAGGAGCCTCAGGCTGGGAAAGACAGGGCAGGTGCAGGCAGCCCCTCACACCAGGCAACAGCACCTAGGGCAGTAGAGGTGGCAGCTGGGACTGGAAGGGGTGGAAGACAAAGCTGAGAAGACATTTGGCGAGTGAGGGGTATGGGGAGTGAATAAGGTGGCAGGGAGGGCACCCCGGGTTGGAAAACACCATGGGCAGCCTTGAGACAAGAAAAGCCAAGACAAGCTCACAGGGAGGCCGACAGGTCTGCCCAGCCCAAGCAGTGAGCCCAGGGAGGAAGGTCCCTGCCCCGGGAAGAGTGGGCTGGTCTGAGAGGGTGGCAAGAAAGGTAGAACAAAACCTGGGGCACATCCGGGGTGGGGTTCCGCGCTAGTGGGCCTGCCCACCCCTGAGGTTCCACTCTGCCGCCCTTCCAGCAGCATTTTTCATTCCATCTGCCCAATGCCCGCCTTCTCCTGGGTTTCTGGGAACTGACCTTCCTTCTCTCTCTGCTGGTGAATTGGTGGAAAGTTCTCTGCACTGCCTGGGATGTCATCGTGTATGATCTTGTGTTCACCTTGTTCTTCCCGTTTTCTCCTCCCCCGTCCTCACCTCCTGCCCTCTCTCCTTCCTGTTCTCTCTCCCTTCCCTTTCCTTGTCTTCTGGTCTCTCCTCTTCCTGGTGGTGGTGGTGTCGGTGCAGCTGAGGTGGCAGGCAGCAAGGTTGTCCCTGCACTACCAGAGAGTGGCCAGTCAGAGCCTGGGCCACCTGAAGTGGAAGGCGGAACAAAGGCTACGGGTAATAACTTTCTCCTTGGAGCTAAAGACAGGCCAGGACTGGAGTGTGGAACTTGTGAGGGCAGAGTCAGACCCCTGCCCATGGTCACACACACACCTACAAGCTCCCTCAGCTGCCTGGAATGGGGAGGAGGAGGAAGATCTGGCTCTAAAGACAGGGATAGGCCCTGTGCTGTCTTAAGAATCCACCTGTCCAGGCTCCTGTTCAGAGTGGCAGGGATAAATGCCTGTGTGCAATTGTGGGAGGGGCAGGGAAGCCTGGCCTGGTTCTGGGGACCCAGTGTCCTTCACCTGATACACGAGCAGCCACTTCCCCACCTCAGCCGCCGCTCCAGTGTCACTGTGGAAATCGGCTGAAAGGGCCCCCCAGGTTCCACGGTGGTTCTCTGTGCTTCCTGCCTGTCAGGAACCCTCCACATCCTTCCTCCAGCTCTCTCTGACACCCCTTGGTTGGGTCAAGGGACCTCCAGAGGATCATGGCATGGATGGAAGAGGGGCAGGGCGGGGCTGCAGTTCATCCAGAGCTGGAGTCAGGCAGGGCAGGAGGGCTGCTGCCTGCTCCTTTCAAAAGAGCCTGAAACCAGTCCACAATCTGTTTACTTAAGGACGGGGAGCCACTCTGATTTCCCCAAATGAAATACTGCAGCTCTGCCACTTCTCCCTTGAGTTCACCACTCAGCATCTCCCCTGGGTTGGGGCCAGACTGAACAAAGTGCCATCTAGAAAATCTCGGGAGTGGCCGAGCGCGGTGGCTCATGCCTGTAATTCCAGCACTTTGGGAGGCCGAAGCGGGCGGATCACGAGGTCATGAGATCGAGACCAGCCTGACCAACATGGTGAAACCCCATCTCTACTAAGAATACAAAAATTATACAAAATTAGCTGGGCATGGTGGCACGGGCCTGTAATCCCAGCTAATCGGGAGGCTGAGGCAGGAGAATTGCTTAAACCCAGAAAGCGGAGGTTGCAGTGAGCAAAGATCACGCCACTACACTCCACCCTGGTGACGGAGCGAGACTCCGTCTCAAAAAAAAGAAAGAGTCTCGGGAGCAGGGCTTTTAGGGGGCTGGCAGACAGTGAGCAAGGCCCGTGTGCTGCAAGTTCATCTGGAGAGGACTGCCTGGCCTGCTCTGTCAGGTGGCTAGGGAATCCCACCGGAGCGGGAGGATAGCTTCAACTTCTCTGTTTGCCTCCTGATCTCATTCTCTTACTGTGGGGACAGGGAACTGCTTTTATGTCAGCATGCCAGCAGGACCCCTGGACTCAAGCACCGACCACTCAGGGGTACCCACAAGCCCCCCTCAGCCTGACAGCGTCCCTGCAGGGCAGGCAGAGCCTCGGCCTCAGCTGCAGGGAGGCAATGGAGATCCAAGACGCCTCAGCCGCTCTCCCCCAAGCCTGGCTCTCAGGGACGTAGGCATGATCTTCCGTACCATTGAGCAACTCACCCTCAAGCTCAACAGGCTCAAGGTGAGGGAAACAAGGCTTGGGTCCCTGCAGGCCTTCAGTCCATCACTCCAAAACCATTCCCCATGAGTGAGATGTGTGTCTTCACGGGAGCCCTAGATCCTGTCCTGGCCCGGGAATCTTCCCCCAGCCACCCTTAAATCACAGCCCCATTCCCAAGGTCCAGCACAGATCAAAGTATGACCCCTTCCCCAGGGGTCTTAGGAATAGAAGGACTTGAGCAGACATTCCCCCGCCAACTCTTCCAGGATATGGAGCTGGCCCACAGAGAGCTGCTCAAGTCCCTCGGGGGAGAGTCATCTGGTGGCACCACGCCTGTGGGCAGTTTCCACACAGAAGCAGCTAGATGGACAGACGGCTCCCTCTCACCTCCCACTAAGGAGCCCCTGGCTTCTGACTCCAGGAACAGCCATGAACTGGGGCCCTGCCCTGAGGATGGTGAGTGAAGCCAGGTCCCTCTCAGTACCTACCATAGGGGAGAAGTCCGCCACCTGGTGAGGACACATCACTAAGCAGTGAGAGATAGTGGCTCTGAGAGTCTGGTTTCCCCTTGAGTGAAACGAATTCATTCCATCAGCTTCAGAGAGGGATCTTTTTAGGGAAGTCCCACAGAAGCTCCCCGGAAAAATGGGGAGCTTAGAATTGAGCCCTCTTTTTCCTTGTATATGGAGGTAACAAACCAGGAGGAGCCTGGTCTCACATCTAAGATCTGTACTTTTTAAAATTACGTATATGTGTGTGTGTGTGTGTATGTGTATATATACATATATAAAATATAAATATTTTCTATTTCTTCGAGACAAGGGCTGGCCTGGCTATGTTGCCTAGGCTGGTCTCAAACTCCTGGGCCCAAGTGATCCTCCCTGCTCAGCCTCTGAAGCAGCTGGGATTGCAGGTGCACACACAGTGCCAGCCTAAGACTGGTGCTGATTAAATGGTTCAGAACCACACTGGGTGAGCCAGGGACACAGCTATGTCATAACTCAGGAAGACAAGGCATGTACCTACCTGATCTAAGGGCTTTAGGGGCTGATGAAAGTGGAGTTCAGTAGACAACCCTTTTCAAGCCCTGCAAGAAAGTGGGGTTTCTGGAGGAGAAGGAAGGTGCTGAAGGGGCTGCTCTCGTGAGCCTGAAGACTTTCTAGACAGATCATGTGGAAGCAGTCACCTCAGGCTGGCCAGTTCCTTACCTTCATCCTCCTCCCACAGGCTCTGACGCCCCGCTGGAAGACAGCGCAGCAGACGCAGCCGCGTCACCAGGACCATAACCGTGCAAACCACCAAATCCTCTGTGTCCCCACTCCTCCTTCAGGCACTGGCCTGAGACCAGGGCACAGGGTAGGGGGGATCCCAATGCTCCTCCCTGTGGAGGAGGCAGTTGGGGAAACTAGGATCCAGCCAAGGCCTTGGGGGAGACCCGCATGTTGCTTGGTCTGCTCAAATCGAAGTCAAGTTTCAGTGTCTTTTCCCTCCCTCAGCCCAACCCTCCAAGGCCTTGTGTCTCGAAAGCATGCTGACTGCATTTGAAAGGCCCCCACTCACCATGGTCTGCCCTCACCCTACATGTGCGTGCACGCCTGTATGTGCGCTGCCCTCAGACATGCAAGTGAAAGGAGGAGGCTTCTGTGTAAATGCACTTTCTTCCTCCCTCTTTCTCCGTAAGACCCCAGGCGGAGGTGGGTGCCTCCCCTCCCCTCTTTGTCACTTTGGTTTCCTATAAATATGTATGTATCGTATGTGCATCTTTGCTATTGTAAATAACTTTGACCTTTTTTGTTTCTGTTCCTGAAGTGCTGGAGGCAGTTATATGGAAGAAGCTGCTTAGGGAAGAGGGGGTTCACTTTTATCTCCTAGTTAACAACCCAGCTCGAGGATCGAGCCTAAAGGGGGAGCCAGGCCTGAGTGTCCCTGTTGCTGTGAGTGGGAAGGTCTTCTGGCTCCCCGTCCCACCTGGCTCCAGAGCCTGCCCTCCACAGCTTGCTGCCGGGCTACTCCCTCCCTCCCTGGACGTCTCATCTTCACAAGATGGGGACCATGGGGAGTTTCTTACCCCACCTATGTCCCTCCTTCCCCACCCTGTCCCTGTAGAGAACCAGTGAAGCAGGTACGGAGCTGAAGACTGGGCCCAGGAGGTGGGGATAGCGGGTCTGAATGCTGAGTCCCTGAATTCACCCAGGACCATCCAAGCGGCCACCACAGCATTGGCCCCATCACCATGTCCTCACCCAACTCTCCCTGATGAATAGAATATACACACTGTGCTAGGTGTATATATACATATATATATATATAAATATATATATAATATATAAAATATAGATATGGAAATGACTGTTTTGCTGTTAAGATAATGTATACTCTTTTATTTTATTCCTTTCATGGTTAAGATTTTTTTTTAAGAAAAGTTAAATATTCTTCAATGGTGGTATGTGTGTTTCTTGGAATCACTGTGATAAAAGGTACGGTGTTTGTTCCCTGTAAGACTGGATAGGATTGGATAGTGGGAACCAGAGGGAGCCCTCTCATCCCTAGACCCAGGTCTTGCCTGTTCCCTCGCCTGTTCCTTCAGATGTGTACTCGCTGAACTAGGGGCTGGGCAAACTGAAGTTATACAACCCCCATGGAGAAAACATGACAAGACACTGATTCCACACACAAACACACATATATATGTATATAAAGGAGCAGTGGACCCATAGTCAAGAGGTCTCATGAGCTGCGCTCAATGAGCTTGAGGACTTTAAAAGCCAAACCTAAGCCGGAGGGTTGCCTTGGGCCTGGCCAGTTCGTCACTGTCATCCATCCACATCCTCCCACAGACGCAGCCACATCACCAAGACTAACCATATCACCTCTGTCTCCTGACATTCAGTGTTAGATTCAAGTGACAAACTCTCTTCCAGCCCTAACCCTGACTCCCTCTCACAATCCTCAGCTATGTCCTCATTAGGGTACAGTGTATTTGGGCATCAGAATTGATACAGGAGTCATTAATGATGAAGGGTGGGATAAGGATATGGGCTGAAGGGGTCACCGAAGCTCTGGAGGACATGGCAAGGTTCCCTGCAGAAGCTGGGGTGACCATCCAGCACCTCAATGTGTTCAGTGTTGGGAATTCAAAGAAATGATGGGTTTTTCCTGGAGAAGCTCGCTCTACAACCAGCTGCAGAGACAGGGGCAGTCAGACTAGGAGGGCTCCAGGCACTCAGAGGCAGGAGACAGGCCTAAGCGCCACTGAGCCACACAAAGTAAGATGGCAGGACAAGGGAATTCTAGGTAGGCAGAGGCAGTGGAGTGAGGGAAGTAGGACTAGAGAATGTGGAACAGGTTGAATCTGCTCAGAAGTGAGGAAGGAAGGCTGGTCCTTGTTGATCTGCGCCTTCTCGGACACTGCTATAGGTTACAGGTGGGCTCCCCAAAGCCACCTGCAATGGCAGGTGACCTCAGTGGAGGCAGCACTGAAGGGTAAAGGTTTGGGGACCGTGACTTGGCTCAGGAACCTCACACCTCTGGTTTCAGATTGCTGACTTCTGCAGGTGGGTTATTAGGGTTCATGTTCAATGCTTAGCCTTTGCTATGTAGATGTTGAGCGTTTAGCACCCTCTCCAAAGTGGCCTGCCAAGCCTTTGTTCATTTTCTTAAGCTGAACCTTACCTCTCCTCCAAAGTAGTCAAACACCTGGGCCAGCCAGATGGGAAAGCTTGCTTAATTCCTCTGCTTTACCTACTCCTGCTCCCACTCTCCTCCCAAGCTTGTGCGTGTCAGTTATTAATCCCTATCCCAAATCTTTCTGAATGCAAACCCTGGCATAATACATGTCCCCTAGGGAACACGGTGGGGCATGGCTATTGCCTGAGCAAGGAAGAACTAGCCCCCAGGAGGCAGAAGGGCAATGTCCCTGGCTAACTGAGGCCAGAGGGGCTGAGATCATCCCCAGCAGAACTGTAATTCAGACCCCTTTTCTGCCATTCTTGGCCATGTAACATGGACAGACACAAAATCTAAATGTTCCAAGTAGTTCTGGAAGAAAGTTTTCAGACAACCTCAAGGAAAAGTATAGCAACAGACTTTGTTATTGGTCTGAGATCTCCCCCAGGGAGGTCAGCCCACACAGGGACAGGAGGTGCTTCTGAGTCTCAGAGGCAAGCAGGTGGGAGGGGCTAGGGGAAGAATGCCATGGCCTCATCCTCCCTGAGTTTGGCCTTGATGGGATCCCTTGGCAACATCAGCTCCTGGATTATGGCGTACGCAGGACATTGTGGGGCAAAGCAATTTTTCTGAAAAGAAAAGGAAGGCTGACATCTGACAAGAGGAATGAAGATTAGTCCTCTGGGAGAAAAAAAAAAATGGTCCTGGTGCAGGGTGGGTTAGGGGCTGGGGGACATGCAGAAAAAGCCGAGTGATTAATACTGCTGATCTTCCAGCAAGAGGAACGGAGGTTATGTTGTGATTTTTACAAAGAAGCAGAGAAACTACAGAGCTTCCTTGGAAATGGGGAGACAGAAGCTGCCTGCAGCAGCTGTCTAGTGTGACAGCTGATTGATAGGGGCAAGCTCTGCTTCAGCAGGAGAGAGTGAAAGGGACTCACAGCGAGGGACAGCCACAGCAGCCCCACTGGACCCTTGGACACACTCTTGGCCTTGGAGAACTGCATCTGATACTGCACTGTGGCGAGGAAGCCCTCCAGACCCACCTCTGTGATGCGGTTCCCTGGTGGAAGGTGCAGACAGGTGGCCTCTTAGCACCACAGGCCTCACTGGCACCTGACACACCAGACATCCCCAGCAACCCAGTTCCTCCAGCTCCCCACTCCAGACTCACTGGCCCAGGCACACCTTTCCCTGACCTGACCCTTCACCCAGCTCTTCACACACACCCCATCTAACTCCCCTCATTACTCCAATCGCCTGTCCCCAGCCTCCCAGACTCAGCACTTCCCCTGGCCCCTCAAGCCGTGTGCAAGAGAGCCTTGGGGAACATGTAGCCCAAAGATGGGAGGACCAGGTCTGCTCCATAGAGTCAGGGCAGACACCCTCAGGCAGGACAGGACCCAGGTAGCCTCATGGCAGGAGGACAGAGGAGGTTGGCAGACATACGGAGGAGGTTGAGGTGCAAAAGGACCTTGTTCCCAGGCATGAAAACTTTCCCATCTCGGTGCTCCACAGGCTCCAGGAGAGGGTTGATCACCTCAGTAGCCTCAACAACCAGCTGCTAAAGCAGAATACTAATTGCAGCAGACAGCAGGGGAGCTGGTCAACAGGCCATTCATTCATTCATTCAACATACATGTTTTGACTGCCGGCTATAGTCCAGGCTTTGTCCCAGGTGCTGGGGATACAAAAATAAATAAGCCCATACCCTCAAGAAGCTCCTTTGTGTTGGGGAGCCAGAAAGTGAAAGTAACGTGGTCTAGAGTGAGCACTGATAGAGGCAAACTCAGAGCACTGTGGGAGCACGGAAAGGGAATACCTAGGCCAGGCCAGGAAGGGTCTCCTGTGAATGCACATCATGTACGGGAAAGGTGTTCTAGGCAAAAAAGCAGGTGCAAAGGCTCTGGAAGTGTGAAACAGTATGTCACGTTCAGGTTTTACTAAGTGTTTCCTAACACCTAGAGCAATGAGGAGAATAGATTGGAGGGAAGTGACTGACAATGACGGGCACGATGAAAAGAAATTGCAATAGTCCTAGTGACAATCAGCAGCCTGATGAAGACAGAGGCAGAGATGAAAAATGGAAACTGAAAGCCAACCCCAACCTCTTCCTGCCTCTGAACATCCTCTTTTGTAAGATTTTGTCTTGGGTGCCAGAGAAGACTCCTGAAAGGAGACGGGCCCTTCCCTGCCTAGGGTGTGCAGGGAGTCTTCCGATGGAAGCAAAAAGTACAGAGAGGCAGATGCTCAGGCAGCTGACAGAATGGAGGGATGAGGGACGGTAGGAGCACTGGAGGCAGCCCAGGAAGACTTCCAATGCAAGCAGCAAGTTGGTCCAAGTTGAAAGGGGGCACAGAAGATCCAGGGGCAAGAGAGAGAGGGTCTGAAGAAGGACCTATGCACAGGGTAGCGTGGGGCAGTGCCATGACCATAAAAATGCGCTGGCTTCCTCAGGGAGCTGCTGAGAGGGGCAAAAAAGAAGACACTTTGTTCCTATGCAACAGTCCAAGCAAGTGATGGAGGTGGTGATGAGGAACTGAGGGCCTCTGGGGAAGCAGCCTGGCTGAGTTGAGACAGCAGATCCAAAGTGTGGGCTACTAATAGACAAGTAAAAGTAGAATAGGCCTGCTCCCACTATTCCCACAGAAGCCCAGGGTGAGATGGGAGGGGGTTTCAGGTGAGGTTGGGAGAGGAGTGGAGGACAAATTTGAAAGTAAATGGCTGCTGCCACAGCATGGGGCTGGAGACCACATTCCAGCAGGGGCTAGGGTGAGAGGTCTCAGGCAAGCCTGGAATCCCAGGGGTGTGCCCCCTGCCTCCACTCCTCCTGGCAGCTTACCTCGGACTCCGGGAGGATGCTGCGCTTCTCTCTGCTCCCGATCTTGATCCCTTTTATCCTGCTTGGCTTCTGCTCAGGGATGGTTACCTCTGGGGCCAGAAGAGCAGCCAGAATGCACAGTGCACACTTCTAATGCCACCCAGCCTCCCTCCCCAGAAAGAACAGGCTAGATGAGGCAAAGAGACCCCCCAACTTTGGGTTTGGGTCCAACAGAAACGGCTGGAGGGGGCTGGGTGTAGTAGCTCACACCTGTAATCCCAGCACTTTGGGAGGCCAAAGCAGGAGGATCACCTGAGGTCAGGAATTTGCAACCAGCCTGGCCAATATGGTGAAGCCCTGTCTCTACTAAAAATGCAAAAATTAGCTGGGCGTGGTGGCGCATGCCTGTAATCCCAGCTACTGGGTAAGCTGGGGCAGGAGAATTGCTTGAACCCAGGAGACAGAGGCTGCAGTGAGCCAAGATCGCACCTCTGCACTCCAGCCTGGGCAACAGAGTGAGACTCCATCTAAAAAAAAAAAGAAAAGAAAAAAAGAAATGACTGGAGGGGGCCCCAGCTAGGTGGGTGGGTTCTTTGAAGACAGGGCCACAGAGCTCCAGCTCCAACAAGAGGAATGAGGACAGCAGTGGGTCAGGATGTCTGGGCTGGATGCGGCTCTCCACATCATCCCTCTGTAAGAAGGAAATCAAGCCCAGAGGGACATGGCGAGATGAGCTCCAGGCAGGCGCACCCAGGCCCAGAACAGCCTCCTGCACCCGTCCAGGCACTCTTCCCTCCTCCACACAGGAAGGTGCCGCCAAAGGGCGCCCGCACTTACTCCCCTTGCCTGCCTTTGTGGCATCTTCTTTCTTAGGGGTTCCTTGTGTGGGTGACTGCCCAGACCCCGACTTCTCCTCTTTCTTGGCCAATTCCTGTGGAGAATGTGAGAAGAGAGGTGGAAGTCCCACCTCCGGAGGGGATGGGCAGTGGTGAGGGAAGGAGCCCAGATTAGGACCTGCAGCCTTAGGGGGAACTTCAAAGGCCCATGTGACCTTCTTCCCTCCACCGCCTCTGCACACGATGGAAGCCCCCTCCCCTGTCCATCCAGTGCCCAGGCTCTGTCCCATTGCACACCTACCCATGACTTCTCCTTTTTCTTGCCCAGGCCCTTAGGGGTTTTCGTTGTCTGCGTCTTGTCTGTCTTGTCCACCAATGCACTATTGCTGATCCCTACCATCTGACTCTTCTCACGGTCCGTTTTGGAGTCCCCATGTCGAGAGGAGGAGGGCTGTGCTCACAAATGGGAGGGAAAGGAGGAAGAAGCCAGAGTCCCTTCCTCAGTGGGGGCATGAAAGGTAGCTGTATGCATACTTGGGGAGCAGTCGAGCTGACAAGCACCCTCCCACCCACCTCCCTGCCTAATAATCTGTATAGGACTTCTCTGGGGTGAGATGCTCTGGGGAAGAAATAGCAGACGGACCTGGGTAGGGGTGATATGAACGGTGAGGCAGGGTCTCAGATTCTCATATTGAGGGAAAAAAATAGCAGCTTTTATTGAGCTAAGTGCCAGGCGCTATTTTAACTGCATTGCAGGAAATAAGTCACTAAATCCTCTCAACAGTCATGAAATAGGTACAATTACCCACTTACAGATGAGGAAACTAAGGCAATGAGAAGTTAAGTAACACAGGCCAGGTGCAGTGGCTCATGCCTGTAATCCCAATACTTTGGGAGGCCAAAGTGGGCAGATCATTTGAGACCAGGAGTTCGAGACCAGCCTGGTCAACGTAGCAAAACCCCATCTCTACTAAAAAAAAATACAAAACTTAGCTGGGCGTGGTCGCACACACCTGTAATCTCAGCCACTCAGGAGGCTAAAGCAGAAAAATCGCTTGAACCCGGGAGGCAGAAACGTCAGTGAGCTGAGATCGCACCACTGCACTCCAGCCTGGGCAACAGAGCCAGACTCTGTCTTAAAAAAAAAAAAAAAAAAGTTTAGTAGCTTGCCCAAGATTACAAGCTGGGATATGGATGAGCCGGATTTCAGGTCCAGATGTTCTCAATCTAGTGTGGTATCTCTGAACCAGTACACTCTACTGCCCATGAGGTGGTTATGCAATTAGAGCCTGCCCAGCAGGCGCCTGGCAAACGTCTGTGCACAAATCGGAGGGAAAGACAGTCACGACAGAGGGTGGAGATTAAACCGGATGGCCAGTTTGCTGAAAAGCAGCGGACTTGGGGAGTGGGCTCGAGGGTCAGAGGCGCTCTCCGCTGGTCCTGGCGCCTTGGGGCTCCTCACCGATCGCGAGCGCTCCTGCGTCCCTTTCTCCAGCAGGAGACGCCGGCGCTCCACCACCTCCGTGTGCGTCAACTCGAAGGCGCGCAGGACCTGAAGGAGGCTGGCTCTCAGCGGTCGGCTGCCTTGGCCCGTCCACGCCCCGGCCCCACCTGGTCGGCACACCCACCTCAGCCAGCTTCAGGGCGCCCTTGTCCTGGATGCGATTGTGGGCCAGGGACAGCCAGAGCAGGGAACGGTTCAGCCGGAGACCCTAAGAAGCGGGCAGGGACGCGTGAGCCGCCTGAGGCGCCCCTGCTCCCAGCGGGTCCCTCCCGGCCGCGCACGCACGTCGGCGATGTAGCCCGCGCCCTCGTCCCCGATGTGGTTGAAGCCCAGGTTGAGCGAGACGAGGGTCCGGTTGCAGCTGTGCAGCGTGGACAGTGCCTGGCCCAGGAGTTGCGCCCCGCGGTCGTCGATGTTGTTGTTCCGCAGAGACAAGTGCGCAATCCTGGGGCAGCCAGAGGGAGAATGTGGGTCGCTGGAAACGGTACAGGGCGCCCGCCGGAATACGGGAGACTTGAGGGCTTGAGGGGGCCGTCTGGTCTGAGGATGTAGGGGCAGGAATCGACAGCCCTTGCCGAGATGGTAGGGGGACAAGGAAGGGCGGGGACTAAAAATGGCTTGGAATTTCGAGACAGGCCCAGAGAAAGGGTGTGAGGGCAGGGAGTCTCACGTGCTGTCCAAGGCCATGAGCTTATGATAGGACTGCTCCGGCAGTGGGTTCCCCTCCAGAGACACCTTCCTGAGGGCAAGTGAGATCTGAGAACTAGAAGGTACCACTGAGGCCAGGTAAGGGAGGGGAACAGAGAGGAAGTGTGCTTCCCTGGGAAGCAGCTAGGAAGCAGAGTCGAAGGATTGCCCCCCAATATAGGAAAGATATGTGACAATTCCCCAGACTAAAAATTAACAGGTGTGCCTGTTGTGAAGGGGCTGCTCCCCAAAGTTGGTGACCCAAGGTAGGGTGGCCCCTAAGATGGCCTTCAGTGGTCCCCACCTCCTGGAACTCATGCCCCTGGGTCATCACTTCCCCTTGAGTGTGGACTTCATATTAGAAGTGACTCACTTCTGGCCGAGCACGGTGGCTCACGCCTGTAATCCCAGCACTTTTTGAGGCCAAGGCAGGCGGATTGCCTGAGCTCAGGAGTTTGAGACCAGCCTGGGCAACAGGGTGAAACCCCGTCTCTACTAAAAATACAAAAAGTTAGCGGGAGGTGGTGGTGTGTGCCTGTAATCCCAGCTACTTGGGAGGCTGAGGCAGAAGAATCACTTGAACTCCGGAGGCAGAAGTTGCAGTGAGCCGAGATTGT
>NW_012104454.1:1346375-1361409 GCF_000951045.1 Mandrillus leucophaeus | reverse complement strand
AAGAAGAAGAAGAAGCAGGAGGAGGAGGAGGAGGAGGAGGAGGAGGAGGAGGAGGGAGGAGGAGGGAGGAGGAAGGAGGAGGAAGGAGGAGGAAGAAGGAGGAAGAAGGAGGAAGAAGGAGGAAGAAGAAGAAGGGTGGTGGGGTGGAGGGAAAGAAGTGCCTGGCTTCTAAGAACAGAACATGGCAGAAGAGATGGGACAGCACTTCCGGGTTTAGGCTACAAAGGCTGTGGCTTCCATCTTGACTGCTCTCTGGCACTCTCTCAAATGGCCAGCTGCCATGTGGTAAGGACACTCGAGGCAGCCTGTGGGGAGGCCCAGGCAGCCACACAAGCGAGCCTGGAGGGAGATTCTCCACCGCAGTTGATCCTTGAGGTAACTGCAGCCCCAGTTGGCAGCTGTACAGCAACCTCAAACCCTGAGCCAGAGCACTCAGCTAGCCCACCCCCAGGTCATCTCACAGCAGCTATGAGATCATAAATGTATGTCCTTTTAAGCCACTGAATCTTGGGGTTAATTTGTCACACAGCAAAAGATAACTATAACATGAGCATCCACACGGCAGTGGCTTCTCTAACAGTGCTGTGAGAGTGGAGGTCCTTTTCTAAGTTACAGCAAAAACTGAACTAATGGCTAGAAATGACTCCATGTAAAAATTTGCTCCCATGATTTCTTATTTTGTTCAACCTTTCAGCCTGCCTCATCTGTCACATAAACTTGATTACATTCAGTTTAAATTTGTGTATGTTGCTATGACTTACTCTTACACATTATTTACAGATGAATTAATACAGTTGTTTTCTGCTAGCTAATTCCCATGATGGAATGAAACATGTTTCATGGTGTTTTACAGAGTGCGGGGGACCCCAACCTGAAGAAGATACAGTCCCTGCCCTCAAGGAGCACCCAAGCCATCCACAGGAGGAAGACAGGCAAGCCACTGCACGGAGGGGTACCCCTCCATGAAGCAAGAGGCAGGGTTATGTGGGAGCCTAGAGAAGGGGCAGGACCAAATCAGCCTTGCCCCTTACACTCCCAACCACACCTGTAGTTACCTGCCCCATGCCTTGCTCCTGCTCCTTCCCATACAAGTATGCCCTTTCCCAATTCCCTCTCTGGCCTGCTCCTAGGCCTCCTTCAGCTCAGTACCACCTCCTCCAGGCAGTCTTCCAGGTCTTCCTGCCCCACATCCATAAAGTGAGGTGGCACTTCTCTCTGCCCACTCCCTCCCCCGATGAACCAGTCCTCCATCACCAGTCTCCACATTGCCCTGCAGTATTTATTCTTTTGTCCTTTTCTCTCTCTCCCTGGACTGTGAGTTCCTGGAGGATAAGAACTTGCCTTACCAGCCCCTAGTACAGGACCAGGGCCCCAGGCAGCCAGGAAGGAGAGCGAGAACCTCTGGGGAGGGAGTAGAGGGTAATGAGACTAATGCAGGGGAGACAGGATGAGCCCCTGAAGGTCAGGTTCTTTGGGTGCTGGTGTGGGCAGAAAAGCGGGCCTGGCTTCTTGTCTAATGGGGGTATCATGATCCAACAGACTTTGCCTGCTTCTGATTCCACAGGGATGCCAGCCAGGCCCACAGGAGCTGGGACCTGCCACTTCCATCCCCACACTGCTTCCCTCTGACCACCCGCCCAGCCAGGCTGCCCAGGCACTGGGGGCCTCTCCCTCTGCTGACCTGAGCGTGGATGAACAGAGAGGCAGGAGCTCGATGAAGGTGGTCAGGGTCTTATCCGTCAGTCCCACCTTCCAAAAGCTGGCGTGGGCGGTAAGTGCAGAAACACCGAGGTAGAGCGCTGCCTCCTACTGGAAAACTCTCCCCACACCGACCTCCCAGCGGCGCCCTTCCTCATCCCCCACCTCCCACCTCCCCACCGTCTCCAGGGTCTCCCATGCCCCTTGGTTCTCTCTCCCAAGCCACCAGGAGCCCCAACTCCCACTCTGGCCTCCCGCCCATCCCCCCAGTGCCTCTCACTTGATGGCCTGTAGCTGGGTGAGCGGGGGCAGACATTTAGAGAAGATACCCAGAATCCGTTCTTCAACCTTCCAACCTACGGGCCAAGAGGAGGCAGGTCTGAGGCGCCCGGGGTCTGAGGCGCCCGGGGAGCGGGAGGGAGCTGGGGCAGGTGGGGGGAGCGGGGCTCACCGCGGATGTAGATTTCCTTCACCGACTTGCTGTCCTCCTGCTCCAGCTCCACCTGGATGGTGGGCCGGAAGAACACGTATTTGCTCTCCAGGCTGTTGAGGCTGCAGGATCCCGACAGCCGCGGATCGTCTGGAAGGCAGAGGTGAGGAGGGAGGGGAACAGCCACCTCCCCAGGCTCCACGCTGGGCCGGCCCACGGGTGCCCGGGTGGGATTGGAGGACACCACCAGCGCGGGAGGCGCCGGCCTGCGGGCGCTGCCTCTCCGGCCACGCGCGCCTCTGCTGGGATTTGGAAAGGAAGACGGGAGACTCCTCCACCTCCTCACCGGCCTCGTCGAATCCCCCCGCCCCCAACTCACACACACACACGGCCCCGCGTCCCTCCATTTGGCCCGGAGTGGGAAGGGAGGCTGAGGATGGACGAAGCGACCCTGGCAGGCACCGGGGAGCTCCACTGTCACTCACCTAGGGTGGCCTTTTCCGATAAAGACGCGGAGGGGACGAAGGGCGGGTGGGGGCGGGGCCGGTTGACAACTTTGGGGAAGTCCGTGTAGCCCAATCGCGTGCAGAGCTCGGCGAAGTCGATCTCGAGGACCCCCGTGCACTGGTACTCCTCTGCGGGGGCGGGCGGGGGTGTGAGAGAAGGAGCCGCACCCACCCCCGCATCCCCAAGCTCACCCGCGCAGGCGGAGGGGCCCTCCTCAGATGGATATTTTTGCAGCCATTCAACTTGCAAATGCCTGGAAGAACGGACGCTGAAAACACTTGATAGGAAACGGGGAAAGCAAGAGCTCGGAGAAAGGGGATTAAGGGGCATGCGTACACGGTAGACAACGGGGTCGCCTCTTCTGTGTGCTGGCTTTCCCACTCCCAGGTCAAAGCCACTGCCACCCCTGCTCTCCACTCCCAGCCTGGGCCTCCGCCTTTCCCAGGTGTCCCCAGCCCTGCCTCCTCCTCACAAGACTTCTTTTCCTGCTGGAACTGCTCAGGGTCCCTGGGAGAAAGAAGCGCAGGCCCGATGTGAGTTCCTTTCCACTCCTACTCCTTCCCTACACATACACCCAAGTGCAGCAGAACGATACTTTTATTTAACACTTCCCCTGTCCAGTGTGTTTATATAGCACTTCCTAGCGTCCAGTGCTGTTTGAAACGCTTTAGAAATATTAACTCATTTGTGAGTTATATTAATTCACACATGCCCACCACATCCCAACATGAGGGCTGTGCTATGCGAACTTGAGACTCTGAGTCTTCAAGGGACACTTGCACTTTCTGGCTGCCCATCATGGGCATCCCAGGAAGAAGTGCCTCCTAGAGATGGGACGGGAGTCCCTGCCAAGTGCTAGACTGGAGCTCCATAGAACACCACGCTGGCCACAGGGGCAGGTGCTGCAGGAGCTGTGTAGGGGAGGGACACATGCAGCTCAGCAGTAGGGAGCTTGCCTGAGGGCGTGGTGGGGCTGGCAGGATGCAGAGAGGCTCAAGGGTTCATGGGGAAAGGCATGAGAGACATGTTCCTCTTGTGTCCGGCCATCAGTGGGAACCCAGGCACACAGCCAAATGGATGAAGCAGGTAAGAGGGCATAGGGAGGTTGCAATGTCCCCTTGGTCTGGCTGGCTCCTGCACACCTCCCTGCCCTCCCAAGCTTACGTCTGCTGGGAGAGCCCCTCATGCTTTCTTGCTTCACTCATACCTCCCTTCTCAAGAACAGAGATTCTCAAGCTTTAACATCTTAAAAATCACCTGGAGAGCCTGTTGAAACAAATTTCCTGGGCCCTATCCTACAGAAATTCTGATTCTGTAGACCAGGTGAGGGCCATGACTTTGCATTTTTAGCAACTTCCCAGATGATGCTGAAGTTGCTGGTCCAAGGACAGCACCTTGAGAAGCCCTGCTGTAAAACAGTGCTGCCCCACAGTACTTCATGCCGTGGTGGAAATGGGTTCTCTCTGCACTTTAGCAGGTAGCTACCTGTCAGACAGCACAGCTCTTCTCCCTCCCACATCCCTTGCTCATGCTCGCTAATGATCTCACCTCGTAACTTCTTGAGAATTAAAGCCATTAGATAGGATGTCCTCTAAATCCCTACACTTTCCTATATCAGCCATCACTCTCTACCAGACACGAGCCCACATCTGCCCCTGCCACAGCACACAGTGATGTCTGCTAAGGCCACCGTGACCTCCATGTTTTCCTATCCAGGTGCCTGTGCAGGTGTCACTCCCATTCTCTCCTACCTCTCTGCTGGCTGCTCAGGCTCCCCTGCCAGCTCCTCATCCTCTACTACCTGTAAGGCTGGATCCTGAGCCCTCTCCTCTTCTCTGTTTATACTTCCTGCCTCGTTATGGGATCTCTTTCATTGTCAGGACTTAACTATGCCAGAACATCAGCAGCTTCCAAAGTCACAACTCCACCCTTAACCTATCTTAGTCACTGTTGACCCATGTGTCCAGCTGTCCAGCTGGCATCACCCCTTGGAGCTCCTGCCTTACATGCACCTCCTTTGGGCTTTCCCATCTCCATGAATGGCACCTCCTCCTACCCAGTGCCCAGTCCAGAAGCCTGAGAATCATTCTTGCTATGTCGCTCACTCCCTACCCTGTCCAATCCTTTACCAACTCTTATTACTTCTACCTCAAAAGTGTTTCTTTGAGAGGCCTAACCCAACCACCCCTCACCATTCTCACTGCCCTATCCCAACTCCCACTGTCCCCGGACTAGGCTGTTGAAATAGTCTGGTAACTCATCTCTCTGCCTCCTTCCATCCTGTTTTCTATACAGCAGCCATCGTTTTGTGTGTGTGTGCGTGTGTATGTGTTGAATGTAACTGGCTTCATACTTGTAGGGGATTCTATACTGTCTTGTCTTCCCTTCCAGAAGATGTTCTTTCTCCAGCTCTTATAATTCCTTCCCCTCATCCACCAGCACTGACAAGGAGATAGCACCTGGCTAATGCTGAACCATCAGAGCTTTCTCCCAAGTTGTTTTACTTTGATTCCAGAGACAGCAAGTTCTTGTCCCTGTGATGTTGAAGCTGGCAGATTTGTATCAAAAAGTCTTCTGATACATTTTCCCTTCATGCTTAGTTTGATTGGGGTTCTATCACTTACATCAAAAAGGGCCGTACATCTACTTATACCATTCTACTCGTTTTCCTTTCCCAGAGGATGTAAACCCCATGGGAGCAGGACCATGTCCATCTCATTCTCCTCCCTGACATACCTGGCCTCATGGCTGGCATTTGGAAAGTAATTGTTGAATCAATGAATGAACATCTGTAAACTCTGTTCAAAGACACCTCCTGGCAACCCCCCTGGTGCCCTCACCCCCCGGCCTTCCTCTCTTCTATATCTTATCCCATCTTACTGGTATTTGTCACTGTCCCAAACCAGAGTGTGGGTTCTTTAAGATCAAGTTCAATTCAAACATCTATCAAGCCGAGATGCAGGAACTCAACCTGGGTATGTATGAGTTCAGCCATAGCCATCGAGCAGTGAGTAGTTAGTTGGAACCCGGGAAGACGTAGCCTGGAGGCCCGATCACCCAACCCCGGCGCCAGCGTACCAGGGCTTTTGGGCTCCTCCTCTCCCACGGGAGGCAGAACAGTCGCCGGCTTCTCTTTGGCCGCGCGCTCTCCCTTTTTGGTCACCGCGCCGGAAGACTTCTGGGTCCCCGGACGCGGGGCCCTGGGTGAGGCCCCCGGCGCGCTCTGCTCGCTCGACATGCTGGTGTTGTCTGCAGCGTCTCTGGGACCTTCGTCGGGGCGGGAAGGTAGGAGCGCACTCTATGGGGCTCACTCTGGGGGTGGCTGAATCAGGGGATCTCTGTTCCGCGTCCAGGGACCGGATCCGACTGGTCTGGGGTGGCGTCGCCTACGCGTCCCTCTCCAAGACAACCGCACGAGGCGGGAGGGCCCGAGGGAAAGGGGCAACCGCAGAGAGCACGCGGGGCCGACAGGGGGCGCCGCAGGGCAGAGCAAGGCGAGGGGAGAGTCCGGGAGGGCGGGTGGCGGAGCGAGAGCCGGAGGGGCGGACAGGGCCCGGCGGAGCAGGCGGGGCTAGGGCGGCCGAAGATGGCAGGAGCTGATGGGCCCCGGAGGGCCAGGGCTGGCCGAACCTGTGCTAAGGGAGAAGGGCTAGGGTGACCCAGGACCTGAGTGGAGCCATGGCGAGGGAAACGAGTGGATCTTAGGACGGCAGAGGGGACAAGTATAGGGCGAGGGCGGGCAATCCAAAGCATCCTGGAATTGAGCCCGGGGGAGCGGGGCGGACTCGGCGGGGGCGGGGTAGTGGGCAGTCGGAGGACATCAGGGAGAATCCAGGTGTGGGCAGGTCCACTCTCCAGAGTCCACCCATCTGTCCGGTAAGGAGAGAGCACCTGGTGGAAGGGGTCTAGAAAAACCCATCCAGTTGGTGTGGTGCTAGGTTTCTATTCTCGACCCCCAACTGTTTAGCCTCCTGGAGGACTCTGGGGACTCAGTTAATTCGCTAACGAGTTAATAAGGTGAGTCACACTCCTTACAAACCTGGGATTCAAAGTCATCACCTGACTCCTACTCTAGACCCTGATGGTTCTGCTCTGGTGGGCCCCATTTGAGTAAAGGCATACCTCCAAAATACTAAGGGTTGGGTTCCAGACCACAGCAATAAAGCTAATATGGCAATAAAGTGAGTCACACCGCTTTTGTTTTTCTCAGTGCATATAAAATTACGTTTACTCTATACTGTAGCTAAGTGTGCAATAGCATTATGTCTAGAAATGCATATACTTTTTTTTTTTTTTTTGAGACAGAGTCTCACTCTGTTGCCCAGGCTGGAGTGCAGTGCAGTGGCGTGATCTCAGCTTACTGCAACCTCTGCTTCCCAGGTTTAAGCGATTCTCCTGCCTCAGCCTCCTTAGTAGCTGGGATTACAGGCGTGCGCCACTATGTCCGGCTAATTTTTGTATTTTTAGTAGAGACGAAGGTTCACCATATTGGCCAGGCTGGTCTTGAACTCCTGACATCAAGTGATCCTCCCACCTCGGCCTCCCAAAGTGCTGAGATTACAAGCATGAACCACAGCGCCCAGCCCAATGCACGTACCTTAATTTAAAAAATACTTTATTGCTAAAAATGTTAATATCATCTGAGCCTTTAGTGAGTCATAATCTTTTCACTGGTGCAGCGCCTTGTTTTGATGTTGATGGCTGCTGACTGATCAGGGTGGTGGTTGCTGAAGGTTGGGGTGCCAGTAGCAATTTCTTAAAATAAGACAACAGTGAAGTTTGCCACATCAATTGACTTCCTTTCACAAAAGATTTCTCAATAGCACGCAATGCTGTTTGACAGCATGTAACCCACTGTAGAACCTTTTTTCAAAATTGGAGTCAATTCTTTCAAATCCTGCCACTGCTTTATCAACCAAGTTTATGGAATATTCTAAATCATTTCTTGTCGTTTCAACAATGCTCACAGCGTCTTCACCAAGAGTAGATTCCATCTCATGAAACTGCTTTCTTTGCTCATTCATAAGCGACTCCTCATCCATTCAACTTTTATCATGAATTGCAGCAATTCAGCTTCATCTTCAGGCTCCACTTCTAATTCTAGTTCTCTTGCTGTTTCTACCACATCTGCAGTTACTTCCTCCACTGAAGTCTTGAACCCCTCCAAGTCATCCATGAGGGTTGGAGTCAACTTCTTCCAAATTCCTGTTAGCATGGATATTTTGACCTCCTCCCATCATGAATCACAAATGTTCTTAATGGCATTTAAAATGGTGAATCCTATCCAGAAGGTTTTCCATTGAATTTGCCCAGATCCATCAGAGGAATCACTATGTATGGCAACTCATGCTTTACAAAAATTTGTTTCTTAAATAATCAGACTTGAAAGTTGAAATTGCTCCTCAATCCATAGACTGCAGAATGGATACTGTATTAGCAACCATGCAGACAACATTAATCTCCTTGTATATCTCCAGGTTCATTGTCAAGGGGCAGTAATATTTTGAAAGGGATACTTTTTTTCTGAGCAGTAGATCTCAATAGTGGGCTTAAAATATTCAGTAAACCATGCTGTAAACAGATGTGCTATTGTCCAGACTTTGTTCCATTTCCAGAGCACAGGGACACAGGCAGGGTAAAATTAGCATTCTTTTCTATTTATTTATTTATTTTGAGATGGATTCATGCTCTGTCACCCAGGCTGGAGTGCAGTGGCACGATCTTGGCTCACTGTAACCTCCGCCTCCCAGGTTCAAGCTGTTCTCCTGCCTCAGCCTCTCCAGTAGCTGGGACTACAGGTGTGCGCCACCACACCTAGCTAAATTTTTGTATTTTTAGTGGAGATGAAGTTTCACCATGTTGGCCAGGCTGATCTCGAACTCCTGACCTCAAGTGATCCTCCTCAGTCAGCCTCCCAAAGTGCTGGGATTATAGGCGTGAGCCACCACACCCGGCCTTTTTTTTTTTTTCTTTCTTTCTTTTTAGAGACAGGATCTTGCTCTGTCACCAAGGCTGGAGTCCAATGGCATGATCATAGCTCACTACATACAGCCTTCTACTCCTGAGCTTAAGCGAACCTCCCACCTCAGCCTCCCAAGTAGCTATGACTACAGGCATGTGCCACCACGCCACATTAAAGACTCAGCATAATTCTTAAGGGCCTAAGCATTTTTGGAATGGTAAATGAGCATTGGCTTCAACTTAAAGTTACCAGCTGTATTAGCCCCTAACACCTGTCCTTTGAAGCTCTGAAGCCAGACATTGACTTCTCTCTAGCTGTGAAAGTCCTAGATGGCATCTTCCTCTAATATAGGCTGTTTTGTCTACATTGAGAATCTGTTGTTTAGAGGAGCCACCTTCATCAATTGTCTTAGCTAGATCTTCTGGATAACTTACTGCAGCTTTTACATCAGCATGAGCTGTTTCACCTTGCACTTTCATGTTATGGAGATGGCTTCTTAAACTTCTTTCATTAAACTTCACGAACCAACCTCTGCTGGCTTCTAACTTTTCTGTAGCTTCATCACCTCTCTCAGCCTTCATAAAACTGAAGAGAGTTAGAGTCTTGCTGTAGATTAGGCTTTGGCTTTTAAGGAAATATTTTGGCTGATTTGATCTATCCAGACCACTAAAGTTTCTTCATATCAGCAATAAGGCTGTTTCACCTTTTTTTTTTTTTTTCTTTTTAAACAGAGTCTTGCTCTGTCACCCAGGCTGGAGTACAATGGCATGATCTCAGCTCATAGCAACCTCTGCCTCCTGGGTTCAAATTGTTCTCCTGCCTCAGCCTCCTGAGTAGCTGAAATTACAGGTGCGCACCACCACACCTGGCTAAGTTTTTGTATTTTTTTGTCGAGACACGGTTTCACCATGTTGGTCAGGCTGGTCTCAAACTCCTGACCTCATGATCCACCTGCCTTGGCCTCCCAAAGTGCTGGGAGGCGTGACCCTCCACGCCCGGCTGGCTGTTTCACTTTCTTGTTACTGGTGTGTTCACTGGAGTAACACTTCTAATTTCCTTCAAGAACTTTTCCTTTGCATCCACAACTTGGCTGTTTAGTGCAAAAGGCCTAGCTTTCAGCCTGTCTTGGCTTTCAGCATGCCTTCCCCACTAAGCTGTATCATTTCTAGCTTCTGATTTTAAGTGAGAGATGTGTGACTATTCCTTTCACTTCAACACTTAAGAGGCCCCTGTAGGGTTATTAACTGGCCTCATTTCAGTATTGTTGTGTCTCAGGGAATAGGGAGGCCCTAAGAGAGGGAGAGACTTGGGGGAACGGCTGGTCGATGGAGCAGTCAGAACACACACAACGTTTGTTGATGAAGTTTGCCATGTTATATGGGTGCGGTTCATGGCACCCCAAAACAATTACAATAATATATCAAAGATCACTGATCACAGATCACATACAATAATAATGAAAATGCTTGAAATATTGCAAGAATTACCAAAATGCGATGCAGAGACCCAAAGCGAGCACATGCTGTTGGAAAAATGGTGCCAATAGATTTGCTTAAAGCAGTGTTGACATAAATCTTCAATTTCTTTGCTTCACTTTTCTTAACCTATTGCTGTCACCTATATGTCCCCAAACCTTCAATTTCTTTAAAAATTCTGCTCCCTGTAAAGTGCAATAAATTGAGGCATGCCTGTATACTCTCTCCTGTTATCCTGTCCCCAGCCTCTTCACCCGCCCTCAGCCCCAGCCCCTCTGCACCCCTGCCCCTGGCACCTTCCCACGTCTGAGCTCTGTGTTGTTACCTTGTGGAAATGCCGCCGTTTAGGGAAGTCTCCAACTTATTCAGTCTGTAACTGTCAGAGCACACAGGTGGCTCATCTATCTTAGCAGTTACTGCATGTCACTGGTACTTTAATTCAGTCAGCCACTCAGCCTTTGGGGAGCATTTATTGAATGCCTACTCTGTACCAAGGGAGAGCTAATATTGAGCACACGATTCTTGCCTTCAGGGAGCTTACAGTCTAGTGGGGGAGGCAGAGATTAATCAAATAATCACATAAAGAAAGAACACATTAAAGAAGTGCCTGGCACCCTATAGGCCTTCTGCAGGTACCTGGTGAGTGAACACAGCTGCAATCAGGGCTGTGAAACACGTACGGAGGGTAGGTGCTTCCCTGAGGAGGAGGTGTAAAGGAAGAGTAAGGGTGAACAGGTGAGTAGGGGAGGAAGGGCACTCCAAGTGTGCAAGTCCCTGTGCTAGAAAGAAGTGTGGCCTACTGGAGGATCTAGAGGCCTGTGTGACTGGCGTGCAGTGACAGGAACACATTTCAAGGTGAGGCTGGAGAGACAGATGGGCCAGGCAAGCAGGGCCTTTAAGGCCTTCAAAAGTTTTGATACTGGCAGAAGAGCCAAGGGGCACCTATGAAGGCTTTCAGGTAGGGAGTAACTAACCAGCCTGTATTTTGAAATTTTGAGCCGTGCATTGGAAGGTTCACTGAATGAATGGAGGGAGGCCAGTTAGGAGGCTATTGCTAGAGTTAATTGGGTTGGGTCCGTCTCCCTACTAAATGGTAAGTGTCCTAGGACAGAACTTGTGCCAGGTACCCTTCTAAAATCACAGAAACACACACACGCACAGAGCCCAGCTCGAGTGTGCACAGAAAAGGTACCCCACACACGTCTGAAATCAGTTACCCAGCAACTTCCAACCCACCAGTTTATATACACAGGGCCCTGGGGGCCTTGGGAGCAGTGGGTTGGGAAAGGGAGCCAGGCATCCTGCTGATCAGTGTCTCCCATGGTAGAACCCGGGAACGAGGCTCCCATCTCTCCATTCACTTGCTCCGTCAAGTGTTCTTCATGTTCATGGCCTGCCGGGCCACTCCCTGCTCCTGGCAGGGGTACACTAGGCTCTGTCCCCAGCCTCGGGCAGCAACAGCCAGGTGTGCTGGCCTCTGCCACACCATCCTGGCTCCTCAACGGTCCTGACGTCGAAGTGGAGGTGATGGGGGATGCCGTACTGGAGGCAAGTCATAATGTCCAGGGATGTGGCTGTTCTTGGGTGAGTCATAGTGGCCAGGGGGTAGGCCCGGAGGCAGAGGGGGCTGGGAGCCCACAGGGTCTCGGTCTGGAAACAAAAAGGACAGGATGAGAGGGAATGGCTCCTCCCATCACTCTCCCGACTCCGACCACTCCCACTTCACTCCTCTCCTCTTCAACCTCTTCAAGGCAAAGAGAAGGGCCTGGATACATACACCAATTTACCATCAGCTGGCCGTGCGGCTCCGAGCAAAACGCTCTTAGTTCCTCAGCTGCCAGGGGAGAAAGCCACCTCAGCCTGCCCACCTCCCATAACACGAGGAGACTTTATCACCTGCCTGGCTCCCTACTTTTCTGGGTACCAGTTCCACCACTCTGATGCTATACAACCCCACTTCAATCCCGAGTCCGGCGAGGTAGGTTTACCAAACTGTTCTCCAGATGAGGACACAGGCTCTGAGAGGCCACGTCGCCTCCCCATCATGCCTGATTTGACCCCGAAGCTGACCCCAAAGGCCTCACTCGTGGTGCCACATTATGCCTTCTCCTCTCCCTCTGTTCCTTCTCTGTTTCTGCCTCCCTTGTCCCAGTTCTCTGCTGCTCCTGCCAGTGGAGAGGGACGGCTCACCGTGGATCAGGGGGCTGGGCTGCTCGTAGGTGCCACTGTCTCTCTGTGGCTGGGGCTGCCGCCGCCTCTGGCTGTCCCAGAACTGAGGAGGCTGCCTGGGGGGAGATCCTGAGGGAGGGCCTTTCATCTCCATGTAGCTGCTCTCCCGGGGGCCCCCTGGCAGGCTGGGCAGGTCCCGGATGGTGGCATAGGGGTTCTCACTGCTAAGGGAAGCCACGCTGGCCCCGAGCTCCTCTTCAGAGATGAGCCCTAAGGATAGAGGAAAGAAATCAGGCTCCATGGAGGCACTGGTTCCTTAGCCCCAGTTCAGCCACCTCCCTCGTTGCCCCTGTACCCATACCTTTATTATAGAATGGGCCTGGGCCATTGTTGTAGCTATAGCTGTAGCTTCGGTCCAGGCGGCTGCTCCCTGAGGAGGAGGAGGCAACCGGTAATCAATCCTCTGTCCCCTCCCCAGGCTCGCGCTTCCTCTAGAACTGGGGCCCAGAGCCCCCGCCTCCAGACACACACACTCAGACGTGGCATCTGGGCTGCACACGTCCACCCGCACCAGAGGCCCTGGCCTCTCGGCACCTACCCCTGTCCAGAGGCCCTGGAGGGGGCTCCCGGCGGTGCTTCCAGTCAGCAGGTAGGGTGGCGTGGTTATCATGCCCGTGGGCCCCACCTGACCGCTCAGGGGCCTGCAGGCTGGCAAAGAGTGGGCCTGGAACCTAAGGGGACAGTGCAGGAGGGAGAGCAAGAGGCAAGGATAGGGCTTTCCAGAGAATCAGGTCTGTACACTTCCCTCCACAGTGCACCCCCTCCCCCGGCACTGACCTTGTTAGGGGGTGGGGGGTTCGGGGAGCATTGTGACAGGGTGTGGTAACTGGGGTTGGAGTAGTAGTGACTGTAGCTCGGAGGGACATCTGCATGACAGACACAAGCACAGGGTGAGCTCAGCAACGGGCAGGAGTCCAAGAGAGCTGTTCTGTCCCTGGAGATCAGTACTTTGGCCTCCCTGACTTCCCTTCCTCCCTCCTCCCCACTCTTCATCTTCCCTTTGGGTCACGCCCAGCATCCACTCTTGTGCCTATGAGCCAGCCACTCATCTGTGCCCCAGGCCCCGTGCCAACTCACCTGGCATGACATACTCGGAGCCATCCAGTCGCCCGCTGCTGTAAGCCACAGCCAGGTGGTGGTGCTCCTTGCCTTTTTGCCAGTGCCGATAGCCAATGAACAGTGCCACTAGGGCTACCACAAGGGACCCCAGCACTGCAATGCCAATCACTGCACCCAGAGAGTTATACGCTACTGGAGTGGTAGGCATCACAGTAAAGGGCTCCTGGATTCCTGTGTGGGATGGGACAGTCACTCAGAATGGCATCTTGGCTCTGCTGCATGGGGGAGGTGCTCAGGAGGGAAGTAGGGACAGTATGAGGGGCCTAGGTCCCAGTTCCCTGGAGACAATGGGTGGGAAGGAGGGGGCAAAGAACTCACCAATCCTGCAAGGTGCACCACTGTGCCCTGGGGGACAAATACAGGCCCCAGTCTCTGGGTGGCACTTTTCTCCAGGACCACACTGGCATGGCTGGGAGCAGTTAGCACCGAATGTCCCCAGAGGGCAGCCTGGGGAGACAGCCAAGGAGGCAGGCAGGCATCAGAGGGGACATGAAACTCTAGTCTCCTTTTTGGGTAAGGGGTAAGTTGGAGGCAGGGGCCTGGAGTTCCCCTTCTGTTGGTACCTTCCAAGCAGCGGTGTCCGGTCCAGCCTAGGGGGCAGATACAGATCCCGTCCTGGGGATGGCAGGTCCCACCATGGTGACATTGGCAGGTCTGGGCACAGTTTTCTCCCCAGTGTCCTGGAGGGCATGCTACGGGAGACAAGGGGCCTGTCTGGGTGGGGTGGGTACAGCTCCTCCTGGATGAACTCTCAGCCCCCAGCACCACTGAAGCCTTTAGCTCAGCTTTGGTCTCCCTGGGGACAGCAAAGCTTTGAACAGTATCTGCAACCAATGACTCACAAATGATTATTTCCAGCCCCATCTCTCCCCCAAACTCCAAACCCACGTGTCCAACTACTTAACATCTGCACTTCAAAATAATGTTATTCAGTGCCACACAACCAAAGGCTTCCAAGCTACCCCAGATGGATTTTTGTTTTGTTTTTAACATAAGACAGAAGTAAACATATATCCTGTTTAAGGCATTTTTGTGTGTGTGTCTGACACTAACAATAATCTAATAGTAGTTGTAACCAGATTCTGTGGAAAAACTCTTCACCAAGATGATTTCCTTCTTTACCCTGCCTGCTGGTAAGCTGACATTCAACTTTCTTCATAACAGCCTGTTTCCTCTTTCCAAACTCGTTTTACTTGGCTTTTTTGGACTAATCTTTTCGATGATCGTAATATATTTTTGTGGGGGAAAGGCTCACAAAATAAATACATGTATTTATTAATATATAAATAAAAATAAACTGAAAAGTGCAAAAGAAAAAAAGGGCTGGGTGCAGTGGCTCACACCTGTAATCCCAGCACTTTGGGAAGCCGAGATCACCTGAGGCGGGTGGATCACCTGAGGTCAGGAGTTCGAGACCAGCCTGGCCAACGTGATGAAACCCTGGGGGTCTCTACTAACCATACAAAAATTAGCCTGCTGTGGTGGCGCTTGCCTGTAATCCCAGCTACTGGGGAGGCTGAGGCAAAAGAATTAACTAAACCAGAGGCAGAGGTTGCAGGGAGCCGAGATCATGTCACTGCACTGTAGCCTGGGCAACAGAATAAGACTCTGTCT
>NW_012104454.1:1322063-1346025 GCF_000951045.1 Mandrillus leucophaeus | reverse complement strand
GGAGGGGGAGAAGAAGGGAAGGGAAGGAAGAAAAGAAAGGAAGGAAGGAAGAAAGAAAAGGAAGGAAGGAAGGAGAAAAGAAAAGAAAAAAGAAAAGAAAAGAAAAAGTCCCAAGCTAAGCCCATGATTTCCCCTGCTCCTGTAAAAATACTGTTCTTCCCAGGTTTCCCATGCAGAAGGGCAGGAATTTTTTTTCCCCTGACCTGTTCACTGCTGCATCCTTAGCACCTAGAACAGTACCCAGCATGTAGGTGGTGCCCAATAAATATTTGCTCGAGGTGGGCGCAGAGGATTTTATACCCAGGAGCTGGGGGACACAGACCTCCCGTCCTCAGCACCCCCTCTAAGCATGCACAGGTGCTCAAACACACAAGCTACCACATACGCTGGGAGCAGTCGGGGCCTGTCCAGCCAGCCAGGCAGTAGCAGGTCCCGTTCGAGGGGTGACAGAAGGAGTGGTTAGCGCACTTGCAGGGCACACAGCGTTTGCCATAGCGGCCAGGCTGACAGGCTGGGGGAAAGGGGTACACGGTGACTGGGGGCAGAGGTCAATCCTCAATCAGCCCTTACTCCACCGTCTCCCTCCCTCCTTCCCACTGCAGTAACTAGTCTGAAGACGGGTCACAGAACCAGACCAGGGGGGTGGGGGGGGTGGTAAGTTTGCAAGTGGGGAGTGTGCTGGCATCTGACGCTACACTGCCCCCTGCTGGTGGCAGGTGGAGGGGGCAGTAGGGAGCCTCACATCTCTGGCAGGAGGGGCCTCGGAATCCGGGTGCACACACACAGTTGCCATTCTCAGGGAGGCAGGTGCCCCCATTCTTGCAGGTGCAGGTGTTGCTACAGTTGACTCCCCATAAGCCCTCAGGGCAGGACAGGTGGCAGCGCGTGCCTGTGGGAGACAGCAGTCGGGTGTGCCTGGCTGGGCCCCCTTCAGTTCCAGGGGGGTCTTCTGGACACATTTCCTATGGATGCACCCCCCAATCCACAGTAGGCCTGGGGCCCCAGAATGCTCACCCATCCAGCCAGCCAGGCACTGACAGCGTCCATGAACAGGGTCACAGCCATCAGAGTGGTCACAGTCACAGTGACTGGCACAGCCTTCTCCAAACTGCCCCTTCTTGGAGAAGGAGTGGGGAGCAGGTAGGCCAGTCAGCTAGGGGACGCCGTGCCCTCCCTCCCCCAGGCAGACAGGCTGTCCAGCACTCACCGGACAGGGCAGCTGGCAGCGGGCCCCATGCCACCCAGGGGTGCAGGTACAAGCTCCAGTTTGGGGGCTGCAGACTGCCTCATGGGCACACTGGCAGCTGGCATTGCAACCGAAGCCCCAGGTTCCAGGTGGGCAGGGCACAGAGCAGTTGCCACGCTGCCAACCTGGAGGAGGGGCCTGGTAGGTAGGTATGGGGACTCAGCTCCCCTCCTGAGCAAGCACACAGTGGGAGTTGGCTGGGCCAGATTCTATGCTATGAGCTGGGGCGGGTGGGGGGTGTTCATGGCACTATACAGGAGAAAAGCTTATGAACTATTTGATGCTGAGCAGAAGGCTAACTGCCTTCCAGTGAGGTACCACCCCATTCTGGGTCTGGGGTGCCTTCTGCAAGATAAAGGGGATGGAAGTAAACCCAAATGTTTACAGGAGCTCCATCAGGTAACTAAATGACTTATACAGAGGATGTGCCAGACAATAGGGAGTAGTGGGGACTGAAGATGGGAGACTTGTTAATAGAGAGGTAGCCAAACAAAACACAACCGTATCAAAATCCAGCCTAAAGGTTGCCAACGTGTCACTCTGGCAGGTATGAGGCCCTTCCCAGGGTGGTAATTGTATTTCTGTATGACTGAGGGTGAGGGATGTTCACCAGTGAGGTGTCTTTTGGCCTCGGCCTTTAAGGACAGGTAGGATCTTTGTGCTTGAAGAAAAGCAAAGTGGATTTTCCAGAAAGGAAGCAGCCTGGATACTTTCCCTGTGTCCAGGTGCTGCCCCTCCACCCTTACCCTGCAGCTGCTCCCCTGCCCTTGGCCTACCCATCCTCCTGGACTCTCCCTTCTTCCCTTGGCCATCACTCAAGTCTTCTCTCTGGGAAACTCCATCCTATTACCTTCCTTGCAGACGCACTCGCCATCGATGGGTGAGCAGGCGATGGCATTTTCACATGAGCAGCGTGCGGAACAGTTGACACCGTAGGTGTCGGGAGGACAAAGACTAGCACAGTGAGGGCCCTGAAAGAGGGTGAGGGGGTGAGAGGGGCGGCCCATTCCTTGGCCTCTCCACCTGCCTCGTTTCCTTGCAGCGAGGCGCGCCTCACCGTGTAGCCCGGCGCGCACTGACAGAGGCCGCTGGTAGCCTGGCAGACGCCGCCGTGCAGGCAGAGACAGTGTTCCTGGCACCCCGGCCCGTGCGTGTCCTGCGGGCAGCTCTCGTTGCAGTGAAGGCCCGCCCAGCCCGGCAGGCAGGAGCACTCCCCGTTCATCGGGTGGCAGCTGGGGGCAGAGGCGGGGCGGGGCACTGTCTGAGCTGGGCCGGGGCAGGCCAGCTTCCTCCACCCCTCTGCGTGGTGGGTGGGATTCGCACAACGCTGGGGTAAGGGGGCCACTAGGGAGGCTCCGCGCTATTCTGAAACCGGGGTTGGGGCAAGTAGCGGTACCCCAGGCCCCTCCCGGCCCCCGAGGCCCCTCCCTTTCCCCTTCTGGAACACCTGTCCCGCTGGGATATGGCCCTAGCGCTGTGGCGACTTCGGCCCCGAAGACCTCCCCATTGGCCTCTTGATCCTTTGACTTGTCCCGAGGCCCACCTGAGGCTGTGCTCCGGGTCGCAGGTGCAGGGGGCCTGGCAGCTGAGACCGTAGAAGCCGTCGGGGCAGAGGCGCTCGGTGCAGCGGTCCCCAGTGAAGCCGTGTTCGCACAGACATGCGCCATTGGCCGGGAAGCAACGGGCGTCCGGAGCGCAGTCGCACGTCTCAGCACAGTCCTGCCCAAAGCGGCCCACCGGGCACTCCTCCCGGCACCTGGGCACCTAGCTGAGTGAGCCTGGCGCCGCCCCACCTCCTCCCTCCCGCCTCCCGCCCTCCCCATGCCACTCACCGATCCCCAGTGTAACCCGGAGCGCAGCGGCACTGCCCAGTGAATCGGTCACAGAGGCCGCCGTTGTGGCAGCGACATTCCTGGGAGCAGCTGGGTCCATGAAAGCCCTCTGGGCAGGGCAGAGAGCAGATGGTGCCCTGTGGGGATGAGAGGTCAACAGGGCCCCAGGCACCCAGCCTCCTCCCCAAGGCCACAGGACCCCTTGATACCCCCATAACCACAGAGCTCACCCCCTTCATTCACACCCTCCTTGGAGGCCTGCTTAGCACCAACCACAGAATTCTCCCCAGACCCACACCCCATGCCCACAGGCCCCACCCTCCATACCATCCAGCCAGGAGGGCAGCTGCAGGAGCCCTGTGGGGCTTGGAAGACACCTCCATTTTGGCAAGGATGGGTACTGGGGCAGGAGAAGCCAGAAGTGCCCTGGGAACAGGACAGGTCACAGCTGCAGGACAGAGCGGGTGGAGTCAATGTGCAAACAAGCAATAACTGCTTCCCCTCTTGCCTCCAAGGACTGCCCCCACAACCCCCTCAGGACTTAGTGACTCACACTTGCTCTTCCCTGCTGGGGACTGTCGAGTCAGAAAGCAAAGGTTTCCAGGACTGGAAATGGCAGGGACACCCAGCAGGTGGGGGTGAGCAAAGAGCCACGGGTGGCATGTCTGCCTCTTGGGCGTCCCCACCTCCTCACCTTGGCTGGGCTTGTTCCCTCTTGGGGAACATCTGTGCTACTGTAGTAGGCTCAGGTCCACGAGCGCCTCCACAAAGCTTGATCCTGATTTCCACCTAGTTCTACCTTCTTCCTCCTGGCCCTCCCCAGCTCCCCCTGTACCCTGCCTTGCAACAGGGTTCTCTGGGTCCTTGTCCCAGCCTCACTTTACAGCATGTCTTCCCACACGTGCTACCTCATGTTATCTTCACAGTCACCCTTCCATGTAAACAATACTATTCCCATTTTACAGACAGGAAACAAGCCCACGAAGAGTCAATAATTTGCTCAAGGCACTCCACTAGTGAGGTGGCACAGGATCCGCTGGGACCAGGATCTTGGCCTCCACACCATCCCCACAATTGAGGCCTTGTCTGAGTTGCCTCATTTCCCCACATAGGTCTGTGTGGCCTTGTGTCTGTGACTTCGTTAGAGTGTCATTCCCCCCATTACACACCTGGGCCCAGTTCTCTCTGCAGGGCAGAAGCAGGCTCCAGTCTGGGGATCGCAGCGTGCCCCGTGGCACTGGCAGCGGAACTGGCAGGCAGGGCCATAGTAGCCAGGGGTACAGGGCTGAAGGCAGTTCGGGGGCTGCAGACCCAAAGGGCAAGAACATTCCCCACTCTTGGGATCACACGAACTATTGTTGCCGCAGCTGCAGGGCTTGTCACACTGTGGCCCCCACATTCCTGGGGCACATTCTGTGGGATAAGGAAGCGGGAAGGGTCACCGGGGGTCTAGTCCGTCCGCAGCCTCCCCGTCTCTGTCTCCCAGCCCCCACATGCCCGCCCTGTCTTCCACATCTCCAGAAAAGGCAGCTGGCAGCAATGGAGCTCTGGCGGGTAATAGCCCTGGGGTCCTAAGCCCCTGTACCCTGGTAGGGAGGGTGTACCTGAGGGTCCTGTGGCCCTTAAGGCACAAGAGGCCACTCCCTGGGGTCAGTAGCCACTCACCACTGGAACAGTCATCGCCCCGCCAGCCTGGCACACATTGGCACTGATTGGGTGCCACACAACGGCCATGGACACACTCCTGGGCACAGAGCGCTGGGACAGAGATGGGTGTGGTGAGATGTGTCCACCCCTGTCCCTAGCCAGCTTTTATCCTGCAAAGCCTAACTCCACCTTCTTCCAAAATCAGGGACCTGAAGTTCTCCAAGCCCCAATTTTGCCTCTAAGATAAAGACTGAGGGGCAGCAACTCAGGGGGAGAACTTAGCAAGATGCCAGCATTCTGGGTTCCCCTGTTCCTTTTTGTGAAATTGTCTGAGCACCTTGTTGGGAAAATGCTTTGGGGGAGAATCTCAGAGGGGGTCTGGACATGGACACTGTCCAGAGAGAGGGCGGGTGAGGGCCGGGGTTCTCTGGAAAGCAGTGTTTGCAGAGGCTAGTGATGGGCAGTGGCTGAGGGAAGTGGGAGGAAGAGGAAGACAGGCTCCAGTCATTACAGAGTGCTGGGAGTGGGGTGTAGTGGGCAGGAGAGGCTAGAGAGTGACAAGTCAGAGACCAATAGCAACAGAGAGTCAGGGACAGGAAGAGACAGCGGCAGACCCAGACACCAAGTCAACAGAGACACAGAGACAGCCCAGAGACAGCCCAAAGACAGAACGAGAGCTCTTGGGCAGAGAGCGATGCAGAGACACTGTTGAGAGACATGGAGAGATGGGGTGGGAGACACATGGGGCCGGCTGGAGAGAAGGGTGGGAGGTGGCAATGGACAGGGAAGTGCTGATCTGCATCCTGGGGACAAGGCCAGGGAGAGGAGAGGAGGGGGGAACCCAAAAGGGCAGAGGAGTAACCCCATTCTAGCGGGGGGCCGGGAGGGACTCAGAAGGTTAAGTCCTAAGGCTGAGGCTAAGCTCCCGCCATTCCATTGCCCCACCCCGCTCCCTAACCCAACCCTGGACTCACGGACACAGAACCCCCTGCTCTCGTAGAAGCCATGGCAGCACTGCAGGCGCTGGCGGTGGTCCGTCTTCACCACCTGACGGTACACGGTCCGGTATACAACCCTGCGGAGGCCAGGAAGGCAGCCCTCAGCCCCCTCTGCTGTCCGCACTCACCACAGTGTGGCCAGGGTGGGGGCACCACTTAACACTCTGGGCTGAGGGCGCAGAGAAAGGGCATTCCCTGTTTGAGGATGCAGTGCACTACGATCTCGCCACCGCACTCCAGCCTGGGTGACACAGTGAGACCTTGTCTATTAAAAAAAGAAAGAAAGAGCATTCCCTTCTTGCCCCCACCCCAGCCCCACAGGCATATACTGTAACATGCGTGCATACCCTAAACACACACACACGCATTCACATATACATCCCATACACACGCACCCGACACGGACCATGCAGAATGAGTCCCTAGAAGGCAGGAGTTTCCTCTGAGTTTCTGAGAAGCAAACAGGTACAGAGAGCCAGGGGCCAGGCTGAGGCAGAGACTCAGGCAGCCCATCCACCCATGGAGGATGAGGAGCACTCACGTGGGCTGGGGGCAAGTATGGGGGCCCTCCCAGGGCCGCTCGCAGGGCTCTGAGGGGAGCAGGCTGAAGGGGCGGGAGTGGGACTCCTTGGTGGTGGTAGTGAAGCTGCAAGACAGGGAACAGGGTCAGGACCGAGGGCAGGAGGAGGTCTGAGCGGCCACAGTGGGAAAACGGCCATGAGGGCTTGGCCACAGTGGGGAATCCAAAGCCCAGCGCTGGGGCTGGCTCCCCAAGCCTAGGATGGGACCCCCATTCTGTCTCACCTCTCAAATCTGGAGGGCGTCTCCCAGAACTGGAAGGTTCCTGGGATACCCTCCATCAGAGCCCCCTTCCCACTCTATTGACCAGAGCCTTCCATTTTTCTCTCCCTGCCCTCCCCTCACTGTATGGAAAGGGTAAGTGAGAACTGACTCAGGCCCAGCTGGCAGAGATGGGCTGAAGCATTTCCGGCTATATTTTGCCCTGGGTCTTTTCTCCCCGCCCTGTTTCCTTTGCTCCTCCTGGGCCAGCCCCTCTGCTTGCTCCACAATGAATGACTCCCACTCTGTGCTCTGTTCCTAAGTTGGCCTCCCACAGGAACTAAGGGACACGGACAGAGAAAGGATGGCTCAGAGACTGAGACAAGGTCAGAAATGGGGCTGGAGTCAAAGGCAACCCATAGAGAGGAGTAGAGAGAGCAGAAACAGAGAAATAGGCAGGAGGGGAGAGACTGGAGGGAAGGAAGGAGGTTAAAGAAGGACCAGGAAGAGAACTCCCGTAGGGACAATAAGGACAATCGGGAGCTAGGGCTTCGTGCCCTCAAGGTGCAGCAGGGGCTCTCTCACCTTTCCCAGAAGCTGCAGGTGTTGGGATCACTGGGGTTGAGAGTTCCAACCAGCCTCAGGCCCACGGCCAGGAGAAGGAGGGGACACAGAGGCAGTGACATTGCAGAGGCCTGCAGCAGGGTCGGCACAGAGCGGGCAGGGCCACTGCAGCCAGCAGCCTGGAGGACCTGTCTGCAGAGACCTGAGCCGTGGGCATGCAGAAGAGACCAGGCTGCGGTCCCGTGTCCTCCGGCCCCTTGCTCTGGGCTCTAGCTCCCCCACACCTCACTCCTGAGCTGCAGTCACTTCCACGCCTCCGGTCTTTGCTCATAGTTTGCTTAGACACACTCATGTCTCATTCTTCACCCAGAGTTCTCATCTTTCAAGGTCTAGTTCAGGTGCCACCCCTTCCCTCCTCCACCTCCTGATCCTCATTGGCAGACAACCCCACTCATTCCTTCTGGGGGTCCCAGTACCATTCACCCCTACCCCGCTGTTCCAGTGCCTGCTCCCTGACCATGACCTCCAGAGGCAGGGACCCAGTGCCTTTCATCTCTGAATCCCCAGTCCCCAGCCCAGGCCCTACCCAGGGCACTTTGATATTTGTACCAAGGTGTGAGACTGGAACCAGTGAGGGGAAGTGATGAAGGATGCAGCCTTGGGCTCAGTCAGAGGAAGAACTTTCCGACAGTCGGAGTGGCTCAGGAATGAAATAGGCTACCTCAGGTGGTGAGTTCCCCGGCACTAGGTATATGCAGGCGGAAGCCAAAACCAGCCTGGTGAAATGCTATCAGGGGTCTCCTGCTCTATGAGGTGGAGTGGGGCTGGGTCCAGGTGACCTCCCAACCAGTGGTGTGCTGGAGCCAGCTCATACGGGCCCAGAGAGCCAATTGTATGCATCTCTTCCTAGCAACATGTTCAATGATGTCACATGAGTAGCTCAAAATCAGGCATGGGGGATTATTGACACCAGAGAAACTAGCAAACACTAAAACCCAAGGCCAGTCTCCCTCCTAGAGTCGGTTGTGACACCTCAGCCGGCACACCACAACACCCAGCTCTAGGTGTTATCACCTGAAGAGGTCACCAACCTGGTCTTGCATTTAAGGAAAAGCTCCTGCCTCCCTCAGACCGCCCTGTCAGCCATTTGGAAATGGGGTCCTCTCCATCCCCACCCGCCCTGGCTCCCAGGACTTCAGATGACTCTGCTGCCTCAGCTCCTGAGCTCGGGAGAGGCTGAGCTCCCACAGTGCCCATCCCCGCAGCCGGCTTCAGGTTCTGCGCTCCGTGTTTCCAAAACTTGCTCTGGCTCCCTGCTCTACGCCTCCCCGAGGCGCCCACATCTGCTTATGATTTTTCTGAGATGAGAGAAAGGTCGCGGTTGCTGGCCCCTTACCCCCCTGAGTATCTCTGGAATGTTGCTGCCTGGCCCCACCTCACACCCCACACCCACACACTCCCAGGGTCCCCACAGCCACTCTCAGCCCCAAGGAGGGCGGCCCCTCCTTCCCTCCAGGTCTAGGCTCCTAACTTAACCCTATCTCAACCGCCGTGTTCCTCCTTCACCTTTAACCCTCCAGCAGCCAGATCTCCAGCCTTTCATCCAGGATGCTGGCCCACCTCTCCTCCCAGTGCCAGCATCTACCCACCCCTCCAGTGCAGCCCAGCCGCATGCCCCATCACACCTCCCGCAGCGTGAATCTCAGCCTCTAGCCTCCTCTGTGCTTCCTCCCATCCATCCTCCATAGCCAAGTAACTCACCAGGTAGGGCCTGCCCACAGCTCAGCCCTGGGGCCTGGGGCCTGGGGCTTGAGGGCCAGGGAATGTCCTGGGGGATCCCAGCATTCAGGATATGAAGCCTGAAAACAGGAAACAGAGCCTGGCTAGGAAGAGGGACATAAGGGAGCGTGATGGGGGTGGCTCTGTCCTCCCACCATCCTGAACGCAGTGGGTAGCATACGGGAGGGCCATGACCAGAAGCCTCTTTCTAGCGGCTTGTCTCCAGAACTGACACTGTGGCCCCCTCTGAAGGTGAGAGGCCACAGTCAGGAGTGCCCTAGAGACACTCCTCAGAGTCTGTCCCAGCGCTCCACGCCCACATCACTCAGACACATCCCCACTCCCAGACAGAGTCATCCCTTCTCCTAATGTCCCCAAACCATCCCCTCCCAGCCTGTCCTGCTCCAGTCATCTTCCCAGGCCCAATACCCACTCCAGGGCTCGCTCTGCCTGGCCCCAGCTAACCTTCTCCCCACCTCTCCCTCAGTATGGTTGGCAGCCAGGGCCCTGGGCAGGACCCCGAGCCCTCCATACACCTCTGCCTCGTCTCTCGGTCTCCACACTCCCCTCTTCCTGGACCCTCAGCTCTGGCCATGGTGTGGGGCCCCTGTGCTCCAACTGCAGCTCAGTCTGTCTGAAGCCAGGCTTATCACCCTTGTCCCTGGGTGAGCCTCATCTCCCGAGACGCACAGGGATTCCCCAGCCATGCCCCTGCCCAGGCGTGGTGGCACGGACAAAACTTGTTCCAGGAAGGACCCGAGTTAAGGCCCAGGGAGGAGGTGCCATATAGGTTGAGCTGTTGTTGGGCCTAGAAAAGGTCCTTCCTCCCATTCCCATCAGCCCCCACCCACCCAGGTCCTGTCCCTGTCACCTCCTCCCAGCCAACTTCTAGAGGACACGGTTCACCTGGGCGGCTTTGAGATGGACTGAAGGACAGAGGGACAGAGGAGCATGAGGAGGGGCTGACTCTAATCCCCACCCACTTCTGGCTGGTTGGGAGGTTAGCTGGCTGGAGGGGTGGGTAGGTTCTGTTTTCCCAAAGGTCCTCAGGGTAGGGCCGGAGTGCGGAGGAGGCATCAGCTGGTCAGCCCAGGGCTGGAAGCCAGGGTGGGGTCAGGGGAGATCAGTGGGTGGCCCAGGGAGGGGACAGATGGGGTGGGGGTCCTGGCAGGAAGAGGAAGGGTCTGGCTTGACCATCCTCCGCCTCTGAGAAGGGAACACAGGCCAGACCAGGAGCCCAGAACCCCAGCCTGACCTCCAGGCTTGTTCCCATCTAAGCCTTTGTCCCTAAGGGGCAGGGCACCTGAGCCTGGCCCATGCTCGCCCAACCCCTCCCAGCCACAGCAGCACCGGGCCCCAAGAGATTGCACATACCCCTCAAGGGGGTGAAATCAGACCACTCCTGGGCCCCTGCCCTGCCCTGGGGGTCCACATTGCACTCACTGAGGGGGAACCTGGAGCACCCCCGCTGCAGGCTTGCTTCTTCGTCATGTGGAGGCCCCCTCCTGTTCCCCTACTCAACCTTCACCTTCCAAGCCTCTGGTGTGAGGGACTCAACACCTTCCCTCCCAAGAATCATAATGTGACACTGAGCTGAGACAGGCAGGGTGTTGAGAGATTTACATGGATCATCACATTTAAAGTTCACATTAACCCCCTGTGGTAGGTGTTACGGCCCACTTCAGAGATGAGGAAGCAGGCACAGAGAGGGTAAGAAACCTGACCAGGACCACACAACCAGGAGTGTCAGAGCTGGGATCCAAATCCAGGCTGCTGGCAGAGGACTCCCCATGATTCCATTCTTTCCCGAGCCCAGACGGGAAGCCCAGGGGCTCTGTATCTTCTTTTTCAAAGCCTCTCTTATGGGGGTGGGGGAGCTGGCAGGGGGTTGGACAGGAGAAGGGGATGGGGGTGGGGGCTGCCACAAGAACATGATCAGAAGCGTGGGAACTGAGATGTGTTTACAGTCAAGAATGAGCTGACACTTCTCTCTCCTCCACCTCAAGATGTAAATCGGCTGGGCTCCTGGCCAGGCCCTGAGATCCCAGTCCCGCCTGCACAGCCCAGCATCCCTGCCCTCTCAGCCTCCGAGCCCACACAGAAGACCGGATCACCCTCCCTGGGCTTCCCCAAACTCCAGCTCAGCTGGTTCCATCTGGTAGGGGGCACCCCTACCCTCACTGTGCCTCAGCCCCTCCTAGGATGAAGGAATTGGGAGTGGGCTCTGGGGGAGCAGGGGTAGGGGGTGATTAGAGTTCCTGGTGGACAGGAGGATTCATTTCTATAGAAAGCAGAGAGTAAGGGCAATGGAAGTGAGACAGCAGAAGGGACTTCCCCACGGGCTCCCTTCCAGCTTCTCTGGGAAATCATGTAGCACAGGATAACCCCTCAGCTCTGCACCCCCAACCCCTGCCCAAGTTCAAGCCTGGGTGTGAATCCCAGCCTGCAGTTCCCTCACCTATAAAATGGGGATGAGATTAGTACTTCCTTTGTAGGGTCGCTGTGCAGACTAAATGAGTTGGTCTAGATAAAGCAGTAAGAGCCAGTACCTAATATGCTCAGTTAATGTTAGCTGTCTCCTTGATAGCGTCCTCAGTCCCACTCCTCCTCCTGCACCCAATGTGGCCCCCATCTGCCCTCCCCTTGGCGCCTTTGGGTATTAATTCCAGGAAAAACGTTCTTGTGTTTTCTGAAGAACCCCCAGGATGATCCGGGAATGGGAATGGGGCCGCAAATGCTGACAGAGAGAAAGGAAGTGGGGGCGGGAGGGGGCCAGGCTCCCCCGAGAACCTGATCCCCCAAAACGATGGGCTGCCCGCCAGGTGCATCTTCAAGCCAGACGCAGTTGACAAGGCAGAATGCCTGAATTCTGCTTCCCCCAGACCTGGGCCTGAGCACCAACCCTAGTTCCTTGCTCTGTCCGACTGCCCCCTCCTCTCTTCTCCATCTCCCTCTTTCTCTCTCTCACCACTTCCCGTCCTGGAGTACAAAGCTTCTAGTCCTATCTCTGTTACTTACAAGCTGTGTAACCTGAGTTATAATATATCACTTGAGTCCTCTGATCCTTCATCTCCTCATCTGTAAAATGGGAGACTATCACTCCCCGCCATCTCTCAGGGTCCTGCAAACGTTGGAACTGCTGGTTCCAGTGACCATCCTGGAACAGAACTTCAGACCTCAGACTAGAGCCTGCTCCATGGATATGTGTTGATGCAAAAACAGAATCCTCCAAGCTCCAGGGTTTCTGCCTCTTCCTTTTTGACTTTTGTCTTGTTCTCCATCAGAAACTCTGCTGTCTACCTTTCCCCACCCGCTTCCTTCGTCAGCTTCTTGGTCTCTGTCTTCCTGCCTCTCTTCTTCCCTTTCTATACTAAGGCTGCCATGTACAGTTGTACGGTGTATTTACTGCACAACAGCATCCACTTTCAAGGGCTTTCCACTTTCAGAGTGGAAGCTGAACTCCAGCTATGATCCACTCACTAAAGCCATGCGTCTTAGCTTGGTGCTAAGGTTGTCTTGCCCTGTATCTCTCTTGTCTTTCTGTCTGTCTCCCTGTCTTTGTGTCTGTTTCTCTGTGGCCTTTTCTAACCTATCTTTGCCATGGAGACAGGATCACTTAGTCCTTCCCACCCAGCAGTGAGATCCCAGTCCAAAGACTTCTCCCCTCCCTCTCCACACAGGGAGCTCCCGCAGCAGCTTGCTGCGCTCCACCGGCTACCCAGTACACCCGTGTACACACTTGTACACTGAAGCACAGAACGCCGCCTATATCCAGCCTGGCCAGGCCCTCGGCACGCCAGGCATGTCTGCCGGATGGAGAAACAGGAAGCCTGCGTGTGCGACCAGAGTGCGCCAGAGGCTGGGCGGGAAAGGGGCAGGGGTGAGGGGCTGGACTTGTGTTCTCTGTGACTCAGGAAACAGAAGCTAGAGGGTCCTAGGTCCGACCTGTTTACTCATCAGGAAATGGGACAGCTGCAGGGACCCTGATTCACACATCTATCGCACACCTCCTGGAGGCTGTCACCAGTGCCCGTCCCAACCCTCGCCGCCACCCTGGAAGGTGCTGGTAATTGTCATCCCCATTTCGTAGGCAGCACAGTGGAGGGTCTCAGGTAAAATGCCTTGCCAAGGGCTGTCTGGCTGCCAGGGGCAAGAGCAGGATTCCAATCTGCTTCAAAGGACAAAGCTGTGTGGGGAGGTAACCCCTGGGGTGACATAGGCTAGGGAGCAGCACACCCCCAGGCCCACCCTGTTCATCGCCACCCCAAGATTACGTTCAAAAAGTGCTCTGGCCACTGCCCCTCTCTCCCACTCTCTGTAGCTCCTTACACCCCAATAAAGAACACTCAGGGGGCCAGCCCCCACCGGGGGGTCCAGCTTCACTGCCTCTACCCCTGCGCTCCCATCACACTGGACAGCCGCTGACCCCACATGCCTCTCACCACACCTCCACCGTGGCTCAGGCCACCCCTGAAATGCCCAGGTTCTACACAGCCTCAAGGCCAGCCTCTTCCAAGAAGCCCCTCAGTGGCTCTGGCCTCACGCACTCCTCCCTACTCTCCAGGCCTTCCTGCAGGCTCTCAGTACAGCACAGTCACCACAGACCCTCATGGCTTCAAGGAGGCTGGGGTTGCTCTTCTCCCCTGAATGCCCTGAGGCTGGCTCCCAGCTGGACATGCATCTGTCCCTGGAGGGTCCACGCCTCCCCAAACCTCAACCAAAATCCTGGCACCAGTGTACCTCCTCTGGAGACAAGTGGAACTCACCCAGGTCAACCCAGGGGTTCACAGCCCCCGAAATACTCCAAGTCTGCTGGGCTGATTAGGCTGATGGATACCCCTTCTGTGATTGCTGGTTTGTGAGTCTGTTTTCCCCACCAGGTTGGACTCTCTCAAATCTTATTCCTCTCCAAGGCTCTGTGAGCGGGCCTGGGTGCCCCCTGGGTGTTTCCTCGCAGCTCCCATCCTATGAGTCATTATGTTTTTATTAAAGTTAGTCTGCCTCACTGAACTGGAGCTCCCTGGGGACAGGGTATTTCTCTGCCTTCTTCACCACTATAACCCCAGCACTGGCCAGCACCTACACCCAGGATGCCTGGCACCCAACAGGCAATAACTAAACATTTGTGTGGAGTGGATGGACTGATACACCCTGAAATCTTTCTGACTCCAGTACGCCTTGACTTTCCCAGGAATGGGAGAGAGGGAGAGATGTTCAGTGGCTGTGGTGTCTCCCCACACTCCAGACAGTAAAGCTGGGCCCTTGTCCCGGGGCCCTCAAGACACAGTGAGGTGCGTGTTTGATGAGATGATGGAAAGTGGAATGCAGAAAGAACTTTTCAACGTGACAAAGCAAAAGGCGGCTCCAGACTTGCCCTCCTGACCTCCGGCAGGAATTCCTCAGGGCCGGCCTCCAAGTTCCTATGGAATGAGTGCACAGTAGCACCAGGCCCTGAGTCACCTGGAGGTGGAGGGGCATGCCCACACCGCATGAGCCCTCATCCTGTGCCTCCCCTTCCAGGGCCAACACCCGCTCACTGTCCACTGCACACATCTCCTGCTACACAGAGGGACGGGGCCCCAGGAGCCACTTCATGGGGGTAGGACGGAGGGCAAAAGCAGGAGGGCACGAGCACCCACCAGCAGTGAGCAGGCCATGCCCCAGGGCCCATCCACATGCTGTTTCTCTCAGGACTCCCGTCTTGCCGCACATGGGTGCTGTAATACTAATTACCGTGCCTCGTTAAATGTGTACTGTGGCTAGATCCTGTCTTTTAGTTCTCCCAGCAATCCTATAAAGTAAGCGCTATTATGCCTCCCATTTTATGAAGAAATATCCCAGAAAGGTTCAGTGATTTGTCTTAGGCCACACAGGCAACTGAAGCCAGAGCAGGGATTTGGGCCAGGTCTATCTCATTCCAAAGCCTGTGCTGCTTTCTTTTTGTTTTGTTTTGTTTTGAGACAGAGCTTCACTGTGCCCAGGCTGGAATGCAGTGGCATGATCATGGCTCACTGCAGCCTCAACCTCCTGGGCTCAAGTGATCCTCCCACCTCAGACTCCTGAGTAGATGGGCCCACAGGCAGGTACCACCACGCCCAGCTAATTAAAAAAAAAAATTGCACGGATGCAGTCTCATTATGTTGAACAGGCTGGTCTTGAACTCCTGGCCTCCAGAGATCCTCATGCCTTGGCCTCCCAAAGTGCCAGGATTACTGGCGTGAGCCACCTCGCCTGGTGTTTCCAGTGTGCTGCTTTCTTTTTTTTTTTTTTTTGAGACAGAGTCTCGCTCTGTCACCCAGGTTGGAGTGCAGTGGTGTGATCTCGGCTCACTGCAAGCTCTGCCTCCCGGGTTCACGCCATTCTCCTGCCTCAGCCTCTGGAGCAGCTGGGACTACAGGCGCTGGCCATCACGCCCGCTAATTTTTTTTTTTTTTTTGTATTTTTAGTGGAGACGGGGTTTCACCGTGTCAGCCAGAATGGTCTCGATCTCCTGACCTCATGATCCGCCCGTCTCAGCCTCCCAAAGTGCTGGGATTACAGGCATGAGCCACCGCACCCGGCCTCCAGTGTGCTGCTTTCTAACCTCATAGTTTCTCTTTGGTCTTCTGACTTTCTCCTCCTCTCCCTCAGTCTCCGCCTCCTTTTTGTTCTATCCCTAGGTCTCTGCTCTGTTTTTCCAGGCCTGCTTTTCTCCCTCCAGGCATTTTGTTGTAATGAGTCTATGCCTCTGCTGTGTCTCTGCATCTGTCAGCCTCTGTTTCCATATTCATATCTGTCTCCATCTCTGTCTTTGTGTTTCTCTCTCTCCTTCCCTGTCTTCTCTGCCCCTTCCTTCTGGTTTCTCCCCTGTAGGTTAGGTGACAGGAGCCAACATCCTCCCCAGAGCTAGGATGGCACCCCAGGGTCCCCCATGAGTCCTGGGAGGCCTCTTTCTCAAGGCTCCCAAAGCTCCTCAGAGGAGAGGCTTGGGGAGCACCGTGGTGGAGGCTCCACCTGGCCTCAGCCTCCTCCCCAGCAGTGTGTATCGGGTGGGGGAGGCACACAGCAGCCCCATGACCTTCTATCTCTCTCCAGGTTTCCGACTGGTGGATGGGGCTGCCTGGAGCATGAGTTTCCTCTTCTGGGAGAGTCTGATAGGAGATGTTGAGGGGGGACAGAGGGTGGAGGAACAGATGCCAACTCTCAGCTTTACCCTCCAGTGGAGAGAGAGGAAGGCAGAGAAGTGAGTCTGGCCAACTCAGCTCCTAGAGATGGCAGCCCCACCTGCAGTGGGGAACATGGTGGGTGGACCTTCAGAGGCCCCAAGAGTGGGAGAGGCCACACACCAGGGAGGAGACACAAGAGACAGGAGGGCTGCGCCCATACCCTGGCTTATGACTGGCTCACCAGCACACACAACAGGCCCTATACCATGAGCTGGGTTTGAGTGGGGTTCAGAGATGAGCTCCCTGGTCTCTAACCATCCCCCAGTACAAGGCCAGCTTAGGCCAGGGTTGAGAGCTGACACCCGGCCTAATCCTGCCCGAGCTGAGGCCTGGCTGAGCCTGGGAACCTCAGGCTAGCACAAGCTGTTCCTGTCCCAGGGGACTAGGGTCACAGCCCAGCCCCAGGAGAGGCCACTCATAACAGGCCAGAACAGGGGAATGGAGAGCAGCTACCCGAGGCTGGAGATGGGGGCAGGAGTGAAGGGTGGCCTTGATGGGGCCTGGGCTCCTGGACCCCCCACACTCCCACCTGGCTCTTAGCACAACCTCAGATCATCAGCCTGCCAAGTTTTCTGAGGATCCAGATGCCCTGGACCTCAAACCGAACCCCCAGTCCTCATAACTGGCAAAGATGTGAGAGCCAGGAACCTGCAAACTTGGGTCCTTCTACATCCTCCGCCAAACATTTCTCCCCGGTGGGCAGAGAGACGACACTGATCATCTGTTTATCTAGTGTCGTTCAAAGCAGGAGACACGTTTTTGCTCACTTAAGCCTCACAACCCATCAGATAGGCCCTATATTATTCTCCTTTAGAAACGAGAAACTGAGGCACAGAGGTCAGGTCTCTTGACCAAGACCCCACAGACAGCTGCAGAGTGGAGGGTGGCACTTGGCAGTGTTGGCTCCAGTGTCGATGCTCTTGTGGCTACACTTCCCTTAAAAGCCAAGGACAGCACCCGGTGCCGGCCAAGGACAGCACCCAGTCTTCTCTTCCCAGCCCTGGGAGGGGTCAGGGAGCCAGGCTGCCCCTGACTCCCAAAGTCCGAGGACCAGGGGCTCAGGGAACAACCTCGCTAGCATTTCATCTTATTTACATGTTCATTACGAAAGGGAACCCCCAATCCATCCTCGCTGGCCCCCTCCACTGCCCCCTTCCCCTCCTTATCAGTCCCTCTTTTCTACACTCCTGGGTCTGGGGCCTCAGACTCTAGTCGAGGAGGGGGACCTCGGGGCCACACGCCCTTTCCCCGGGGCAGGGTGGTCTCCGGGCCCCACCACCCGGGCCTTCCCTGCCGGAGAGCGCGCAGTCACTCACCTGCCTGGGGACCCCGTCTCTCCTGTGGCCTCGGGTGGGAACTGCTGGGGTCTGCGAGGAGGAGGACTGGACAACCGAGGACGGGGCGAGGGTCCCCGCTTCCAGCCCCAGCCTGACTGCGGGAGCGGCGGGGAGGCGGGACGTTGCTGATCGCAGGGCCGGGAGGGGCTCGGAGGGGCGGGGGGCAGGAAGGGGGTGGGAACTCGGGCCCTCGCCAAGGCAGGAAGTTTTGACAAGGAAACAGGAGCCGGGGGAGGGGAGATCCAGGCGCCCGGGAGGGAAAAGTGTGTTCAGGGTGGGATCACAGAGGCCGACTCTGCGCGGCCTGGGCCAGAAGCAGAGAGGGATGAGGAGGGGAGGTCAGCTCAGGGACCCAGGGCCCGAGTCCCTCCCTAGCTTCCCCTCGTTATGCGGCCTGGGTTACTTAACCTCTCGTGCCTCAGCTTTCCTATCTGCAAAGTGGGGTTGTGGGAAGGAATCAGTGAGATCGCCTACGTAGGGCGCTGTCCAGTGCTGCCCAGCAACCGTGATCTTATTAAGACCCCGCCTGGGCACCACATCCCACTAGTCTCGGAGAGGCTGACAGGGCGAGGCCCCTCCTCTCCTCCTGCCGCCCCTAATCACACTGCGGAAAGCCGGGCCCGGTGGCTTACGCCTGTAATCCTAGTACTTTGAGAGGCCGACACCGGCGGATCGTGGAGCCCAGAGTTGGAGACCAGCCTGGCCAACATGGCGAAATCCTGTCTCTACTAAAAATACAAAAATTAAGACCGGGCGGCCCTGGCTCAGGCCTGTAATCCCAGCAGTTTGGGAGGCCGAGGAGAGTGGATACTTTGAGGTCAGGAGTTCGAGACCAACCTGGCCAACATGGTGAAACCCCGTCTCTACTAAGTACAAAAAAAAATTAGCTGGGCGTTGTGGTGGGCGCCTGTAATCCCAGCTACAGGGGTAGGCTGAGGCAGAAGAATCGCTTGAACCCAGGAGACGAAGGTTGTAGTGAGCCGAGATCACACCACTGCACACCAGCCTAGGCGACAGAGCAAGACTCCGTCAAACAAACAAAAACCAAAACAAACAAACAAAACAAAAAACGCGCCAGGTGTGGTGGCGCGCACCTGCTGTCTCAGCTTATTGGGGAGGCTGAAGAGGGAGGATCGTTTGAGCCTGGGAGGTCGAGACTGCAGTGAGCCAAAATCCCTTCACTCCACTCCAGCCTGGGCGACAGACAGAGCGAGACCCTATCTTTAAAAAAAAAAAAAAAAAAGTCACACGGCGGGAGGGTGTGACCCTGGGAAGCAGTCTCCCGTGCAGTCTCCGCCTCTGCCCGCCCCCTCTCAGGCCCACGCCCCGCTGCGTGCAAGCAGCTCCCGAGCCCACTGAGGCCGGTGCGAGCGCCACCTCGCGGCCAGCACCCGTTTCCCAGAGCCCCATAGCCGGGGGACCGGACCAGGGAGCCCTTCCTCGCCTGATGTCAATGAATATTAGCTTCCACCATCGTTAGCCCTTCAGGCGTATTGCCTCATTGAATCCTTCACTCGAGATTGGCTTCATTATTACGTCCTTTTACATATGGCCAAACCGACTTTCCGAGGGGCTTAGGACACTAATCAGTAGCAGAAGCACTATTTGGTTTGGTTTTGAGACGGAATCTTGCTCTGTGGCCCAGGCGCGATCTCGGCTCACTGCAACCTTCGCCTCCCGGGTTCAACCGATTCTCCCGCCTCAGCCTCCCGACTGGCTGGGATTACAGGCGCGCCAACATGCCCGGCTAATTTTTGTATTTTTAGTACAGATGGTATTTCGCCATGTTGCCCAGGCTGGTCTCAACTTCCTGGGCTCAGGCGATCCGCCTGCCTCGGCCTCCCAAAGTGTTGGGATTACAGACCTGAGCCACTGCGCCCGGCCTAGAAGCAAGATTTGAACCGAGGTCAGTGGTCCGCTGATTCCAGGGCTCACGCTCCACCTCCTCACACAGAGAGCCACAGAGTAAGCTTAGTTGAGGAGGAGCAAAGCAGGATCATCTCTCCTGGGAGACTTCTAAAAATCAACTGTATTGAGGTATAACTGACATACAATAAAAAATGTACCTACTTAAAGAGTACAATTTGGTGAGTTTTGTTTTTTAGACTTTTTTAAATTGGGGTAAAATATAAATACTATGAAATGTATCATTCAAAACATTTTCAAGTGTACAGTTCAGTGGCATAAGTATATCACACGTGTGGAACCATCGGTGTTATTCATCTCCTTTTCCGCTGAAAAGGTCAGAACTTTTTTATCATCCCAAACTGCAACTCTGTACCCATTAAACAGTAACTTCCATTCCTCCTGCCCCCAGCCCCTGGTAACCACTATTCCACTTTCTGTCTCTATAAATTTGTCTGTTCTAGGTACCTCAAATAAGTGAAATAATGAATACTTGTACTTTTGTGTCTGGCTTATTTCACTTAGCATAATATTAGCTCGATGAGTTTTTTGTATGTGTGTGCATCCGTTTTAACCACCATCCCAATAAAAAAGAAGTTTTAAAATTTCCATCTCCTCCAAAGTTTGCCTGTTCCCCTTTACAGATAATGTCCCCAAATTCCATTCTCACTCCTCAACCCAAACCCTGTCAAATCTCTGATCCGCTAGGCCGAGCACGGTGGCTTATGCCAGTAATCCCAGCGTTTAGGGAGGCCGAGGCAGGCAGAAGTGGGGAGTTCAAGACCAGCCTGGCTAACGTGGTGAAACCCCATCTCTACTGAAAATACAAAAATTAACCAGGCGTGGTAGCAGGTGCCTGTAATCTCAGCTACTCAGGAGGCTGAGTCAGGAGAACCGCTTAAACCCGGGAGGTGAACGTTGCAGTGAGCTGAGATCGCACCACCATTGCACTCCAGCCTGGGCGACAGAGTGAGACTCTGTAAGAAAGAAAAGAAAGAAAAGGAAAGAAGGAAGGAAGGGGGAGGGAAAGAAGAAAGGAAGGAAGGAAGGAAGGAAGGAAGGAAGGAAGGAAGGAAGGAAGGAAGGAAGGAAGGAAGGAAAGAAGGAAAGAAGGAAAGAAATCCCCCATGTGTTTTCTGTCACTGTAGGTGTATTTGTTCTAGAATTTCCATATAAAAGGACTCGCACAATATGTGCTTGCTTTCCTTTGGTTTCTTTCACTTACCACAGAGCTTTTCAAATGTCCACTCCTTCTCACCATGAGTAGAATTCCACTGTATGGATCAACCTTGTCTTACCCCTACCGCAGCTGATGGGCACTGGGTCTTTTCCGGTTTGGGACTACTATGAGTGAAACTACCATGGACATTCTTGTACAAGTCTCATGTGGATACATATGTTTTCATTTCTCTTGATTGCTGCTTAGGAATGGAACTGCTGGATCACAACAGTTAACGAATTTTTTACGTATTCTAGTTTCAGGTGGTCTAAAATGTATAACTGAAAATACTTTTGTCTGGGAAACTTCGATGTCAGAGACAAGCAAGAGATGTTTAATTGGTGTTGTAAGGGATAAGAGGTTTGTAGGGATGGGCAACTGGATGGTCCTGTTGGCTTTGGGGCTTTGGAGAAGAAAGTGAAGAATGAAAGGTTCAAGGCGGCTTTTTAGGACTTCAGTGTCACCAAGAGCCTCCAGCAGAGGGCAGCAGAAACCATAGGACAGCTCAAGGGCCGGCGGCCAAAGACCATGGAGTTGCAGACTATCAGAGGCCAGAGGGACCTTGAAAGTCACCTGATCCAGCACCTTCAAGAAGCAGAGCGGGCGACTGAGGCCCGAAAAGGAAGAGGAACAGGCACTCTTCCCTTCCTTTGTCTGGCCCACTTGTTCTCATCCTTCCACACTCCGACATGAAATGTTTAACACATACATGTCTCTCTCCCTAGGGCTCTGAGTTCTTCAAGGACTGGGGCCAGGTCAAAATCATCTTTGTGCTCCCAGGACCTGGAACAAAGTAAGTGCTCAATAAACTGCCACCTTGTGCAATGCTCTTCCAGCTCCCTGCCCACCAGCTCTATCTACTGGGCCCAGCCCTACATACAGCTAAAAGGATGGACGTCCCCTGAGGCCTGCCAGGAAGGCAGATGCAGGCTCGAGGTTCTCATTCATTCAGCCATCCAATAAACACCATTTTGTGTCTGCCTAGTACTCAGGACACAGAGGAAATGACATTGATGATGATCATGATGATGATAATAGCAACTACTAACTTTGGGGTGGGGGATGCTGGTGTGCCACCCTCCTACTGATTTAACTTAACTCCTCCTCCTAACCTAACTCCTACTGACTACCAGGTACTATTTTAAACCTTTATTTAATAACTTATTTCAGCAATAAATAAGAGTTTCCTGCCCTCAAAGAGCTCACATGTGAATTGGGGAAAGAGTCAATTATTCATTGAATAAAGATTTATTAAGCACCTACTATATGCAGACTTTGGGGCTACAGCTATGAACAAAATAGATAAGATTTTCTGCCCAAGTATACAAAGTGGGAAAAAAATGAAGCTAACATTCTGTTAGTGGTAGTGGGGAAGGGATTGTAAAGATGCTAAATCAGGAAAATCATGACATATTAGATTATTAAAAGAACTATCATTTTAAACTAGAGAAAACAGGGAAGAGAATAGGGAGTGCTGGGGGTGCAATTCTTGGAAAGGTGGTTATGGAAGATGTCATTGAAAAGGTAACCTCCAGGTAAAGGAGATGAAGGCAGGAGCCAATGCAGACTTCTGGGGGAAGAGCAAGAAACAGCAAGTACAAATGCCCCGAGGCCAGAGTGTGTACCATATTCAAAGAACAGCGATAGCAGCTCTCTTTGGAGCGTGGAACTGAGTGAGTGATGGGCATCATGGTGGCAGACATTGAAGACAGAGGTGTCGAATCCTTCAGGCTCTCCTAGGCTGTGGTAAGCCGATTCGATTGTGCTTTGCATGAGATGGAAGCCATTAGAGGATTTCAAGCAGAAGAGAGACATGATCCAACTCAGATTTTAAGAGAATGATTGCTGTTTTGAGAATAGGCTGTGGGGAGCAACAGTGGAAATGGGGAGACCAGTGAAGGGGCCGCAGCACTAACGCGGTGAGCAGCCTGGTGGCTGGGCCAGTGGAGGTGCAGAGGAGTGGGTGCAGCACATCACAAGGGCTCCCAGAGGGCAGCTGGGGTCAGGGTAGGGGTGCCTCTTCCCTCCGGGGTGGGAAGGAGGTTGTGAGGAGTCCTAGGCTCCTGGAAGGGGCCGGAGAGGGCTCCCTGAGGCTGTAGCTGAGGGTGAGCAGGAGGCTGGTCTCACCTCCTGCACACACTCACCCCAGCAGGCCGAATGTTGGCGCACACCCTGCACGCCACTCCATGTCTCACCCACAGTACTGCAGGGATGCTCTAGCCAGAACACACAGACGGGGCAGGGAGTGGCCTCTGCCCACACATGGCACAGGTGGGTGGCTGGCCTGGGGAGGGGCTGCAAGGAAGAGTGAGGTTGTCTCAGGGAAATCCCACAGGGATAGTGCATTCTTGCGGCTCTCCTTTCCTCTCCACCAAGCTTGGCATAAATGCCTTGCAATGGTGCCGATGACAGCGGTGGACCTGGCCCACTCACGGGGGCTGTGCCCATCTAACCCCCTCCCTTACCCTCCTGGGTCTTAGTGTGTGTGTGTGGAGGGGGTGGTCCCTGAAATACAAGCCAGGACCCCTTAGCTGCCCACCTTCCAGCCTGGCCTCCCCCTCCTTCTCAGGCTCTCAGGTCCCTGCCCCTGGGTGGTCCCTGGTCTGAATCTGCCCACAGGGTCCCAACCCGCACTCTCCTCTCCCACTCCCAGCTCTGCCTCTGGCCTGCCCGCCAGCCTGCCTGGCACTCAAACTCCCATCCCTCACCAGCACCCCCCACGCTAGCTGTAATCACAGTTCAGCCCAGACCTCCCCCTCCTGTGAATAATTGGGGCTGATTTAGGGGCTATCAGGGGAGAGAGGGGGGGCTAATGGAGTTCGTGGGGGGCCGCCCTGGTGATGAGGGGAAGGTTGAGAGGCAATTAGCCGGGCTGACAGCCTCAGGAATCACCTAATGTGCCTGCCCGCAGGAAGGGCTGGTGAGGGGTTTGTGGGGAGGGGGCGGCCTGGATGGACTTGGATTTGAGGAGGGATCTGCCCCTCCCTCAGCAGGAGGTTGAAGGACACAGCAGGAGGGACCTCCAGAAAAAAAAAAAAATGAGGGCAAGGGGCAGGAGCAAGAGGGCTGGATGTGGTGGGGCCACTGGGGAGGGAGGGAGGCTGATGGCATGAGGCAGAAGCTCCTGGTCCCCCATCACCCCCAACACACACACAGCGCCCCAGCTGAATCCTATCCCTCACTGGGGACCAGCTCCTGATTAATACCAACATTAGCCCTGAGCACTCACCCCTCCCGGCCTCTTTGTCTTTAATTACCTCCTCTCCCAGCCCAGCAGAGGGGACGCCAGCTCCTCCGGGCCAAAGAGCCAGAGATTCTGACCCCCCTGGCCAGTGAAGCCTCCCCTACTCCTTCCTTCCTGCTTCTGAAGAAAAAGGGAGGAAGACAGGAAGAACAGAAGTGGAAGGAAGGAGGGAAGGAAGGAAGGAAGGAAGGAAGGAAGGAAGGAAG
>NW_012104454.1:1312450-1321903 GCF_000951045.1 Mandrillus leucophaeus | reverse complement strand
CTTTTGGTTCCCAGACACTGCTGCTCTCCCCTCAGGGTCTTTCTACAGTCTAAGCTCCGTCCCCAACCCTGGAGATGGTTAACCAGGAGCTGGAAACTTCTGGCTGGAAACACCCATAGGGGGACCTCCCTGGAGGGGTTGGACAGCCAGATCCCTGAGCCCTGTCTCCAGCCTACATCCCTTCTGATTTCAGATTAGGAGCACGAATTTGCACAGACTCATGCAGAGAGCTGAGTTTACACAGACCTTCGCACAAGGACAGTCACACACAAACACAAAACCAGATACACTGTGACCAGAATCACCCTGGGTGGGAAAGGGTGACATGCTCCACTGTGAGGTGCCCTCCCATCACACATGTAACCACATCAAGAACATCCCATTCAATGGAGCACCAGACAGCTGCCTGGAGAGGGCAGGGAAGGTGTTTCAGAGCATCCAAGTGGCTGGAGGAGCAGGCGGGAGGGTGGGGTTGGTGGGGCCAGCCTGTGTACTTGAGTCTGGCGGGAGGGAATCCTTCCTCCCTCTTGGGCGGCCATCGTGGACCTCTCTAACTCAATTGCAAAAGCTCTCCCTCTCTTTCTCTCTCTCTCCCTCTCTCTCTCACTTTCTCTCTCTTTCTTTCTGTGTGTGACACACACACACACACACTCAACCTTAAAGTAAAGTGTAGTAAACTGAAATCAAGCCCATTTCAGTCTGCTCCTTGCCCAGGGCGCCAAGCCCTGACTCCCCTCTCAGCCCTGCCTCACTCCTGCCTCCCAGGCCACTCGCCTCCCAAACTGTGTCTCTGCCTGTCTTCCTTTCAGCAGACATTGGTAGCCCAGTGCCCACCCCAGGATATGGGTAAGGGGCTTTGTGAGAGTTTTCTGAGCCCCTCCCAACACCCCCGTGAGCCCCGTTATAAGACCAAGTGAGCCTGGAGACCTGACGATCGATATTCCTCAAAGATGAAGACGCTAATAACTTTATCCCCTCTTGTCCTCCAACTCTCGCCTGCATTAGCTCTGACCACAGGCCCCAGGCAGCTGGGACCTGCCATGGGCGGTCCTGGAGCTGAGTAACCCCTTCAGATCCAGGTGGGAAGCAGGAGGGTAGACTGTAAGGAAGGACATCCTGGCACTCAGGAACGGGAAGCCACAGGGATAAGGGATACAAAGCTTTGGACGCATGTTTCCCGCTCCCAGGTCCATACTCTTGGAGACCTGTCTCAGGGTCTATGAGGATTTGTGCCCTCAGAAGCACCCTTCAAGGGTACAAAGATCCCTGTCCAATCCCTGAGGGCTACCCAGAGGCGGTGAGCTGAGAGAGAAATTCTCACTAGAGAAAATCAGGGAGTAGGAGAAGAGTAAATGAGGGACACGGGGCAGGGGAGGCTGGAGGCTTTTCCTGCATCAGGGCCTTCTGGATCAGTGCAGGGACCCGGAGCCCACAGGGTGTCAGAAGGAGGGAGAAGCCCCTTCCTCACCTCACACTCAGTCCCCTGCAGCTAGAGGGAGTGGTTGGGATCAGGGAGTAAGAGCTTCTCTTCTGCAAGCACTATCCCTTCAAAACAGACAACCTGCCTCACCGCCCACATACCAGGGCTAGGGCCTGGGCTGGCAGGATAGAGAGGAGGAGGAAGAATAGGGAGGGAAGGAAGGAGGGGAAAGAGTGTTTTTACATAGCAGCTACTAAGGCCAGGCCCTACAGGGAAACCTTTCCACATGAGACTTGTTTAAACCTCATAACAGTCCTGCGAGGTTATTGCTATTATTATCCTCATTTTGCAGAGGAGGAGACCAAAGTACAGAAAGGTTGAGTAACTTGCCCAATGTCACACAGCTAGTAAATGGCACAACCAGATTCCAGAGTCTAGAGGCTTAACCACCAGGAAACATAGCCCTTTAAGAAGAGGAAGGGGGCCCAGTTCAGTGGGAGGTGGGCTCAAAAGCCTTTCCTCCCCAGGGCTGGACTAGAAGCAGGGCTCATGGAAAGCGCATGGCCTCTGAAGTTCTGCTTCTGTGGCTCTTGGGTTCTGTCCTGTATCTCAGGCTCTCTGCCTTCTTCTCTGTTCCCTGCACATGCAGGGCTGAGTCACTGCATGGGTCTGGGTTGCCTCTCCTCTCCGCCCCTCCTTGCCCCCGTGTGGGCTCCTCCTGCAGCTCTGGCCTGTCTTGTCTCTCTTTCCTGCCTCCAGATCTCCGTCCTGCCCACCACTCCAGAACCACTGCTGCTCAAACTTTCCATCTTAGCACGGGAGTCCGTCAGCAATGGGGTGGGAGTGGAAGACAGAGAGAGACAGTCTGGGAGGGCACTGCTGTTTAGAGCAACGGGGCCACCTCACTCCCCAGCATCCCAGGGGTGCCTGAGTCGCCTGGCAGTTCAGTAAGCAGCGGGCTGAAAGTCTGGATTCCTGGGTCCTGGCTCCTACCAGAAGAATCCCCCTTCCCTACCCCTGCTGGGCAGCTTGTTCAATGCTGCTTCAGGAATTTGGCAAGACAGGCTCTCTCCAGCTGGTACTTAGAAAGGCCAGGGCCTCTGTCGTCTGGAATTCTATCTAGGCTCTATCTTTGGCCTGGGGATCCAAGGGGGCACAGGCTGGGTCATTCTTCACCAGGGCTGTCCTAGCACTCTGCCTGTCCTTTTCCTGGAAGCCTGGACAGATGCTCTGCTCTCCTGTCAGGAAACCAGCCCCTGTGGGAGCAGGGCAGGAAGGAGGCAGAGGCTCCTGAGGAAGGCTGAAGGGGTTGAGGGTGGCTTGCACCCCTGGGTTCTTTAGAGACCCCATCCCAGTGCTGGAGGCTCCTGGGGAGCCCGTCTGGTCTCTGCACCACTGAGCGTTTCCTTCTAGAGTAAATGCGGAGGAGCAGGCAGACGCTTGCTTAGACGGGAGAGTTCCAGCTCCTTTCTTCAATGCTGGGTGTTCCTGAAGTGCCCACCACCCTTTCTGAGCCTCTGTCTTTCAACCAAGACAGCCCTCTCTGAAAAGGAAGGGGCCTGGGCCAGGTTGGGGGGAACCCAAATGTCCAATCTTTACAGCTTCAGGTTGTTGTCCTGGTCCCAGCCCCCAATGGGGTCCTTGGGGCCCCATTCCATCGATCCCCCAGCAACAATCCATCTCAGCTGGTGCTCAGCCCCTGGGGTATGTCAGGGTGGGGGCCGCTAATGGACTTGGCACAGCCAGGAGGTAATTAACAGGGAGGGGGCAAGGGCCACAGCGGGGTGGAGGGGGGCACTGTTAATGACAGTGGAATCCAACAGCTATGAGTGATTGGGGAGGGGGGGTTCTGTGTCTGTGTATGTGTGTGCATGTGTCTGTGTTTGCACATGTGTGTCTAGGCTGTGTGGGGGTAGGCCAGCTAGGACACAAATGTGCACTTCTGTGTCCATCAGTGAAGGGGAGAGAATGGGGTGCTTTCGGGGGAGGGAAATATGGGTACAAGCCCCCTCCTCACCAATCAAGACAAAGCCCCAGGTCCAGATCTACCTGAAGGGATTGGAGTGGCAGGCTCCAGCTCCTGCTCCCAGATCAATGAAAGACATCCAGTTCCTTCTCCCTTCCCTGTCCAAACCTTATTCCCAGAATCCCTCACCTCACCTGCCCAGCTTTTCCAACGATACCTCTGGTTACGGTTTAAGAGCCTCTGATGTCCTCACGCCTGAGGTCTGATAACCTTGAAAATGGTTCACATGCCCTGGCAGCTGCCTGGTGCTACCTGACCTCCAAACCAGCTCTTTAGTGATGCCCCAATCCTGTTCTATATGGGCCAAACCTCAGGTCCCCTCCTGTCTCTACCCACAGAGCCTCCAAGTCTAGGTGTCCCATCCTCTCCTAGCCCCTGCAGAGAGGCTCAAAGGGCAGAGGTGAGGGGGCAGGTGAGGTGGAAAGCCCCCTGGGGAGTCCATGATGTCCTCCTGGACTTCCTTCGATTGAGCCACTGCCCTACCTGTGTCCGTTTGCAGCATTGGTCTCACCCTCTCTCTCCATGTGTGTCCGGCTATGTCTGTGTGTCTGTCTCCATCTTTATCTGCATGTCTCAGTCTTTACATCTCCCTCTGCAGTCTCTCTCTATGTCGCCATGTCTGTACGTCCTGTCCCTGTCTCTCTCTGCACTGTCTCTCCCTTTGCATCCGTCCCTGGGCTCACCTGTTGGATCTGATCCCCCAACTCTACATCCCTCACCATGTTCCCAAGCCCTTTCCTCCCAATGGCTCCACCTGTTTTTTGTTTTTGTTTTTTTGGTTTTTTTTTTGAGACGGAGTCTCGCTCTGTCGCCCAGGCTGGAGTGCAGTGGCCAGATCTTGGCTCACTGCAAGCTCCGCCTCCCGGGTTTACAACATTCTCCTGCCTCAGCCTCCCAAGTAGCTGGGACTACAGGCGCCTGCCACCTCGCCCGGCTAGTTCTTTTGTATTTTTTAGTAGAGACGGGGTTTCACCGTGTTAGCCAGGATGGTCTCGATCTCCTGACCTCGTGATCCACCCGTCTCGGCCTCCCAAAGTGCTGGGATTACAGGCTTGAGCCACCGTGCCCGGCTCATGGCTCCACCTGTTTTAAGTGCCCTCCCTCATAGGGGTGATGCGGCACCAGCCCCACCCATACCCGGCAGGAGAGGAAGGCCCGTGAACTTGGCCCTTAGGGGCCAACCACACACACACCCTAATCCCCCCACCGATCAGCCTGCAGCCCTGGGTCAGTCCTCCATTAGCACTAACCAGCCTGGACAAGAGACAGACACACCACCGGGCTAGGCCTAGGGGTGATAAGACACAGATTGAATCATGGGGGTGGGGGTGGGGTGGAACTGGCACCCAGGGACATGAGACAGCCATGTGATTAGCCCTGAGGAGCCATGGGAAGCTTGTGTTATTGCAGGAACTGGACAGGTGATTGGAAGTGATAGGGCTGAGGGTGGCGGGGAAGCTGCTCCTCCCTGGCTCTGGGTGGAATGCAAGCCTTTGGGTTAGGGAAGGTGGAGACAGGGCCCAGACGCCCTGACCTGATGGGGCCCAGTCTCAGTGCTGCTGACAGAGCCTCAGACCACTCAGTTAAGGCCAGTGGTGTTCCAAGAGACAGAGGAGAGGGGTGACCTCACCTACTCCCTTGGACAGAATGGGACAGGGAGATGGCTTTGTCCTTAGGAAATAGCCACTTTACACAGTTCCTGGCCTCCAGATGCTAATCAAAGCACCTGGAGCTAAGAAGAGTAACAGAGGGACAGGAATAAGGGGTCCTGCCTCCACCAATCCTTAGTCCAGCTCCCTCCCTGTTCCTGTCATACACACACACACACACACACACACACACGTTTCTCTCTCATCTGCTGCTACGTGCTTGCTCTGTCCTGGACACACCAACACAAGAAAGATACCCCATCAATGCTCCCATCCTGTCTACCAGTACATCTAACTTCCACCCCTTCCACTGTAGCACCAGCCTTCCTGAACATGAGCTACAAAGATTGGCAGTTAGGCTCTCAAGGTCTGGGAAGTTTGACCAGAGGCTGCCTCAACAGCAGGTGAGCCAGGTGACCATGGGACTGGGATCCAACCTATAGTCAAAGGTGAGAGTGACAGGTCCATGGAGTAGGGGTAGGCAGCTGAGGGGAACCTGAGTGGGGGAGGATCCCAGAGAGCTGTCCCCTTACCTGAATCCCAATGCCTCCCTCCTGGAACGACGTCATCCCAAGAATTGGCAAGAGACACAGCCAAGGGATAATAAATATAATTGCTATGACGGAACCTTGCCTAGAGAAGCAAGAACATCCTCTACTCCCAGCCCCCACCTGTCCCCTCCCGCATGCTGAGGGTGAGTTAGATGCTTTGAGATCACCCTGGGACTGCTGGGAGCTATGGGGGATGCTGAGGGCAGGCCCCAGTATTCCGGCTAACCACTCCAGCCCCTGGGCCGGCGCCCTAGCCCAGGACGTCCAGGTAGACCGGAGGTGCCTGGGCCAGGGCTTGCAGCCGGGCGTGTACGTCCTTGATGCTGTGGCGTTGCTGGGGCTCCCGCTGCCAGCAGCCCCGCATGATGGCGTAGACCTCTGGTGGGCAGGCACGTGGCCGCTCCAACTCACGTCCCTGCGTGATGCAGTCAATTGCCTGGGGCCACCGGAGAGACAGAGGAGAAAGCACACTAGGCTGGGGGCAAGAGAGTGAGGCCAGTCCCAGTGCCCTCACTGAGGCTCCCAAGGCAGCTCATACCACTCATCTGGGCTTCTTAGCCACTAATAACCTGAATGGACACAGTGAACCCCAAGATTCATTTCTGCTCTGACACTGAGAAGTGAGAAGGATTAAGGCTTGACTCTGGGAAGCTTGGGCTGGGGTAGGATTGCTTCCTGAAAACTGGGATCAGATGCTAAGAAGACTTGCCAGGTAGGTTGAGGAAGGGGAGGGGCTGAGGTATTTATCAAATCCATCAGTTTAGTGTTGGGGGCTGAAAGGAGGAGGAGAAAGGCCCTCTGACTCTCAGTTCCAGAGAAAGAAAAGAAAATAGAGCAGAATTGCAGTTAAAGGCCTTGAAAAATAGCTGGCTTTCATTTTCAAGAAGAGGGCAATCCCCACTTCTTCTCTCTTCTGTGGATATCACTCTGTGGGACTAGCTCTCCCAAAAAGAAACTGCAGCAAGAAAGATCAAAGTTAGACTCTAGGAAGAACTGCTAAAGCAGTTAAGGAATCCAAAGAAGGAGAAAGGATGGCAGGGAGTGATTGGAGAAGGGGCCTGGAGCCTCTTTTCCCCTTCTTCCCCCCTCCCTGTTAGAGGACTTGGGTTATGGGCGGCACTAATTCCATTTCTTCTCTCAGTGCTTGAGAAAATTAAAATCTATAACCCTCTCCCCCACCCCACCAGCCTCCAGGGAGCAGACTGCATTAGGAGGAGAAATGGAAACTGACAGCTGCGAGCCAAGGAGGAGGTGGGGGCAGCTGCTCTGGGAGACAGAACACCTGGGGCCTGCTCTGGCTGTGGCCAGCTAGGAGGGCAGGAGGAGGGGGTAGGACTGTCCTTCTGACAGTCTAACCTCCGGCCGTCCTGCTGCAGCGTTGGGCCTTCTTGTGCTGGGCTCCTCTTCCCGTGCTGGTCCCTTCCACTCTGATAATACCTGCTTAGGTCTACAAAATGCAGCTAGAGATGGGGGTCTGGGCTCCATGTACAAAGCACTTTGAGGTTCCCCTAGGGGCCAACTGGGCCTGGGCTTGGGACAGTAGGTGAGGGCAAGAATAGGGGAGGAAGAGAAGAACAGAGCCGGGGTGGACAGGACACAGTGTCGGCATGGCGCTGGAAAGGGACCCCCAACAGGCTGTGGCAGAGGGGCGGAAGGGGAACCGAGTTCCCTGAAAAAGGGACCTGAAGGGGCATGGGAGGGGGAAGCCAGCAAAGGATGACCACGGGCCGGGGCTGACCTCAGTGTTGGAGAGCTGGTACCAGGGCTGTTTGCCGTAGGTGAAGATCTCCCAGAGCACCACGCCGAAGCTCCACACGTCACTCTCGGTGGTGAACTTGCGGTAGAGGATGCTCTCGGGTGGCATCCAGCGGATGGGCAGCATGGTGCGGCCTCCCACCTGCGGTGGGCGGGCACTGCGTCAACTCCAGGGGCGCCTGGGACAGCCCGTCAAGGCACAGCTCACCCCTGCCCCATCATTAAAAATAAATATGCCAGCCGCGGTGGCTCACGCCTGTAATCCCAGCACTTTGGGAGGCCGAGGTCAAGAGATTGAGATCATCCTGGCCAACATGGTGAAACCCCATCTCTACTAAAAATACAAAAATTAGTTGGGCGTGATGGCGGCACCTGTAATCCCAGCTACTCGGGAGGCTGAGGCAGGAGCATCGCTTGAACCAGGGAGTCGGAGGTTGCAGTGAGCCGAGATTGTGCCACTGCACTCCAGCCTGGCGACAGAGTGAGACTCCGTCTCAAAAATAAATAAATTAAATAAATAAACAAACAGATGTGCCTCTCAGTGCTAAGAGGCAAAAACTGAAGGGTGCTGTTTCCGACCAGGATAGCAAAGGAGACAGAATCCCCACCAGTGGGGGCCGAGAAGGTAGGTTGAAAACTAGAGCCAGTGAATCTCAGACCCTTGCAGGCATCCTAGCAAGGGCAGGCTCTCAGTGGTCTTGGGATCCAGGGAGTCTACAGTTTGGAGTCAGGGGAAGGCGTTGGGGACAAAGGACCCTTACACGGTAATAGTCGGTGCTGTAGATATCCCTGCTCATGCCGAAATCACCAATCTTGACCACCAGTCCTTGGCCCACCAGACAGTTGCGTGTGGCCAGGTCCCGGTGCACAAAATGCAGACCTGCCAGGTACACCATCCCCGCAGCGACCTGGCTAGCCACGGCCAGCAGCTGCCCCAGACCCAGGGGGCCTGGAGCCACATCCTCCCCACCAGCCAGCAGCTTGGCATCAGGCCCATGGGATCTGTGAACAAGAAAAGGAGTGGGGATAGGCTGGGAGGACAGAATCCCCAGGAGCCTGAGGAAGGCGATCCCCAGCAGCCGGGTGTGATGGGAGAGGAGACTGGGGGCCTAGTAGTGGAGGATTGAGAGAACAGTAGAGGCAGCTGTCCAGAAGGGCAGGATGGAGGAGCAGAACAGGCATGCCCACCTCCAGGGCTTCCACCAGAGACAGCTCACGGTTCCCACATCCATGCCTTCCTCTCTGGCAGCTCCTTGAATTCCAGATGCCCACTGGCCCCTACATCCCTTGCCATAGGCACGTCAGACTCAGCCCTTGCCAATTGCAGCTCAGTGTCTTTCCCTGAGCCTGATCCTGCCTCAGGGAAGGGACCCTCCCCACCCAGGCAGACCCTGAAACCAGGGAGTCCTTGATTGTCCTGTCTCTCTCCCCTTTGCCCTCAGTGACCAGCCATTCCTACAGGGTCTTCCTTCCTTTTGAAGGTGTCCAGGATGCCTGCCTTCTCCCCACAGTGAACACTTGGGTCAGTCCTAGTCACTCATCTGTATTCCCCAATGTTCCTTCTCCTGAACCTTTGCCTGAATCGATCACTTTGCCAAGAATGCCCTTTCCTACTAGCCAATCTTCTCCTCATTCGTTTAGTTGAGGCATTTGTTAAACATTTCCAACGTGCCAAGCACCGGGGCTACAGCGCAGAGTATGATGCAGATAAGCAGGTCATGGCAGTGCAGTCTGAGGGGCACCTGGCAGGCACGGGTGGGAATGGAAAAAGCCAGGGAAGGCTTCCTAGAGGAAGGGACACCTAAACTGAAACTAAGCTCCTGAAGCCATTCGAAGGGAGCTGAGGCAGGGAGGGGTAGAGTCTGTGTGTCTGTCTCCATCTTTCTGTGGAGGGAGGGAGGCCCAGTGCTCCAGGCAGAGGGAACTGGAAGTACCAAGGCCTGGAGGAGAGAAGGAACAGATGGTCCCTCCTAGGGGAAGTCTTCCAGACTCATCTCTGAGCATTACTGATTCCCTCCATTGATTCCCCCAGTGTTCCATCCAGCAGTTAGA
>NW_012104454.1:1302090-1312400 GCF_000951045.1 Mandrillus leucophaeus | reverse complement strand
ACTCCAGCCTGGCGACAGAGTGAGACTCCGTCTCAAAAATAAATAAATTAAATAAATAAACAAACAGATGTGCCTCTCAGTGCTAAGAGGCAAAAACTGAAGGGTGCTGTTTCCGACCAGGATAGCAAAGGAGACAGAATCCCCACCAGTGGGGGCCGAGAAGGTAGGTTGAAAACTAGAGCCAGTGAATCTCAGACCCTTGCAGGCATCCTAGCAAGGGCAGGCTCTCAGTGGTCTTGGGATCCAGGGAGTCTACAGTTTGGAGTCAGGGGAAGGCGTTGGGGACAAAGGACCCTTACACGGTAATAGTCGGTGCTGTAGATATCCCTGCTCATGCCGAAATCACCAATCTTGACCACCAGTCCTTGGCCCACCAGACAGTTGCGTGTGGCCAGGTCCCGGTGCACAAAATGCAGACCTGCCAGGTACACCATCCCCGCAGCGACCTGGCTAGCCACGGCCAGCAGCTGCCCCAGACCCAGGGGGCCTGGAGCCACATCCTCCCCACCAGCCAGCAGCTTGGCATCAGGCCCATGGGATCTGTGAACAAGAAAAGGAGTGGGGATAGGCTGGGAGGACAGAATCCCCAGGAGCCTGAGGAAGGCGATCCCCAGCAGCCGGGTGTGATGGGAGAGGAGACTGGGGGCCTAGTAGTGGAGGATTGAGAGAACAGTAGAGGCAGCTGTCCAGAAGGGCAGGATGGAGGAGCAGAACAGGCATGCCCACCTCCAGGGCTTCCACCAGAGACAGCTCACGGTTCCCACATCCATGCCTTCCTCTCTGGCAGCTCCTTGAATTCCAGATGCCCACTGGCCCCTACATCCCTTGCCATAGGCACGTCAGACTCAGCCCTTGCCAATTGCAGCTCAGTGTCTTTCCCTGAGCCTGATCCTGCCTCAGGGAAGGGACCCTCCCCACCCAGGCAGACCCTGAAACCAGGGAGTCCTTGATTGTCCTGTCTCTCTCCCCTTTGCCCTCAGTGACCAGCCATTCCTACAGGGTCTTCCTTCCTTTTGAAGGTGTCCAGGATGCCTGCCTTCTCCCCACAGTGAACACTTGGGTCAGTCCTAGTCACTCATCTGTATTCCCCAATGTTCCTTCTCCTGAACCTTTGCCTGAATCGATCACTTTGCCAAGAATGCCCTTTCCTACTAGCCAATCTTCTCCTCATTCGTTTAGTTGAGGCATTTGTTAAACATTTCCAACGTGCCAAGCACCGGGGCTACAGCGCAGAGTATGATGCAGATAAGCAGGTCATGGCAGTGCAGTGTGAGGGGCACCTGGCAGGCACGGGTGGGAATGGAAAAAGCCAGGGAAGGCTTCCTAGAGGAAGGGACACCTAAACTGAAACTCAGCTCCTGAAGCCATTCGAAGGGAGCTGAGGCAGGGAGGGGTAGAGTCTGTGTGTCTGTCTCCATCTTTCTGTGGAGGGAGGGAGGCCCAGTGCTCCAGGCAGAGGGAACTGGAAGTACCAAGGCCTGGAGGAGAGAAGGAACAGATGGTCCCTCCTAGGGGAAGTCTTCCAGACTCATCTCTGAGCATTACTGATTCCCTCCATTGATTCCCCCAGTGTTCCATCCAGCAGTTAGAACATCATCTCCCACAGCCTGGGCCCCAGATGGTGGTATCTCCCTAGCCTGTGTCCTCAAGACCAGCACTGAGCCTACGCCATGGCTGGGAGCAAAGAGATAGGCTCCTCCCTGGCCTTCTCGGGCTCCTCTCTGCCGATCCTCCTCCACACTCAACCTTGGGTCTGGCCTCGCCTCCTGCTCCACACCCTGCATGGGCTCCCTCCTGGTCCACACGATAAGCCCAAGACTCAGGGGTCTCTCCTAGCTGAGTCCTGCCACCTGACTGCATGAATGACCCACTTCCAAGGGGATGTTTGGGGACCAGATCATGACCATCAGCTGGACAACCACACAGCGCTTGCTCATCCAGAACCACAGCCCTCCACTGTCCCTCTTACTGGTGAGGAAAGTGAGGGGAAAGCTACTCGGCAAAGAAGGCTCAGCTCATAAGTGGCAGCTGATTCCAAACCCTGGTCTTCTCCCTGCCTTGCAAACACTGCCCCATCCTCCCAGGGGCGATCTCATCAGAAGATGACCAAGGGACTAGACCAAGGGAACATGTGACCATCACATCAGGGGTTGAGAGTAGGGGCTCTGCCTGGGGTCACATCACCCCTGGGCCATTCACTACCTGTGTACCCTTGAGCAAGTCACCGAACCTCTCTAAGCCTTATCTGTGAAACAGGCACATTTCTCGAAGTTATTAAAATTAGCACAAATAGATAAACATATCAGAGTTGTTCTGTCCGAAGTCAAATAAACGAATTTTTTGTAACTTGCTTCAAGTATAGATTGCAATATATGCTTGGAGGCCATAAAGAATAAATACATATTTATATTATTGTACAAGATATATATGTCCCAGCACATAAAATCATAATAAGAACGAATTGTAGAGTCAGGTGCAGTGGTGTGCACCTGTAGTCCCAGCTACTGGGGAGGCCAAGGTGGGACAACTGCTTGAGCCCAGGAGTTTGAGGCTGCAGTGAGCTATTATTACACCACCGCCACACTCCAGCCTAGGCAACAGAGCAAGACCCCATCTCTAAAACGATAACGCTAATAAATACATTAAAATACAATAATAATAAATTATAAAGTATATAACATAGCACCTGGAACATAGAAGGTGCCTGATAAATGTTCATTACTGTTGTTATTGTCGTTGTCTGAATTGCCACCCTGAGAGGCCTGGCCTTTGTGTGCCACACACAAATGCACATACATCCTCTGCAAAGCCCACCCACTCCAATATTTTAGCTCACAGCCTTTGCCATCGCAACATCCCTGACTACTGACACTTGTCCTTTGCAAGAGTCGCCCCTACATTCACACGTCTGTCTCCTCTACCATCTCAGAGCTCCTTGGGGATGGGAATGTGCCTCCTGATCTTTCTTGGTGTCTCCCCTTGGTTTGAAAGACAAGCAGGGATGTCTATAGGGAAGGGATGATGGGGCCCAGAGGCAGGGGCCAGCGCTGAGGCCAGGTGCTGGTACCGGAGGAAGCGGTTGAGGTCCCCATGCCGCATATACTCAAAGACCATGAGCAGGGGGCGGCCCTCGGTGCAGACGCCGAAGAAGCGCACAATGTGCTGGTGCTGCAGCATGGTGAGCAGCTCGGCCTCGCGCTGGAAGTCCTGCCGAGCACTCTCCGACACCTCCTTCAGTGCCTGGATGGAAGGGGCAGGGACAGGGCTGAGTGGGGGCCCAGTCCTCACTGCTGTTCATCCAGGGCAGCCCGCTCACCCCAGCCTCCAGCCATTTCAGCCCTCTGCATCTTCCCCCAATCTGTTGTGATGTGATGGAGCTCCTGGGGGTGGGACCCAGTCCAACAGTGCCCCCTGGGCAGGGTCTCACCTTGACAGCCACCAGCATCTTGTCCTGCTCAGGCAGAAGGTTGTGGCACTCAGCAAGGAAGACCTTCCCAAAGGCGCCCTCCCCCAGCTCCCACTTGAGCACGATGTCCCGGCGCTTGATGTGGTGAACACCTGAGGGGGCTTGCAGGGTCAGACGGGAACCCCAATCTTGGGAGGGCTGGGGTTGTAGGGGAGGACTGTTTTGGCAGGGCTGTGTGCTGCACAAGGCTGCCCAGACAAGGGGCTGCACGGGGGCTAAAATTCAACCTGTGCCCCTTCACCAAGCCCCAGGTCATAGTATGGGGCTGCATCTGCCCAGACAGGACAAGGTGTGAGATAGCTATGACTCTGGGCAGGGGCTGCAGCTAAGAGCCGGGCTGGACCCAGCCTGAGAATGGGCTTATGGCTGGAATAGGGCTGGGAATAGAAAGGGAGGGATCGTTCAGGCCTCGGTGGGTAAGGGCAATGGCCTAGGGGCTTCTACACACACAGACACACACACACACACACACACACACATATACACACACACACACACTCGCCCCTGCCCTTGACCCAGCATAGCCCCTCACAGGCATCACTGAAGTATTGCGGGTTCTCGATGATGTGGCCTTGGAGTCCAGAGCCTTTGCCCTCGGTGGGGGACAGGGAGCTGCCACCCAATGTCATGAAATGCAGGGACATGGCCAACCCGTCCTCTGGAGCCAGGACAGCCGGGCCTAGGGAGGAGACATAGCCACATGGAGGGGTTTGCCCACATCTTGGCCCTGCCCACCCTTGCCTGCAGGATGCCTGGTCATCCCCACCTTGTAACTTGCAGGGGAGAGACTGAGGAGCTAGGGAGCGAGACAGCAGGCAGGGGGAAGACGGCACCACCGCCTCACCCTGTGCTGGCTTCTGTCCCACCCGTGGCCCCATGGGCACCAAAGAACTCCCCCGCCCCACAGAGCCCAGACCTCCCAGACCCACTTAGTGCTTGACTACAATCCAGCCACCAATTAGCAGCTGCCGCCTCTGAAACTACCTCAGCACCAGCCCAACACACACTCACACACACACTCACACAAGCCTCACAGCCAGGCCTTCATTTATACCCCTAACACACTCACACACCCTAGAACTCCCATGTGCACAGCCCCCCAGACAGAGACAGAGTCAAGAAGAGCCAGTAGGAAACAAAGCCAGGAGAACAGACAGACAGCCAGCCCTCTGCAGCCTCGACTCACGGTTGATCCCAAACTTGTTTCTCCTTCCGCATTTGTTGAGCACAAGGAGCAGCATAGAAAGGAAGAGGCAGGCAAAGACGGCCAGGCCCACAGCCACCGAGACCTGGTGGGAGGCAGGGGTGGTTAGATCCAGGGGCTTCTTCTGCACTCTCAGAGCCGCCCGTAGCAAGCCATTTTTTCATCCTGCATGGGAGCCCAGAACCAGGCCTCCAGACCTGCCTCGTCCTCCCCTGGGGACCCCTGCAGTGGCTGTGAGGGTGGCAGTCAGAGCTCAGACCAGATGGTAGTGACCTCCCTGCTCTGACCAGAAATGACGTGCAGATGAGCCTCTACCCAGCCTCCCGGTCCCAGAGTCTGCACAAGCTTCTACTTCCTATCTCACCCCAAAAGGTGTTTCATCCTTCTTCTCCACCGGGTCTCCAGATGTGCTGTTAGTATCTGTGGGGACACAAGGCAGGAAGGGTGAGCCTTGGTGCACACTGTCGCCTCCAGTAACCCCCCAACCCTGGCCCCAGCTGGCCTCTCAGGGATCAGGTCAGCTGTACCCTTTGCCCTAGCCTCGGCTCCAGAGACCAGGCAGAACCTGCCCTCCACCTTGGGCTACTCACCCACTGGCGAGAAGGAGACTGCAGCAGGAGGGAGGAGAGAAAGCAGTCAGAGGGAGAAGGAAAACAGTGAGTCCCCTACCTATTCTGGGACTCATTCCTTCATGGGGTGAGGGGGGATGGAGGTGGGCTGCTGGGCCTCAAGGGAGAAAATGCATGTGACCCTTTTCCAGCTGGGCCATGATGCCCTGGTGCATGGCTGTCTCCTCAGCCAGCCTACAAGGATGGAATAGCTCAGGAGTTCAGGAGTCCTGGCTTGGGGAGAGGGTAAGGAGGCCAGAACAGCTGGACACCAGGACTCTAGACTCCTTTCTGTCCCGAACCAGGCACTCCAATTTCTGGGGTAAGGGCTATGGCAGGAAGTTGGCTGTAACCCAGGCGGAGCCCAGAAGTGGGAGCAGGGTTCAGGACAGCCCTCGCACCAGGGATGGGGTCCTCGGGGTTGAACTCGAAAGGGTTGTCCATGAAGGCAGCCATGATGGAGGCGGAGGCCTGGCCGAAGGGGTTGGCAGCCAGCAGCGTGTAGTTGCCGTTGTTGACGTGGGTGGGCTGGTTGAGGCGCAGACACCCGTGCCGCACAGTCTCGTTGGCCACCGGCTCCAGGAACTCGGTGAAGATGAAGCTGGTCTCATTGAGCACGGAGCCATTGAAGAGCCAGCGCAGAGACGGTGCCGGCTGCCCATCCACAGAGAAGGGGATGCACCAGTGGTGCATTTCCACCGCCGTGTGCAGCTGCACACTGGCCGGGACTGTGGGCCAGAAAGAGCAACAGCAGGAGGTCAGGGCGCAGCTGTAGGAAGCCCAGCACACACCCGACAAGTCCAGGGGCAAAGCAAGTAGAACCCGAAATCAAAGGGCAGGCCTGGGAGAAACAGGTCAGCAGGCCCTAGGAAATTCACCAAGGAGAGACGTTTTGAAGAAAGTTGACAATACATGTTAAATAAATCAGGCAGCAGGCATATAAAATGCAGAGGCTTAAAGAATGTAAGTGGTGGGCCATAAATAAGTCATAGCCCCACAGAAGTGGGGTACCAGCTTATGACAATTAAACATGGAGTCTTTGGTGTAAGGAATCTAGAAAAAGTCAGTGTAACCAAGCTGAAGAAGATGGGTCAGGGGGCCTAACAATCAAACAAGCTAAAAATATACACAGTTAAATTTGGGGGAAAAGCCAGGCACAGTGACTTGCTCCTGTAATCCCAGCTACTCAGGGTGCTGAGGTGGGAGGATCGCTTCAGGCCAGGAGTTCAAGGCTGCGGTGAGTTATGATCCCAAAGCATTCCAGCCTGGGCAACAGGCTGAGACCCCATCTCTTCAAACACACACACACACAGACACACACATACACACAGACACGCACTTTTTGAAAAAGGTATGGGTTTGAAATAGACCCAATCTGGTAACAGCAAAAGCCCCTCAGTGATAGAAAAAAAGTGTATGTATGCATAAATAAATACATACATATATATAATATAGCATTTATACACAGGAATACTATTTAGCAATGAATTGCGTGAGCTACATACGACTCCCATTAACATGAATGAATCTTATAAATATAATGTTGAGTGAAAGAAACCAGATACAAAATAATACACGCAGTGTGATTCCATTTATATAATGTACAAGAACAGGCAAAACTAAACGATACCGACAGGAAAGCATATTTGAGAAAAATTATTTTTAAAAGCAAGGAAATGGTTGTCCTGACAAAAGTCAACATGAGATGGGAGAGTGGGATGGGATTGCGAATAGGGAGAGGTGTTGGGTGGCGGGGGCCGGGGGTCTTCTGCGGTGCTGGTAAGAGTAGTTATTGTTTAAAGTATATATATTGTTTGCACATTTCTATGTACATTTCACAATAAAAGAAGAAAACTGATGTAAAGTAGAAGATTTAAGGTAATTTGTTGGCTGACCTAGAGAAATTAGGCAGCGAGCCTAGAGAGGAACTCAGGAGGAGAATTTCCTCTTTTGAAACTAGGATGCGGGAAGAAGGACCCGATTGAGGGACGGGCATGAAAAAATACTTCGGAGCAGTGGGAACAGCCGGGCATCTGGTGTTGAGGGCCTCAGGTAGCAAGGCTTGGGCAGGGGGCCAGAAAGAAATCCATCTCCGTCCCTCTGGCCTTGACGAGCCCCCAGGACTTCCCCCGAAGGATCAGGTTTTCATGGGAATCTGGAAACAGCTGGGAGGGAGCAGTTGTGGAGACACACATCCCACCCTTTCCTCCAGCCCCCACCCTACATCCTCTTTTGAGGGAAGGAGAGATGAGTAGGGGCTGGGTGCAGGGACTGCCACTGAGACTCACAGGAGACGTTGACCTGAACAGAGAGCTCTGCCCGGCCTACATCATTCTCTGCCCAGCACGTCACGTTCTTCCTGTTGAGGTCACTGGTGACATTGGCCAGGGTCAGCCCCAGGGATGGCAGAGCCCCATATTTCTAGATCAGGAAAGAGAGGTGGAAATCAGAAGGAGCTTTAGCCAGCTCGGGGCTGGGGCTGATGTCTTTGGAAAGCCCCTCTGACTCCAGATGGATAGGAGAGGAGGGCTGGGAGGGAAGAGGAGGGAGAGAGGGGTGGGAGAGAATGTGGCAGAGAATGTCCTTCCTCCTTTAGGTTTGTTCATTGATTATCTCCTGGATCACATTTTTTAAAATTTTATGTTTTATTTTTGTAGCGACGGGGTCTTACTGTTCTGCCCAGGCTGGTCTTGAACAGGGCCTCAAGTGATCCTCCCACCCCGGCCTCCCAAAGTGCTGGGATTACAGGCGTGAGCCACTGCGCCCCACCTGGATCACGTATTTAATTATGTGAAAAATCTAAAATATAACCAATAACCTCAAAATAGGCACAAAATATCCCAAACTGAAACTAAGACCAGCCATCTGAGCAGCTAAATGGATGTCACGCATCCCAAGTACCAAATCTGGACACAGCTCATTGGAGACCCCACTAGGACCTCACCACCTATTCATTCCTGTTTTACACACAGTTCTAACAAACTGAGTCTCTGCCCAAGGAAGATCAGAAACAAAGAGATGGTGCGAATAGCATGGCAGCAGTTAGAAACAACAGCAGCAGCGTCGCCTCCTGCAGCAGATGAGGACCATGGGTGAGGTTAGACAGGCAAAGTGACTTGATTCTGAATCATCGTCAGGATTGAATCAGATCGAGTTTCTCTTCCTAGGAAACTGTGGATTTGTCATGTGTAAGTTACATGATCTTACGACAATTCTTCGTCTTGCTGAACCATGGGGTTTTTTTTGTTTGTTTTGTAAGCTGAAGAGGTGGACAAATTATCTTCTGATATTTTAGAAAGTGATTTTCACAAAATGATGAAAATAATGAAGTGGTGGATAAATCTCATTTATCTGAAAACTTCATAAATGTGGAATCCTCTGACCACATGCCAGAGGAGGTATGGTTTCCCCAGGCTTCCAATGGAATACGTGAGTTCAAAGGCTCCAGCAGAGTTTCCAACCTTTTGTGCAAGCTTTGGGTTCCAGCCACCTTGAGGGGAAGCCCTGCCTTGCCCTCTGCTTCCCTTGGCTGTCCCATCCCCTCCACTTACTGTGAGGCCAATAACTCTTCCTCTTGAGATGCTCTGCCACCCTTATCCTCCTAACTGAGGGAGAGCAGCCTCTCTTCCCCTCCATTTAACCCAGTTAGGGTGCAATTATTTTTTAAGAGATAGGGTCTCGCTCTGTTGCCCAGGCTGGTCTCAAACTCCTGGTCTTAAGTGATTCTCCCTCCTTGGCCTCCCAAAGTGCTGGGATTACAGGTATGGGCCACTGTGCCCAGTAGGGAGTGACTTTTGTATGGATAGTTTCTAGAAAACACAGATGGTAGCAAACATGTAAGACTCCCAAAGAGAAAGCAAATCCTGGAATCGCCCCAAACAGAGAGTTGATCTAAGGTCTCTCCATGCAGGGGCATGGCCTCTGCCTGGTCCCCTTTCTTTTACTCACTCTAGGCAGCTTTGCTGTCTGGAGGGAGAGGATTCGCTCAGTGGCTAGTGGTCCCTCCACCAAGTCTGAAGTCTCCTGCTCAGCGCCCAATGGCTCCTCCCTCAGCATGGTTCCAGGGGCCTCCAGCAATTCTGGGGTTGACTCTCCCACCAAAGTGAAGGCTCCCCAACTAAACACCACGCTCCCAGCCCCCTAGGCACACATTCCTGGTCCCTTCATATCCACTCCTCCTGCCCAGGTGGAGCCAGCTTTTTGGGTGGGCACAGCCCATTGTCAGCTGCTGTCGACCTCGTCAGCAAGGCCAACTGAGTTCCCTGTGGCTACTCTCATCTGCCCATCGCCAGCCTAAGGACAAAGGGTAAGGCCTGGGAAGGTGTCCAAAGACATGTCTGGATAACAGAGATAGAGGCCAGAGAACGCCTAGGGGCAGGCAGGACATCAGAAGGCCATCATGTCCACCTCCTCAGCTTACAGATAAGAAAACCGAAGTGCAGGCAGATTAAGGGATTTTTCTGAAAGTCACTCCCAGAATTAATTAGTGAGAGAGCTGGAGCCAGACCTATGCCTCCCTTACTAATGCATTCATCACATGCCCAAGAGGATGCTCCTTCCAGAATCTCCAGAAAAAAAGACCACGAGGCCCCCAAGAACTCATCCCAGATGCAGTACAACTGATATTGTGCCTCCTCCCTGGGTCCCAGTTTCATTATATAGAAAAGTGATCAGCCAAGCACAATGGCTCATGCCTGTAATCCCAGCACTTTAGGAGGCAGAGGCAGGTGGATCACGAGGTCAGGAGTTTGAGACCAGTGTGGCCAACGTAGTGAAACCCCGTCTCTACTAAAAATACAAAAATTAGCTGGGCGTGGTAGTGCGTGCCTGTACTCCCAGCTACTCCGGAGGCTGAGGCAGGAGAATCGCAGAATCACTTGAACCCGAGAGGTGGAGGTTGCAGTGAATCAAGATCGCGCCACTGCGCTGTGCTCCAGCTTGGGCAACAGAGCAAGACTCCATCTCAAAAAAAAAGAGAGAGGGAGAGGGAGAGAGAGAGAGAGGGACAGAGAGAGAGAGGGAGGGAGGGAGG
>NW_012104454.1:1300347-1301760 GCF_000951045.1 Mandrillus leucophaeus | reverse complement strand
AGAGAGAGAAAGAGAGAGAGAGAGAAAGAAAGAAAGAAGGAAAGAAAGAAAAGGGATGTATGGGAGAGATGGTCTGTTGGGTTCCTCTCAGCTCCAACATGTAAGATTTCTGTGACCCTCTCCCTTGCAGCCAACAGCATGTTCCCAGAAAGGGGTCCTGGGGCTTCAAGTGTAGCCTGGGGTCCCTGCTGGGTCAGTGCCCCCGCCCCGAGGGTGTGCATGCCCTGGGCTGCCCCACAGCATAGGCCTGAGCCCTGTGGGTCTAAAGCATCTCTGTCCATCCCTCAGCCTCAGTGTGCTCCTTATTTGTTGTCTCTTTCCTCCACAGTGTGTCTCTCTTTCCCCGTCTTTGTCCCCTGTGCTCTGCCTGGACCTCTTGGGGGCTGCGGGCGAAGGGCTTCTCACCATCACTGTGGCTGACTGCTCCAGCTCCGTGAGGATCCAGCCGGCCTGTTCCAGGCCCCGCCCCTCCACCTGGCACCACAGCAGCACATCGTCCCCCACATCCACGGAGGCGTTGGGCACCTGGACCTTCAGCATGGGCACACCTGGCCACCCAGGATGCCCGAGGGCCAAGGGGTGTTAGAGCTGGGAGTGGCCCCAGAATTCTACTGCAGGGCTGCTCCTTCCCCCACCCTCCTCAGTGACCCCTAGCCCAGGCAATGTCACCCCAGGCAGTATCCCCCAGCCTTTGCCAATGCCCATTCCCCAGGCCTTTTCAGTGCTTGCTCAGTGCCCTCTCCCCCAGGCAGGTGGGTCTCTTTCCCAGCCCGCTTACACCATCTCCCTCACCCAGCACCTACCACAGCTGGCATTGGGCATATGGGCCAGGGGCCCTTGCCCATGACACTGCAGCTTCTGTTCATGCACTCTGCCCAGTCCCTCCTCCTCCCAGCGCTGTAGCCAGCGCAGGGCACAGGAACAGTGCAGAGGGTTCCCCGACAGGACCCTGGTGGGCATGGAGGACACCAAGTGAGTCAAGGAAGGGGCCTGAGGGATCACAGGGATAAGAGAGAGCAGTTAGGCAGCGAGGAGGACGGTCTACAGGTGAAAGGGAGGACACAGAGATCTTTCCGTCTGACTCCAGTAACAGGATGTTATTCAAAGAAATAGGCCGTTGGGAGGCCAAGGCAGGTGGATCATGAGGTCAGGAGATCAACACCATCCTGGCTAACACAGTGAAATCCCGTCTCTACCAAAAATACAAAAAATTAGCCAGGACCACGTGGTGGCGGGCACCTGTAGTCCCAGCTACTCGGGAGGCTGAGGCAGGAGAATGGCGTGAACCCAGGAGGCGGAGCTTGCAGTGAACCCAGGAGGTGGAGCTTGCAGTGAGCTGAGATTGCGCCACTGCACTCCAGCCTGGATGACAAAGCAAGACTCTGTCTCAAAAAAAGAAAGGAAAGAAAGAAA
>NW_012104454.1:1269118-1300022 GCF_000951045.1 Mandrillus leucophaeus | reverse complement strand
GAGAGAAAAGAAATAGGCCAGGCGCAGTGAGTCACACCTGTTATCCTGGCACTTTGGGAGTCTGAGGCGAAAGATTGCTTGAGCCCAGGAGTTCAAGATCAGCCTGGGCAACATGGCAAAACCCCAACTCCACAAAAAGAAAAAATAATGTAAAAATGAAAGAAATTGAATGCAGAAAGTGGAAGACAAGACAGCTGATGGCTGAGGGATGCATGGGGCTCCCTCACCCCAGGCTCCCCCGGATGAGAAACCAGGCAAGGGCTCTCAGCATGGTGACAAGGAGGGAAAGGCACAGCCTCCCAGAGTGACCCAGAGGCCTTAAGGGCCCACCAGGTACACATGGACCCCTGCTGCCCCACTCACCCCTGTGCAGGGTGCCCTGGGAATGTTGTCAGATGTGCCGTGGACACACAGTGGGCCTGGGATCTGCTCAGCCAGGCCCAGCACACACACAGTCATCCGGGCCAGCTCCCCAGGGCAGTAACCCCCTTAACGGGTGGTCCTGCAGCCCCTGCTTTGATGGGGGTTTCACTGGCATGCACATAGTCCCCAAAGAGACCCCCCAGCAGTGCCACACAGACACAGTGACCAATGCCATCCCACAGACCCAAGTGCACGCAGGCACACACACACTTGGTGCTCTTGTCCCTGGAAGTGCCCCCACTCACAGTTCCTGTAAGGAGAGGCCCTGCACAGTTTTCCAGGAGAGAGACTCCAGAGCATTGAAGGAGAGATTCCTACGGGCGTGGAGACACAGCAAGACAGACCCCTTGAGTGACCCGACCTCACTCTGACCCAGAGTGAGGGAGGGGAGGAGCCAAGAAAGAAGTTGACATCTGGCTCCCCCTCCCCAGTCTAGGCAGCCAGAACAAGCCTTGGAAGGCAGTGTGTGTGGATGGATGGGGGGGCGTGGTGGAGGGCTTTTTGAGTCCCACTCCTTTCCCTGGGACAACAAGGGTTAAACCTACTTAGCCCCCTCTCCAGACCTCAGGGAGGGGGATCTGAGGGAACAGCCGCTCCTCCCTCCCCCACTGCTTTGGCCCCAGCTGGCAAAGTGCTGAGGCCACAGCTGGGGGAAGGGCTCCATCTGTGCTCCCCTCCCCACAGAGCCCAGGACGGGGCCAGAGGAAGAGGGGGAGGATTGAGGTTGCCACACTCCCTTGACCCTACCTGACCACAAGGAACTCAACGCACTTCCTCAGTTCCCCTCCACCTCCTCCTTTCAGGCCCTCCTCAGTGACTAAAAGGTCAGGCAGGAAAGGACCCACACCCCCAGCCCCCTCGTTGTAGGGATGGAAAAAGTGAGCCCAGCAGGGACCTGGCCACACAGGAAAATGATGTAGGAGCCCCAGTGCCTTGTGCCCTTTGCCAGGCTGCTGCTGCTGGGACCCTCTGCCTCTGAGGGGCCTATCCTGACCCCTCTCTTTTCCTAGTCAACCTAGAATTTGTGGTGGCTGGGTTGGAGAGGTACCACCACATAGGGACCAAAGACACAACCCACTCTAGATAGAGCGGGTGTAAGTTCTATCCTGCCACTTACAGCTGTGTGACCTCAGTCCAGAAACTCAACCTCTCTGATTCTCAGAATTCTCATCTATGAAATGGGGACAAGAACACTCTCTCTCTCACCAGGTTGATTGTGAAGATTCATTGACATAAGTACCGTGAAGTGTCATTGAACACGTTTTTAACGGAAGCCCCGGTGCATAGATGGTGATACGATATCACTTTGTTTTGCCTTGTTAAATTGCTGGACACAGCAGAGTGTAGAGGACCCCGCATAACTCCATGAATGTTGGCCCCACCGTCCTTCCCATCTCTCCGCCTGCTCATGTTGGGGGACAGGGGAGCTGAACTCCCGCCCTCAGAAGGCCAGGGAGGGGCTGCCAGGGACTCTGATGGTCTCTCCTGCCCATCCCATGACCCTCTGTGTCCTACAGCAGGGGTCCTCAATTCTCAGGCCACAGATGGGTAAATAGTGCCACTGTTCTCCAGCCTGAGCAACAGAGGGAGACCCTGACTCTTAAAAAATAAATTAAAGAAAAAGAGGGGGACAGCAAGGAAGAGGGGCTATAAACAGGGTAAATATGTGGTCTGTTAGGAACTGGGCCGCATAGCGTGAGGTGAGCAGCGGTGAGTGAGCATTACCGCCTGAGCTCCGCCTCCTGTCACATCAACAGCAGCATTAGATTCTGTGAACTACTGCGCATGCGAGGGATCTAGGTTGTGCGCTCCTTTTGAGAATCTAACTAATGCCTCATAATCTGAGGTGGAACAGTTTCATCCTGAAATCATCCTCCCCTCCCGCACCATCTGTGGTAAAATTGTCTTCCATGAAACCAGTCTCTGGTGCCAAAAAAGTTGGGGTTCGCTGCTCTACAGGAGGGATAGCTATGACTCCCGAGAATGAGGAAGGTGACAAGTGGCAGACCTAACACCCCAGCTCCCAGGATGTCCTAGGAGCCAAGTCAATGCGTCCCTGGGAAATGGAGTCCCAGCCAGAACACAGGAGTCCTGCTCCTGACGCTTGCTCCCTTTGCACTGGTGTGTATCGGAGCCCTGGGAAGAAAGATAGGGCAGGCACCTATGAGAAGTATCCTTGCAGCATGGACCATGGAAGTGAGATGGCAAGGAGGACCTCTAGCTGGCGGGGGCAAGAGCATGCCATCCCTGAGGGAGATGGGAGGAAGCCCCAGGAGAATGGGTGAGGTGACTTCCCTGACCAGGCTTGGGCCCCTCACAATCATTCCCTGGGGAGAGCCAAGCCCATTAGCAGCGCAAGTCTGGGTGTCCTCCCCAATCCCCACTGCCCAGCACTGGCCACACTCACAGGCGACTGAGCCGAGGAGTGAAATGGAAGGCATCTGGCGCCACGAAACGGAGACCACTCTTCACGATGGTTCTGGGGAGGGGTGCAGGAGGATCAGTCCCCAGGTCTCAGCTACTCTGGGCCCCTGGCCCTCCCTGCCCATCCCAGCCTCCCAGTCCCCTGTGCTGAACTCCTACCCCTCCTCAGGCCCCTCATTGTTTCCTCAACTACCCTAGACCCCTCAAAGCCCTGAGCTTCCTGACCTCTCCCAGTCCCTCAGTCCTCAGCCTCTCAGGTCCTCCCAGGCCCTCAGACCCTTGAGCCCTCCCTGACCTTCTGGTCTCCCCCAGGCCCACGCTGAGCTCCACACCCACAGTCCCCATTTTCCTCACAGGTTTCTCAGCTCCCCTAGGCCCCTCAGGTCACGGAGCTCCAGATGCTGCAGATGCTGCTGGTTCTCGATGTAGCTGTGGGGAGAGGGGATGGGAGTCACAGGGCTCAGGCCCACACTTGAGTTCCCATGTCGACCCTCCTGCTCCCTCACAAGACACAGGCACATGCCACATGCACATCACAGGCACACGCATATGCACCTGTTCAGACCTGCATACACACTTACATGGCATGCACATACGAATGCATACATGTGCACATGCACCTGTGTGCATGAACACACAAGCGCACACATGTATAGATCCCCAGACACTCACACATATGCACACTCTCACATACCTCTTGCACACATGCACACACCCAGGTATGCACATGCACACACGCAGAGGCATAAGCATCTGCACAGATGACGCCATGCACATGCACATGTGCCTTCAGGAAGAGGCTCACACATGGACACACAGAAACAAAGCTCACATCCATCTCTCACGTGCACACACACAAGTCCATTCTCACATTGTTGTTCTGCTTTTATATCAGGCATGCCTGGCACACGCTCACCAATGGGAGGTTATACTGAAACACTTGCTACCACAAAGGGTCAAGGCTCATCCCTGCCACTACCCCACCCAGCACAGACAAAGCCTGTGCTCATGCAAATGTATGTTCCCAAACGTGCCCGCCCAAGGGCCACTGCCCGGGCTCACCTGTACTACAGAAACACACACACACATATACACACACAAACATCTCTGCACCCCCATAGCCTCTGGCCCCTCTCCACACCCAAGCAGCAACCCCTACTCCACTGAAACCTCCCCTACCACCTTTTCAGCAGATCAAGCAAGAGGCTTAGATCAAGCAAGGTCCCTCAGTCAGGGACCCCAAGGAGGGACCCAGGAAAGAGGAGAGGAGCAATGAGAGGATGCAGTCAGAGTGTTGGGGAGGGGAGAAGAGGCACAGACTGGCTGACTTATACAGCGAGAGAGAGACAGCGAGAGAGAGAGAGAGAGAGAGAGAGAGAAAGATGGAAAGGTTCAATGAGGAGGGTGGGGGCAGAAGGGCAGAAAAACAAAGAGAGAGTGAAACAGAGACACTGAAAGAGAAACTGACAGGAAGAGACTGTCAGAGAGATAGTGACAAGTAAGAAGGAAGACAGATAAGGGAAGGGAGACAGCGAAACAGATAGATAAGGACAGATAGCTACAGAAAGCAAGACAGACAAGAACGAAAGAAGAATGAGTAGGCATTCAGGTCTAGGGGACGGCTGATGCCCTGGGCCCTGCCTGACTGCTGGATCTGACGTACCAGGGAGTTCCTGAGAACTCAGCTGTCCTGCAGTGACATGTTAGTGTGCCCCCCCACCCCACAAAACACATGCCAGGGGCCCCTGACTCACTGCCGGTTCTCAGAACTCTCCCTCTCTACCCTCTAACTTTCCCTACCTTATAGGAACCAGGACCAGCCTAAGTGACCCCTCCCTTCCTCCTTTCCTCCCTTTCCAGCCTTGGCCCCACCAGGACAGCCAGGATCAGATCCTAAGTTTCCCTGTGGACTTAGTGGAGACCTAGAAAGTAACCTCCACTGACTACAAGGGAGGCCAGGTCCCTGTTCTACCCATCCCCCAGCCCCTGCCCAGAAGGTTTCAAACTGTAGGGACCCAGGGAGGGAGTGAGAATGCAGTGGGCTGGCAGGGTGTGTGTGAGCTGTCAGGCCAGCGTGCTCAAAGCTGCCTCATTCGTTTGGATTCATAATCAATCTGTCTATTCGAGTCCATTATCTCCTCGTTAGCTCTGCGGGTGAGGGAGGAGGGAGGGGCTGTGCAGGCAGTGAGGAGGGGGTGTCAGGCTGCAACCCCACCCAGGGGGACATCTCAGCTTGCCACCCTGCATGCCTCCTAGTCCCCAGTCCTGGCCTGTCCACTTCCCCTACCACTCCATCCCTACCCTGCTGGACCCACTTGGGACTTGGAAGGTGTTGGGAAATGTGAGCCCTGATGGCAAGCACTCGGGAGTCTGGACCCCAGTTTGAAGGCCCGGGGTGATGAGAGAACTGGACTAGGACTGGCAGCCTGTCTCTCATGCCCCCTCCCATCATGCAGAGACGTAGGCCCAGACCAAGACAAGGCCATCTCCTCTACTCCTGGTCTCCCTGGAGCTATTAGAGAGAGAGATTGAGTACCTTCCTGTTGATTACTATAAGATACCCGAGTAACTCAGTGCCAATTAGTGCAAGCTGCTCAAGTAACTTCCAGACATTAATGATCCTCACCTTGATACCTTCCAGCCCATCACTGCATGGGGTCAGGGTTCCTTGTCCACCCTGTAAACCCCAGGCCACAGGAGGAGGATTTTCTCGCAGTTCCTCCCCTCTTCTAGATGTCTTGCTGGCCATGATAGCCATATGTAATATTCAAGTATTTTCCAGCCATCACCATGTGATGCCTGAGTACCTCCAGGCCAGTCATCACTGCATACTCCCATAGGTTTCACCAGCTGCTAAAAAGTACTTCAGTATTTTGTAACCAATTCCTGCAGAATGTCAGAGTCCTGCAGAATGCTGAAGATTCCTCCCAGCTTTGTGTACCAAAGGGAGGAGGGTCTCTCAGCAAGGGCCCTGACTCCCTGCCCCGGGTTGGAGAGGGAGATGGGAGTGGGGAGAGAAAATCCAGGAGGGGGTCTCATTTCCTCAGATCCAAATCAAGGGGTTCTGGGAAAGGAATGGTAAAAATGGAAAGAGGAGAGCTCAACCACCCAGCTCCTTACCACCTCCCACCAATGCCAGCCAGCTCAATCCCCAATTCCAGGAGAAAAGCTGAGGTTGCCTCCTCATAACAAGGAAGTGGGTGGGGGCTGGCTTGCCCCTAGAAAAGGGAAAAGGTAGTAAGGGTGTCAAACTGGGGACTTCTCTGCTGGTAACCACCTTTCTCTGTTGGACAGAGCAGGAGCCTCTGACTGAGCTCCAGAAAGCGGCTTCTAGACGGCTAGGCTCTCTCAGACCTGGTCCCCGGAGATTCTCCCCTCGATCTCCCTCCCCTCGATCTCCCTGAAGCCGGCGGCCCAGCTGCCCTGAACACTAGGGAACATCCAGGCAGTGACCGTAAAGCTTGCTAGGGCAGCGGCGGCTGCGGAGGAACGCCCGTGCACCGCCAAAGGCTGCGTCGTGCCAGCCTTCCGCTGTACTCGCCCTGCCTGACCAAGCAAACAAGCGGAGAGTCCGCGCCCTCGGGGCATGGCAATTCCTGCCTGTCCCCGCGCCCCCTCGCACGCCGGACACTCACAGCTCAGTCAGGTTCTCTGCGCCGGGCAGGTGGTGGAGGCTATCCAGGGCCCCATCCCGTGTGCATCGCAGTCCCGAGGAGCCGTGGGGGCAGCAGGCATCGGGGCAGGGTGAGGCGCCCGCAGATGCCAACATCAGCCAAGCCAGCAGGCTGCCCGGCCCCGCAGCCCAGTTGTGCCAGCCGAGCTGCCCGCGCCGTCCGCCTCGCAGCATCGCGGCGGCGCCCGCCTTGCTTCGGCGGGGCAGCCGTCTGTGCGCTCTCAGCTGCTCCTGCCAGGCCTCCCCCGACATGTGCGCTGGGCGGTGTTAAAGACCCAGCCGCCAGGAAAGGGCGGAGCCAGTCGCCCCCGCCCGGCCCCCCCCCCCCCCTCGTCTCCACCCCCTTCTCTCCCCTCTGACGCCCCCAACTCTGCCCCCTCTTCTGTTAGGGGCCCCCAGCGTCAGCCTTCTCCCTGAGGATCCCCCCAGCTCCGGGAGATGCAGAGGGGCTGCAGCAGAACGCCTCGGAGGTGTCTGCTGAGGCCGGGGGTGGGAAGTTGATACGTTATTTCTCTCAGCTTAAAGGAGCTGCATTTTTACAATTGGGGAGGAGGGAAGATGATTGAGTTGAGGAAAGGTTGCTGTCCAGGTCATCCTAGTCAGCCCCAGACTCAGCGCTCCATCCTCAGCGCGCGCGTGCCTGGGAGAGTGCGCATGTCACTTGGAGTAAGTTAGGTAGAACATTCTCCGAACTCTAGGAAGAAAAGAAAAGGACTACCAAAGATCAATCGCAGAACCTGGGGAGGAAGACACAGACCGGGCAGAGAAAGGGAAGGGTCGCTTGATCCGGCCGAAGGGAGTCCAGAGAGCCAAGACCGCGCCTCCAAGAGAAGCCACAGGGTGGCGCGAGAAGCCCGCGCGCAAAGGAGCGAGCTCTCCGCCCGGGCTGGGTGGCTGGGGGTGCGATCTGCAGCCCCCAATCAGCAACGCCTCAGGTCTCAGTTTCAGTCCCTGACCCCGGCCAGCCAGAGCCGGCCCCGGGGCAGGATAGGGTAAGGCAGGGCAGGGCTGACATCGATCGCCTCCCTGACAAGAGCATCGATTTATTCGTGAAGAAATTAATAGATCTCTTAGCTCCTCGGACGCGGGAGCCGCCCGCGGGTGGAGCTGAGGACCGTGCACCTTGGTGGCCGCGCACCTGGAAAGCCCCGGGATCCCCAGCACCCAGGGCAGCAGAAGGCTGGTCCCAACCCCTCCCACCGCGCAAGCCTCTGTGGCTGCACGAACCCATCCGTCTCAAGCTGAGGAGAGCAAGGGGAAGAGGGGTCTCTCTTGGCGGGGAGACAGGCAAAGCCCCAGGGAGCAGGCGAAGGATGGCTTCCTAGAGGCTCGCGGTTCTCCTCTCCGCCAAGGCCCCAGCACGGATGGTCCCCCAAATCCCCGAGACAGGGACACACTGACCGACCAAGCAGCCTGAGTTCAAGAAGATGACCAGACGGAGGCAGAGCCCCACACAGTGATCGCCTTCTTCATCGGGACATTGGTCAGAACCAAGGGACTAGGCGGTGACGGAGCCTGGCGCTAAGGGGTCTCCAAAGAGGACAGGGAGGCCTCCTGGAAGGCTGAGAGGGGCTCTGAGAGGCCAAAGGCTGTCCACGTTCTCCCGGGTCGAGGCTGCCAGAAGTTACCCGGCAGGTGTCAAAGCACCGGGAAGCAGAATCTAGACACAATCCTCCCCAGAAGCCCGGGTGCTGGCTGCCCCTCCGGCGGTGCAGCCCCACTTGGAAGAAGCCTGTAGTGGGGACAAAGGGTTGGGGGGACCCGCTGCAGCCGCAGCAGGATTTGAGGAAGCTCAGTTCTTGGCCCACCCTTCCCCCCGTATTTTGGCCTTATTTCCCCAACAGATATGTCCTCCCCTCAGTTGTTAGGCTAAATATTTTGGCTTGGCTGGAGGGGCGGAGAGAACGGAGAGGTCCCTGCGAACCAATCTGTTTCGGCGGGGGGCGGGGAGGGCGGGAGCTGGGCGCGGCCCCTGCGTGCCTGCCCTGGGAAAGACCGCAGTCAGCGCGGTCAGCTGGCGCTGGGGGGCCGCGCGCCCGGAGGGATCCAGGGAGACTCTCCCTGTGGAGTCCCACGCGTCCCGGGACCCCCGCTGCCCTCCTTGGGAGCGGTCCCCAGCCTTCTGCTCTGCCCTCAGGGTTGACTGGCCTTTTGGCCTGCCTTTTGCTCAAAACCCTGTGTCATTTTCTCTCTCTCCCTGTCACTGTCTGCATCTCTGTCCCCATCTCTCAATCTCATGCTGAGTCTCTCTGTCTCCAGCTGCCTGTCACTGTCTTTGTGTCTCTGTGACTCTCATTTCTTTTTTTCTGTCTCCTGCTATCTCTGTGTGGGATTCCTTGTCTCTGTCCCTGCCCTCCCTCTCCTATCTGAACCCTGGTCTCTGTGTCCCTTAGGGCTTGTCAAATCCTTCTCCCCAGGGTCACCAGGAGGAGAGCCAGGACTGGACACAAACCAGGGCTTGGACAATGGCAGTGCCTAGTCTGTGGCCCTGGGGAGCATACCTGCCTGTGATCTTCCTCTCGTTGGGATTTGGCCTGGATACAGTAGAGGGTGAGTCCCCAGAACTGGCTCCCAGACCCCTACCTCCCTCCCAGCCAGCTGGGAGGCCAAACAACTGAGCTTGCAGCCACAGCACATCCACTTACTCTGCACTGGAACACGGAGGCTGGGGTTAGCTCTCCAGAGAACTACCCAGCAGAAAAAGCAGTTAGTTCCCCACATAAAGATGTTTTTCCCTCAGCTCCCTGAGAGGTGAGAAGAGCTTCAAAATGAGGATGAGTAGATATCTTCCATCCCTACTAGTTAAACTGTGATCCCAGTGAAGCTTGCCTGAAAACCCAAATGAGGCCATGAGAGTGTTAGAAGTCATCTCTAGGGCCACTGAATGGGAAGAGGCAGGGGTGGGATAGGTAGCTGAGAACCAGGCACCATTAAGTAATGGAGGCAATGTTGCCTACAGGAAACTGCAGCTCTGAGAACTAAGGGTAAATCTAGACTGGGTCCCGAGCTCCCGCCTCCAGGGCCCTGTCCTGTGTCCCGTCTCTTAGGGCGCAATCCCTACAGGGGGAAGGCTGGTTTTGGGGAAAGATTGCTTTTCCTCAACACCCCAGGGCCTGTCCTGCAGGCTAGATACTTCCCACGAATACGTTTTAGACAGGAGGGGCGGGGGCACTCTATAGACTAAATGACCCTCATGGAGGTATTGGGGGCTTGGTAGAAAGAGGAAAAAGAGCTGAGGGTGGAAGCTTCAAAAAGGGAAAGAGTAAGAGGTATCCCCTTCCCCAGTCCCACCATTCTCTTCCAAACTGAAGCAGCTCAGGAATCCAGACTCTGTGCTTGCCCCAGGGGTCCTATGATGCTCCTCAGACTGGGGGCTCCCAGGGGCAGGGGAGTCTCCTCTTCCCATGGAGACGGGAGAGTGATACAATGGGCTAGGTAGGAGGTCCCCTGAAGGGTGCTAGTCACAGAGCCTCTGTCTGTAAGGCATAGCACCACTCCCCAAACCACCAAACCCCCCGCCCCTTCTGCACGGCAGATGCCAGCTGGGAGTGTGGTTGTCAGGACAGGAGCACGTCCTTGGAGGGGCTAGTATTTGCTTAGGGGACCCAGATGTTGTGTTCCCAGTGCAGCTCTGCATAGAGCCAGGTCCTGAGGGAAGGCAGGGGTTAAACTGTGAAGGTTTTAGATTTGTTTTTCCAAATGACTCCCATCAGGGGAGCCCTGGAGAGGCAGGGGCATGATGGGAAGTGGGCGCCTGAGAGAACCCCCATCTGCCTGGCAGAGCCTGATTGGCTTTCGCCTGGAAGGGATAGAAGTGTTTTCTCATTCTCTCTCCCTCTTTTTTGTATGTGTACCTGTGTGGGCTCAGACACACACACACACACACACACACACACACACACACACACACACAGAGCTGCTGGGCAGAGCCAAGCTCAGGACCATTAATGACAACGGGGAGAATATGTGAAGTAACCCCCAGGGAGCCAGCCTTGCCTGCCCACCTCTCTTAACAAACTATCAGCAATGAGGCCTGGAGAGCGTGGCATGTGGCGTGTGGTGTCTGTGATAACACCGGAGGGCTCGGTGGGAAGGGAAGTAGAGGCTGGAGACATTGTCAGGAGCTGAATGTCAGGCTGAAACATTCAAACTTGAATCTTCTGCAGTGGGGAGCCACGGAAGGCCCTCTTGGGAGCAAGTGAGTCCAGGGAGAGAAACGGAAGTGGGGCTTGGGCTCTAGTGAAGAAGCCAAACACATCCAGGTCCCCAGGGAAGGAGTGTCCATTGTCCATGGTTCCTGAGTGCCCAGTGGTTCCAGCCCTGGACTGGGCACAACTGAGGGAATGCAGAGCTGACTGACAAGGGTCTCACCCTCCTTGGAGGGGGTGACAGAGATGTATACAAAAATTTTGGAGCAATGCCCCCAGGTAATCTGATGTGGGCGCTGGACTAAGTGTAGCTGAGCCTGAAGGGGAAGTGATTAACTCCAGGCCAGAGGGTCAGGGAAGGTAGGTCTGTCCCTAGAGGCTGAAGGACCCTTCTGAGGCTGGAGGCATTAGTAAGGAACGGTTTATCTACACCCTACAATGTCAGGCTGAGGAAATGAAACTTGAATCTTTAGCAATGGAAAGTCCCTTCAAGAGTAATCAAATTAATTCAGGGAACAGGCATCCAGCTCCCTTAAGGCTGGGAGAAACATGGGACCTATGAAGCTCAGATCACTTCTTCCCAGTCACAGAATTCACTCATTCATTCATTCATCAGATATTTACTGAGGGCCAATTTTGTGCCAGGAGCTCTACCAGCTACTAGGGTACAACATGAATTATACAAATATCCCTGCCCTTATGGAGCTTACAATAAACAAAATATATCTGTTCCTATAAATAAATATCTATATTAATATATAAATTATATTTTAGCCAGTGTTAAAAATAAGTATATGGCCAGGCATGATAGTTGATACCTGTAATCCCATCACTTTGGAAGGCTGAGGCAGAGGGATTACTTGAAGAGGCCAGGAGTTCAAGGATGGAACGAACTATGATCCTGCCACTACACTCTAGCCTGGGCAACAGAGTGAGATCCTGTCTCAAAATATTATACACACACAAACACATACACACAAACACATACACACACACACACACACACACTAGTTAGTTTTAAGAATTATAGAGAAAAATAAAGCAGAAGGGGGAGTAAAGAGTGTCACAATTTTATTTTATTTATTTTATTATAATTATCTTTAGACAGGGTCTCACTCTGTCACCCAGGCTGAGTGAAGTGGCGTGATCACGGCTCACTGCAGCCTTGACCTCCTAGGCTCAAGAGATCCTCTCACTTCAACCTCCTGAATAGCTGAGACTATGGGTGTGCACCACCATGCCTGGCTACTTTTTGTATATTTTTGCAGAGATGGGGTTTCGCCATGTTGCCCAGGCTGGTCTTGAACTCCTAGGCTCAAGTATTCTTCCCACCTTGGCCTCTCAAAGTGCTGGAATTACAGATGTGAGCCACTGCACCCAACCAGTGAAAATAGAAGTCAATTTTAAATAGGATATTCAGGCCAGGCGTGGTGGCCCACGCCTGTAATCCCAGCACTTTGGGAGGCCAAGGTGGGTGGATTGATTGAGGTTACGAGTTGGAGACCAGCCTGGCCAACATGGTAAAACCTCATCTCTACTAAAAATGCAAAAAATTAGCTGGGTGTGGTGGCGGACACCTGTAATCCCAGCTACTCGGGAGGCTGAGGCAGGAGAATCGCTTGAACCCGGGAGATGGAGGCTGCAGTGAGCTGAGATTGTGCCACTGCACGCTAGCCTGGGTGACAGAGTAAGACTCCATATCAAATAAATAAATAAATAAAATTGGATGGTCAGAGAAGGCCTCTTTGAGAAGGGGACATTTGGCCAGACTTATGGAGGTGAGCAAGCCATGTAGAGGGAAGAGGGTTCTGGCCAGAAGGAAGAGAAGGACAAAGACCCCAAGGCAGGAGCTTTGCTGGCTTGTCACAGTAGTAAAACTCCTGTTATATATAAGGAATAGCAAAGAAGTCAATGTGGCTGAAGAAGATAAAAAGGATGAAATCAGAGAGGCTACAGGGGCTCAAATCATGCAGGGCCCTGTAGGCTGTGGTAAGATCAAGACAGATGGAAGTCATGAGGGGTTATATGCAGAGGAGAAACGTGATCAATCTGTGTTTTGAGATCACTCCGGCTGCAGAGTGGAGAATGTCCCAAAGAGGGACAAGGGTGGAATTGGGGAGACAGTTTGAGAGGCTATTACTGTCAATCCAGGGGAAGATGATGGTGGAAGCTGTGAAGGTGTCGACAAGCAGTTCAGATTCTGGACATATTTTAAAGATAAACCTACAGGATGTAGAAGGTGAAAAAGAAAGGTGTTAAAAGTGACTTTAGGTCGGGAGCCTGACTGCAAGAATGAAGTTGCTATTAACTAAGAAGGGGAAATGGGCTTGGGAGAGAGGGTCAGGAGTTCATTTTTGCCTGTGTGGCTCATCTGGTAGAGACCCTGAAGGCTGCAGGTGAGCCCTCCGGGGCCCAGGGAGGAGGCCACCCCACACCCAGAGCAGAGCCTGGCTTCTCACTCATTGTCCTACTGCCAGTGTGGCTCCCCTCCAAAGCTGCCAGGACTGGATGGGGAGTTTGGCCTGGGCTGTACTCAATGCTGCGTGCCATGTATGCCCACAGTGTGTCCCAGCCTGGACATTCGCTCTGAGGTGGCAGAGCTTCGTCGACTGGAGAACTGCAGCGTGGTGGAGGGCCACCTGCAGATCCTGCTCATGTTCACAGCCACTGGGGAGGACTTCCGTGGCCTCAGCTTCCCTCGCCTCACCCAGGTCACCGACTACCTGCTGCTCTTCCGTGTCTACGGACTGGAGAGCCTGCGCGACCTCTTCCCCAACCTAGCAGTCATCCGCGGGACACGCCTCTTCCTGGGCTACGCACTGGTCATCTTTGAGATGCCGCATCTGCGTGACGTGGGACTACCTGCGCTTGGGGCCGTGCTGCGTGGGGCTGTGCGTGTGGAGAAGAACCAGGAACTCTGCCACCTCTCCACCATTGACTGGGGACTGCTGCAGCCAGCACCTGGTGCCAACCACATTGTGGGCAACAAGCTGGGCGAGGAGTGTGCTGACGTGTGCCCTGGTGTGCTGGGTGCTGCTGGCGAATCCTGTGCCAAGACCACCTTCAGCGGGCACACTGACTACAGATGCTGGACCTCCAGCCACTGCCAGAGAGGTGGGCACTGGCACAGAACATGAGTGTAGGGAACAGAAACAGCAGGGTCACATGGGGCTGGGTGGTCACAGGATGGTATGGTTCAGCTGTCACTGTTTTTTAATCCGCACTCATCCTATGAGGCAGGTAAGGAAACAAAGGCTCAGAAAAGTTAAATAACCAATGTGGCATAAGACAGCTAAGGGGTAGGCCCATGACGGCATCATGGAGTAGGTGAAGGACAGGTTCAAGGTGGGCATGGGGGGAAAACAGCAGGCACGAATGGAGAGTAGGCAGCACAAGAAGCAGTGTGGGGCAGTGGTTAAGTCCAAAGGCAGAGGGCCTGGGTTCAAGTCTCAGCTCTACCACTTACTGGCTATATTCACTTAGCCCCTCTGTGCCACAGTTTCCTCAGCTGTAAAATGATCATTGGGTGTCATGAGGAATGAGTTACTCTACAAAGCGTCAGAGCAGTGCCTGGGTCATGGTAGCAGTTCTATGTTCGTACTCAGAGTGGCCACAGCACAGTGTTCCAGGGTCAGCTGGCAGTACTGTAATGGGAGGTTGAAGTTTGGGGTGAGCAGGAGAAGAAAGGAGATGATCAGTGAAGAACTGAACAGGTGACAGCAAAGATGTAAGGTGGTACTTTTAGGATGATGCAAGGAGAGGAAAAAGGCAATAGAGAAAGGAGGAAGGAGAAAAAAGAGGGATGGCTGGTGCAGGAGGAAGCAAAACGTTATAGGAAAGGAGAGTAAAACCTTTCAGAGGTGGGGAGCAGATCTGGGGTCCCCCAGCCTGGGGATTTTTTCCACTCAGCTCCTGGAGGTCAGCTCCTCTCGCCCCCATTGCCTCAGCAGCAGGGCGGGTGGGAGAGTAACCAGATCCCTGCTGCATCGGCTGTGCTCCACCTCCCTGATGCCTCCCTGTTGGCTGTAAACACAGCTGCTGCGCATCCTCTCGTGTACAGTGTCAACACGACCTGGCTGACCCCTACCCCACAGATCGTTCCCATAGCCAGCCAGCTGCCACTGTGCAGTTTTTAGGCAACTGGGCCTCCAACCCCAAACCCTCCCACTGCTGCTTGGAGCCTCCTCCTGCCCAGGGCAGGGAGCTGAGGTGGGGGCGGCATGGGCAGGAGCGTGGGTAAAACGACGGATGTTGGCCCCTCCTTGCACATACACCCAGGCCCGTGGGCCTAGCTGCTCAGGAGAGGCTGGCCCGCTCACCCTGGCGCCATGCCCAGCCATGATCTGGGCACCAGGCCTAGACAGGATAGACAGGACAGCAGGCTGGAGAGCAACAACCCTGATGGACAAGGTCGCTGCTCTGTCCTGAGCTCTGACACCTCGACTAGGCACTGTGGGAGCTGGGGAGCCACAGACAGGGCCACAGTCCTTGTCCTCAAGAATCCCATCGGAGGGGAACAGAGTCAGCTACCAGTGTCATCTGAATGGGAGGGACCTGGGTGCAGATTGAGTGTCATCGCAAGAGAAACAGGGTGGGGCCAGCATTGGAAGGACAGCCAGGACTGAGGGGGCATGGCCAAGGTCTAACACACCACTCTCCCCACAGTGTGCCCCTGCCCCCATGGGCTGGCTTGCACAGCGAGGGGCGAGTGCTGCCACACTGAATGCCTGGGGGGCTGCAGCCAGCCGGAAGACCCTCGTGCCTGTGTAGCTTGCCGCCACCTCTACTTCCAGGGTGCCTGCCTGTGGGCCTGCCCGCCAGGCACCTACCAGTATGAGTCCTGGCGCTGTGTCACAGCTGAGCGCTGTGCCAGCCTGCGCTCTGTGCCTGGCCGCGCCTCCACCTTCGGCATACACCAGGGCAGTTGCCTGGCCCAGTGCCCTTCTGGCTTCACCCGTAATAGCAGCAGGTGAGTGTAGGGAGGGTGGGGGGCACCCTGGAAGCAGTGAGGAGGCCTGAGGAGGCCCAAACTGGTCCAAGGCTCAGGATATCTGCTTGCTCCTGCTAGCATATTCTGCCACAAGTGCGAGGGGCTGTGCCCTAAAGAGTGCAAGGTAGGCACCAAGACCATCGACTCCATCCAGGCGGCACAGGATCTGGTGGGCTGCACGCATGTGGAGGGAAGCCTCATCCTCAACCTTCGCCAGGGCTGTCAGTACCTACTTTGGGGCCACACTCCTCCTCCTGGTCATACCCTTCCTCCCAGACACACCCCTTACAATGACCCAACTCAGCACGATTTTCCATCATCCTGGGTCCCAGTCCTGAGGGTCCACCCTCCCGGGGCCCCCATTCAGCCCCCTTGCCCCATGGACCCATCACCTTCTCTGCTCCAGCCCTGTCTTCCCATCCCTAGACAACCTGGAGCCGCAGCTGCAGCACAGCCTGGGGCTGGTAGAAACCATTACTGGCTTCCTCAAAATCAAGCACTCCTTTGCCCTCGTGTCCCTGGGCTTTTTCAAGAACCTCAAACTAATCCGGGGAGATGCCATGGTGGACGGGTAAGGGTTAGGCCTCTGACCAGCTCCTTCTATTACACTCCTTCCTCCAACACTCCCAGAACAGTGGTGAAGAGAATGGGCTCTGGAACCAATTTTGCTACTCACTAGCCGTGTGACTCTGAGTAGGTTAACTTCTCTGGTCTTCAGTTTTCTAATCTGTAAAATAGGGTTAATATAACTTTACTTACTTCTTAGGGCTGTTTTGAATATTACTCAAGTTGTTATGTGTAAAGCACATAAAACAATGCCTGGAACACAGTATATACAATATAAATTACAGTCACATATAACTCTATAACGGTTGGCTATAATTGTCATCATCTGGTCCTGTCAACTGCAGAGCAAGACTGCCTGGGTTTGAGACCCATTCCTATCACCTGCCAGTCAAGACCTACCTATAATGTAGCCAGGATTTTTTAAAATAAAAAGAATGAGCTGGGTGTGGTGGCTCATGCCTGTAATCCCTGCACCTTGGGAGGCCAAGGCAGGTAGATCACTCAAAGTCAGGAATTCAAGACCAGCCTGGCCAACATGGTGAAACCCCATCTCTATTAAAAATACAAAAGAAGTAGATGGGCATGGTGGCACGTGACCTTAATCCCAGCTACTTGGGAGACTGAGGCAGGAGAATTGCTTGAACCCAGAAGGTGGAGATTACAGTGAGCCGAAATCGTGCCACTGCACTCCAGCCTAGTGCCTAAGTTACAGAAAGAGACTCCATCTTAAAAAAAAAAAAAAGAGAGAGAGAGAATGTTTTAAATTACCATCCAGGCCGGGTGCAGTGGCCCCTGCCTATAATCCCAGCACTTTGGGAGGGCGAGGCAGGGGGATCACACGCCGTCAGGAGTTCAAGACCAGCCTGGCCAACATGGAGAAACCCCATCTCTACTAAAAATACAAAAATTAGCCAGGTGTGGTGGTGGGTACCTGTAGTCCCAGCTACTCAGGAGGCTGAGGCAGGAGAATCGCTTGAACCTGGGAGACAGGGGTTACAGTGAGCTGAGATCACACCACCACACTCCAGCCTGGGTGACAGAGGGAGACTGGCTCAAAACATACATAAATAAATAACCATCCAGACCAGATGCGGTGGCTCACACCTGTAATCCTAGCACTTTGGCAGGCCGAGGTGGGAGGATCACTTGAACCCAGGAGTTAGAGACCAGCCTGGGCAACATGGTGAAACCCGGTCTCTATAAAAAATACAAAATTAGCCGACCGTGGTGGTGCATGCCTGTAGTCTCAGCTACTGAGGAGGCAGAGGTGGGAGGATCACCTGAGCCCGGGAGGTCAAGGCGTCAGTGGGCCACAACTGGGCCACTGCACTCTGGCCTGGGTGACAGAGTGAGGAAAAAAAACAAAGTTACCATCTAGTCTAGTGGCTCCCTGTGGCTTCTCATGTCTCCAGACACATTGCATGTACCCCAGGGTTGTCCACACCTCAGCTGGAGAGGAATGGCCCAGGCTGAGCACCACTCCTCCTCCTGTCTCCAAAGCCTCCAGAGTCTAGCACATAGCCGGTGCTCAGTTTTTTGTTGTTGTTGTTGTTGTTGTTGTTTTTGAGACAGAGTCTCGCTCTGTTGCCCAGGCTGGAGTGCAGTGGCCAGATCTCAGCTCACTGCAAGCTCCGCCTCCCGGGTTCACGCCATTCTCCTGCCTCAGCCTCCCGAGTAGCTGGGACTACAGGCGCCCACCACCTTGCCCGGCTAGTTTTTTGTATTTTTATTTTTTTAGTAGAGACGGGGTTTCACCGTGTTAGCCAGGATGGTCTTGATCTCCTGACCTTGTGATCCGCCCATCTCGGCCTCCCAAAGTGCTGGGATTACAGGCTTGAGCCACCGCGCCCGGCCGCCGGTGTTCAGTTTAAAGAGAGTCAAGGGAAGGATGGGGGCAGGGAAGCTGTGGATCCCATTTCACTGATGAGGAAAACCAAAAGATGGGGTCACTTGGCAGACATCATACTCCTGGTCAGTGGCACAGAGTGGGTATGCACGAATGTCCCCGGTGTGCTGGTGTGAGCCGGCCACTGAGTGCCCCCCTCTGTGGGCTCAGCAAAACCCCTCCAGGAGGAACCCATAAGCCATCCCCTTTCCTACCCCCTGCCCCCACCTCCCCGCAAAGCAAGGTCCCCTGGCCTCCCCCAGGAACTACACTCTCTACGTGCTGGACAACCAGAACCTACAGCAGCTAGGGTCCTGGGTGGCCGCGGGGCTCACCATTCCCGTGGGCAAGATCTACTTCGCCTTCAACCCGCGCCTCTGCTTGGAGCACATCTACCGACTGGAGGAGGTGACGGGCACACGAGGTCGGCAGAACAAGGCTGAGATCAACCCCCGCACCAACGGAGACCGCGCCGCCTGTGAGACCCCAACCCCAGTGCCTGTGGACAAGCGGTCACACACTAGACACGCGCACCCGGGGGAGGGGTGCTCGAGAGGGGACAGCCTGAGAAGTTTTCTTCGTGGTCTCACTGGGAACGGGATGCCGCGGAGTCAGGGTGGGCGCTCAAGCAGCTGGCAGGCGTGGTTGAGAGCAGGCCCCTCTTCCCACCCAGGCCAGACTCGCACCCTGCGCTTCGTGTCCAACGTGACGGAGGCAGACCGCATCCTGCTACGCTGGGAGCGCTACGAGCCACTGGAGGCCCGCGACCTGCTCAGCTTCATCGTGTACTACAAGGAGTCGTGAGTGCCGGGGGCGGGGCCGGAGCGGGGGCGGGGCCGGACGAGGCCAATTTCTTAGGGACCACAGGCAGGTGAGGGCGGAGCTCAGCGAGGCTATGAAGACCCAGGAAGCCAGGACCCCCAAGTTGTACTCCGTGGTAGGGTCCAGGTCTGGCTCACTTCCCTCACCTTCTTCATGCCTCCGTGCCTCGGTTTCCCCTCACCAAGTGAAATGGAGAAGACAGGGCTTCTGAGAGCCCAGGAGAGCCATCGTGCTGGGAAGGCTTGGATCATTAAACTTCAGTTCATTATGCTAATGTTCTACACTGACCACACGCTCCTGCCCCAGCAGCGGTTTGGGGAGCGCCCACTAATTTGGCCAGTTTTATGAACAGCTCTGCCAGCATTTCATTTAAGCCTTAGGAAGGGAGGGAGCAGGGGCCGCCAGGGACCACACTGCTCTTTTCTTTGGTGAGAGTCAACTGACCCTAACAGTAAGGATAGTGTTTAGACCACAGGAAGGACTTCTCCAAAAACACGGCTAGGAATCAAAAGGAGACATCCTTAGAGGAGGCAGATGGATTTCGAATGCAGACTGAGAGAGCAGGAGTAAGGAGTTCATACTCTCTCTCTGATGGATAGTATAGAAGATGGAGGCCACCTGGCTTAGAAGCATTTCCTGTGAATTAGAATGGAGAGAACTTAGCTGACCACCAGCTCAGGGTCTGGCTTGGGAGGACAGAGGAAGGAAGTCAGTTGTAGGAGACCCACTCAAATGGCCAAGACTCTCCTAGGTCTCAGTGGTAGGTGAAGGTCTCTAGCATGGGCAGCTGGAGAGTTTGTTAAATACAAATTCCTGGGCCTCGCCCTCACTAATTCTGATTCAGTTAATCCTGAGTAGGGCCCAAGAATCTACATGTCTAATAAGCTCCTAGGAGATGTTGAAGCTGCTGGTTTGTGGACTGCACTCTATGGAGCACTGGCCTGACTACAATGTGAATCTCCCCTGGCTCCCCGGCTTGGGCACTTCACAATCAGCACAACTATACACAGCTGTCTCTGGGCTCAAAGAGCAGAGAACCTTGGGAGTCCTTCAAGAAGCTTCCCTAACATCACTGCCTTGCAGTGTGGCTGCAGCTATGCTCCCTCAGAGACACACACTGCAGATCCTGCCCAACCCTGACTCCAAACAGACCCAGACCTGCTCAGTGTGTCATGCCTCACAGGACACCTGCTCCCATGACACCCACTATGAGCCCCTGCGCACCCCTCCCCAAGATGCTCCTGGACTATCCTGCTTATAGGTCTCAACAAAGGCAGGCACTTCCAGCTGGGCCACAAGTTCCCCCATCACCACCCAATATGACCTCCCTCAAGTTTTGTCCCCGGCTCGACATGAATTCCATCACCCCTTTCCCAAACCAAAGAAACAAATATCATGAACATCAGTGTGATGTTCCATTGTCTCCCATGGTCTATTCTGCTATCTCCCATGTGGGGCCCACTTTCATCTCCCCCAGGGAGCCCTCTTCTACCCCTAAAGCCAGTGATGCTTCCCCAAGCCCTGCCCCGAAACTGGCCTTCAGGCAGCCAGCACTAGTTGCCTCTGGCCCCTTAATTTCCCTGTGGCAATGGGTCTTGGCCTTTTAGGGTCATGGACAAGTTTGGGAGCTGTTGAAGCTAGGAACCCTCTAGAAAATCACACATGCACAAAACTTTCCCTATAGTTTGGGAGGCTCATAAACCTCCAAAGTCAATTCAAGGGCCTAAGTGAAGATACTGGGAAGGGAGCAGTCTCCAGGTCCTGGTTCCAGGCAACTACACTTAGGGGAATTAGGATAACCTTATTGCTTGCTGTTTCTAGGAGAAGGGACTCTTTCACACACACTTTCTTGTTTTATTTATACAATGCAAGATTTGTTCAATATTCATTGAAACTAGAGCTCGATATTCCCTGCTAAGGATGAGGAGATACATCATTACAAATTTCACTGACACAGATACCAAAGGCCGTCCCCTCCCCATCTTTGCCAGGGTCTAACAGGTGGCTGGAGTCATGGCTTTGCCCTCACGCCTACTGGAAGAAGGACAATGATAGTCCTGGAGTGATTCGGTGTGGGGGAGGGGGCGGGGAGGTGCCAGAACTGGGGGTGGGGTTGAATGACCCCTCAGCTCTGGGGATGGGTGTTCAGCCCATTCCAGAATGCCACAGAGCACGTGGGTCCAGATGCTTGTGGAACCCAGAGCTGGAACCTGCTGGATGTGGAGCTGCCCCTAAGCCGCACCCAGGAGCCAGGGGTGACCCTAGCCTCCCTCAAGCCTTGGACCCAGTACGCAGTGTTTGTGCGGGCCATCACACTAACCACTGATGAGGACAGCCCCCATCAAGGAGCCCAGAGTCCCATCGTCTACCTCCGAACGCTGCCTGCAGGTAAGCATTTGGAGGGCGCAAGAGTCAGTCAGACGCCTGCATCCATGAGAACAGGGGAGCACAGACATCAGAAATAGAGAAGCCGCAGCACTGAACACCTGGCCCACAGAGGCTGGGAGGCCAGATGCTTGAGTCCTAGAAAGAAGAGGAGGCATCTGCCTAGGTCCTTGCGGGGCTGGGATTGGGACAGTCCAGAGTCAGTAGCTGAGGGAACTCAAGGGCCTATGGCAGAGAAGGGGAGGACAGAAACAAAACAGTGAGTTCTAGGAAAGCAGAGATGAGGATCACCTACTCTTCGGGAGAACAGGGCTGTTGGACCCCAGAGAGAGGGGCTCATTACTAGACAGTATTCAAGAGGAAGCCCCACAACCCCTGAGTTGCATCCTTCTCGCACTCCTAGCTCCCACGGTGCCCCAGGACGTCATCTCCACGTCCAACTCCTCCTCCCACCTCCTGGTGCGCTGGAAGCCACCGACCCAGCGCAACGGGAACCTCACCTACTACCTGGTGCTGTGGCAGCGGCTGGCAGAGGACGGCGACCTCTACCTCAATGACTACTGCCACCGCGGTGGGCAGTGACGACGCGCAGGCCGGCCGCGGGGCGGGTGGGGAAGGGGAGATGGAGGCGCAGGGCCGGGGCAGATGGGGGAATCAGGGGCGGGTAGACGGCCTGTCTTACTAGTGTCTTCCCGCTGCGGCGCCAGGCTTGCGGCTGCCCACCAGCAACAATGACCCGCGCTTCGACCGCGAAGACGGAGATCCTGAGGCAGAGATGGAGTCTGGCTGCTGCCCTTGCCAGCACCCACCTCCTGGTCAGGTTCTGCCCCCGCTGGAGGCGCAAGAGGCCTCGTTCCAAAAGAAGTTTGAAAACTTTCTACACAACGCGATCACCATCCCCAAGTGCGAAGAGCGCTCGCGGCCTGGGCCGGTGTGATGGGTGGGGCCTGTGAGGGGTGGGTCTTGCTGGAGAGGTGGGGTTTGTGGGCGGGGCCTTGCTTGTGTGGACGGGGCCCGGGTTGTGGGTGCTTTTGGAGGCAGTGCGCGCTGCAGAGGGCATAGGGGTGCACACGGACAGGCCTGATAGGGCTACCCCTGGCCTCCCCAGATCCCCTTGGAAGGTGACGTCCATCAACAAGAGCCCCCAAAGGTGAGCAGGACTAGGGCCGGTGCTGAGGGGCGTGGCTTTTGGGGCTGGGCCTTGGCTCTGACTCGCTCTCCCCAGGGACTCCGGGCGGCAGCGCCGGGCAACTGGGCCCCTCCGGCTGGGGGGCAACAGCTCGGATTTCGAGATCCAGGAGGACAAGGTACCCCGTGAGCGAGCGGTGCTGAGCGGCCTGCGCCACTTCACGGAATACCGAATCGACATCCATGCCTGCAACCACGCGGCGCACACCGTGGGCTGCAGCGCCGCCACCTTCGTCTTTGCGCGCACCATGCCCCACAGTAGGTGACCCACACACGCACCTTCTATCCCCATCACCGACCCCGAGGACCCTGTGCAAGGGTTTGGGGTTTGACTTCTTGCTAACCCCAGAGCCTCGCTTTGCTTGCTCCTCTCAGTTCCCATAATCCCAAAGCTTTCCCCACCTCCCAGCTCAGCCCAGTTTAGCTTGGGTTTGAACATAAAGTGAGATGAACCACTTTTGGCCTGGCTGCTGGATGCCCCTTCCCGCAGGAGAGGCTGATGGTATTCCAGGAAAGGTGGCCTGGGAGGCCTCCAGCAAGAACAGTGTCCTTCTGCGCTGGCTCGAGCCACCAGACCCCAACGGACTCATCCTCAAGTACGAAATCAAGTACCGCCGCTTGGGAGAGGTAGGTGCCCGTGGGATCCCCATCCCAGTCCCGTTTTGTGCCTACATCGCCTTCCCAGCCAGCTGTTCTGGGTTACCCTCAGGAGGCCACAGTGCTTTGTGTGTCCCGTCTTCGATATGCGAAGTTTGGGGGAGTCCACCTGGCCCTGCTGCCCCCTGGAAACTACTCTGCCAGGGTTAGGGCAACCTCACTGGCTGGCAATGGCTCTTGGACAGACAGTGTTGCCTTCTACATCCTTGGCCCAGGTATACGCAGCCTCTGTCACAGACCTGTATCACCAAAAAGCCCCACCTGGTCCCCAGCCCCCCACAAGCCCCTCCCCTGCATCCTTCCCCATCCTCACCTCCCAGCATGGAAAGAGAAGCATGGCCTTCTCTCTGACTTCTACATCTTTGACTCTACCCTCTGCTGCCCTCTGACTGCCAGAGGAGGAGGATGCTGGGGGGCTGCATGTCCTCCTCACTGCCACCCCTGTGGGGCTCACGCTGCTCATCGTTCTTGCTGCCCTTGGTTTCTTCTACGGCAAGAAGAGGTGATGATAAGTCCCACCAGTCCCCACCCCCTTTTCTCCCTGAGCCCTCATCATAAAGTCTGTCAAAGGGAGGTAGATGAGACAGTAGAAAGACAGATCTTCCATACAGACAGTAACTCTTCCCCTGTGGTGACGTGGAGGAAACATACCTCTTAGCTAGGGTGACCAACTTATCCGGGTTAGCCTGGGATTTTCCTGGTTTTATCAGTAAAAGTTCCGCATCCTAGGAAACCCCTCATTCCAGCCACACTGGGATTGTTGGTCACCACAATCTCAGCACAAGCTGAGAAATAATAAAGCTGGTCCCTTATTAGGAGGAGAAGTAGGAGGCCTGGGGGTGTGTTCCAGAATGCCTGATGTCAGATCCTTCCAAGGCTGACTGCAAGAGGAAAATGGGACTGGACCTTGATCAGCTTGGCTATAGGGACTAGCTGATAGGGTGGAAGCCCCTTTACTCCTGTATCCTCCCTATTCCCTGTCGGAACCAGGAATAGGGCCAAGGCCAGCTTGGAGGGTACTTAGGGATCCCCAGCAGTCACCCTGACCAAGGCTGGGGGTGTGGTCAGTAACTTCCCTTCTCCTTGAAATGTCCTTCTTCCTTCTTCTGATGTTGCTCATTCCTTCCTGAGAACCCTTCCAACCTGACGCCCTCACCTCCCGTTGCAGAAACAGAACCCTGTATGCTTCTGTGAATCCGGAGTACTTCAGCGCCTCTGATAGTAGGTCTGGGAGTGGGTGGGCAGGTGGTATGGGAAAGGGAGACAGGAGAGGAGCAGAGACAGACTTCCAGGAGACCTTCTTGCAGAAGATAGCCTTGGGACCGGAACCCTTCAGAAGAGAAGAGAAGTTGGCGGGTGAGGTATGGCAGAGAGCACATCTTTGCTTTGCGACCCTCCAACTCTTTGCAGTGTACGTCCCTGATGAGTGGGAGGTGCCTCGGGAGCAGATCTCGATAATCCGGGAACTGGGCCAGGGCTCTTTTGGGATGGTATATGAGGGCCTGGCACGAGGACTTGAGGCTGGAGAGGAGTCCACACCCGTGGCCCTGAAGACGGTAAATGAGCTGGCCAGCCCACGGGAACGCATTGAGTTCCTCAAGGAAGCTTCTGTCATGAAAGCCTTCAAGTGTCACCATGTGGTAAGGGAGAGCCAGAGGCATTGTCAGGGTCATAATTAGCGTAAAGGTCATGTGGTAAGAAAGAAAGGATCAGAGATGAGGTTAGGGCACAATTAAGGTCAAGATTGGGACCATGGTTAGGATCCTAATTGGGGTGAAGGTCATGGTTAGGGTTAGAGTCAAACGGTCATAGTAGGGCCATGGTAGAGTCATGGCTAGGGCTGAGATCAATCATGATTGGGGCTCAATATTGGGTGTCCAGATCATTATTAGAGTCCTGATTGGGCTCAAGGCCAAAGTTGGGCTAAGTTCATGATTGTGATGATCATCAGATATGATGAAGGTCATGGGTTAGGGTCAGGGTCATTGTTAGGTCAGGAGTCAGGTTATAGTCATGGTTGGGGTTAGGGTCAGATTTGGTGTCTGAGTCAGACTGTGGTCATAGCAGATCAGGCTTTTGGCCATATGGGTCAATGGGAGCTAGGGGGTTTGCTAGGCCCTTTGTCTGTCCCAGGTGCGTCTCCTGGGTGTGGTGTCTCAGGGCCAGCCAACTCTGGTCATCATGGAGTTAATGACCCATGGGGACCTCAAGAGCCATCTTCGATCTTTGCGGCCTGAGGCAGAGGTAGGGAACAGGAAGACCCTGAGCGAGCCCAGGGGCTGGTGGTGAGAGAAGGGTTGGGCACAGTGTGGGAGGTGGGGGCCAGTTCTGGACAGGAGACCAGCCTCTGGCTTCCTTCCTCACCAGCCCCCAATCTTGACTCTAGAACAACCCTGGGCTCCCACAGCCAGCACTGGGGGAAATGATCCAGATGGCTGGTGAGATTGCAGACGGCATGGCCTACCTTGCTGCCAACAAGTTTGTGCACCGAGATCTAGCAGCCCGCAACTGCATGGTGTCCCAGGATTTCACCGTCAAGATCGGGGGTACAGAGGGTGCCAGACAGATGAGGGCGGCCTGAAAAGTAGAGAGACTCCCTTAAGCTAGGCATCAGGAAACCCACAGCCCTGGTCCTGACAGCCTGTGAGACCCTTGGCAAGTCACCCTCACTCTGGATCTTAGTCTCTTGTCTGAGGGCAGAGGGGTTTGGATGGGATGAGCTCTGAGGTCCATTGAGCCCCCACTTTCCAGGGTTCTTGGTGACTGGAGGATGAGAAGATTGGGAGAGGTATTCCAGGGGCGGGAGCAAGTGTGTGGCTCTTATGCCCCACGCCTCCTCCACCCTCTCCCTCACTTTCCAGACTTCGGGATGACTCGGGACGTGTATGAGACAGACTATTACCGCAAGGGTGGGAAGGGGCTGCTGCCCGTGCGCTGGATGGCCCCTGAGTCCCTCAAAGATGGGATCTTCACCACCCACTCGGATGTCTGGTGGGGCCGAGCTGGAGCACAGGGCTCCAGGGATGTGGAGGTGGGATCTGGGGAGGGGCCTGGAACACCCCCGTCCCTTAGAGTGCACCAAGCAGCACAAAGGGTGCTGGGCTCAGGAGCTCCTGCATGCCCTCCAGGTCCTTCGGTGTGGTACTCTGGGAGATTGTGACCCTGGCTGAACAACCCTACCAGGGCCTGTCCAATGAGCAAGTGCTCAAGTTCGTCATGGATGGCGGAGTCCTGGAGGAGCTGGAGGGCTGTCCCCTTCAGCTGTGAGTCACCTCCCCTGCCCCTTCCTCACTGATGATCTACCTACAACCCTCCCCCACCCGGCCCCACGATTCTGGCTCACCTCCTCTGATGCTTTGACATCCACTGACCCTCAGTTATGAGCACCCCCCGTTCCAAACCCCCACGACTCCCATTTAATCCCTTCTCACTCTCCCAGGCATAATGGCCCACGATCCCCACTCCTACCAACTGACCCTTCAGTGCAGGAGGCTGAGAGTGCGGCAGGGGCTCCCGGATGCCTCTGACCCTGCTCCCCACACCCACCAGGCAGGAGCTGATGAGCCGCTGCTGGCAGCCGAACCCACGCCTGCGCCCATCTTTCACACACATTCTGGACAGCATACAGGAGGAGCTTCGGCCCTCCTTCCGCCTCCTCTCCTTCTACTTCAGCTCGGAGTGCCAGGGGGCCCGGGGCTCCCTGCCTCCCACCGATGCAGAGCCTGACTCCTCACCTACCCCAAGAGGGGCTTCATCAGACTGCAGCCCTCAAAATGGGGGTCCAGGGCACTGAGGGGCACCCCATTCCCTGGCTGGCTGGCCTGCCATGGGGAGAGAGGAAGGGACCCGACCTCTGTGGCTGAGATGTCTGAATGTTCACCCCCACCCCCACCCATGGCAAGGGGTGGCCGAGGGTGGGGCAGAGAACAGGAGCAGGGAAGGCTGTGGGGGTGGGCAGAGGGGTCTAACCACAGGAGCTTCTCAGACTCTGAGTCCCTCGTGGGAAAGCAAGCAGGGTCAAAGCCAGAGGAGTAGAGATCAGGCCAGGGACAGACATCCTGCCCTCAGAGAAAGGGACCCCACTCAGACTAGGAAGAGGGGACCCGCCCACCCTAGAGGTCCTGCCCCTCAGTTTGGGGTCTCCTGTGGACAGGTAGGGCCATCGACATGTTTGAAATTAGATGAGCAATCAGAAGCAGGCCTGGGGCGCTCTCCATGCATGTGTGGGAGGCGGGGTCGGGGGTCCACATGACTCCCTTGCTTGCCACTGCTTTTCAACTCCTCCCCTTAGCTCCACTGACCAGGTGGTGTGGGGAGAACCCAAGGGCCTGGGGAGTAGTTCCCAGCCTGCCTGCCCTCACCTCCTCCTCTCCTCTTGCCCTGCCCAGGGCTCCCCAAGCTTGGTGCTCCTTCCTCCTTTCTTCCAGGGGCATCCCTTGGAGTATAGTCATCCTTTCTCCAGTCCCTCCCCTCAATGATTAGCCCTGGATGCTTAAGGCTTTCAGAGCCTGGTCTTCCTCCCTCCCCTCACCCTCGCCCCGCCCCGCCCCCACTCCTGCCTCTCATGGGAAGACTGGAGAAGGCACAATAAATGCCGAGGCCTGTTTGTACCCTGGTCCCAGGCAGCCATTATCTCTCCATCTACATGGTGTTAACACTAGATGAACTTCCTTTCTCCCTCCTCTGGGACTCGAGGTGGTGACCCTACGGCAGAGACACAGGATAAATACACTGCTGTCAAACACCACCTCCATGAGGACCCGAGCAGCCAGGGTTGCCATGGCAGTGAGGCAGAACAATTTGCAATTATCTCCTGCTCAGGACCAGGAGTGGTTGAGCCCGGCAGGGAACCTTTGTGTCTGGCCTCCAAGCAGAACCAACCTGTCCCCAACATCTCATCTTAATTTCATCCCTTGTTATGTCTGTTATATCGGTCCACTGGATAGGTATTTTCTGGAGTGTCATAGGACACACTTTAAGTGGTCAGACATGGGGCAGGGGAGAGGCCCTGATGACATCACCTGTTCATGCCAGATGCCCCCACCCAAGCCAGGGGACACACAGCAGAGCAAGGTCTGTGCGTCTGGCACCCTGTGGTTATCCTGGGAGGCCAGAATCTCAGTGTTCATCTGAGACACCATTGAGGCATGTGGATGTTGCACAGGAGAGTCAGTTCCCAGGTTTTTCTGCCAGTGCCATGAGGGCATTTGAGAGGGAAGGTTGCAAAAGAATGGCTTCAAACCTTGACGAAGGGGGTGGCAGCAGGAGGGGCTGCCCACGGCTCAGAACTCTTTAGCTTCCTGCACCCAAGGGCTTGGGGTATAGCTGCCATGCCACACACATGCCATGCGCTCTGGGTCTGGCAAGATGAGCCCTTCTGTGCACCCTTGCTCATGCCCACCAGCAGCTGTCCTGCAAACCACAGCTCCCTCACACCAGAGTGGAGTGGGCACGAGTCTGCGTGAGGCCGTCTCTATGACAACAACTACCCTGTTATCCCCACAGGGTCAGGGTGGGCAGCAAGGACCACCTGTGTGGAGCCCCACCCCGCCCCTGCCCCACATTGGTGACTGAAGCAACAGTGACCCCTAATGGTCACCAGCAGAACCGCAGCTAAGGGAGAAAGTTGGGGAGTTTGGGCTTCCCTGCCTTCTGTTGCTGGGTCTCTGAGAGGCCTCCAGGAGGGTGGAAGGGTGGAGAGACTCCACGCAAGCCCTGGCTCTGAGACCTGCACACTCACACAGAGCACACAGGCACGCCTGCATTTGCAAACGCCCACAGGGCAGCAGTGGGGTCAACCCCTCTCCCCACCACCTATGCCCCCTAACCCTCACAGTGCTGGTCGCCTGGATGTGGAAATGCTTAAGGAAGGGATTGGAAGTCGAAGAAAAGAGGGCTTCATTAATATGCCGTCGGGGCTGCATCTGCAAAGATGGGCAGGTGGTGGCTGGTCCAGAAATACTTCTGGGGGAAGGATGTAGGGATGCTAGGAAACGAGCTCTATTGCTGTCCAAGTCCCAGAAAAGAAGTGGATTTAACTAAGTAGCAAGATAGATGGAGGCTGGACTTCAGGAGGGACTTCCCAACGCCACAGGGAAGCTTTGGGGAGGGAAGACGTGTCTCCTATCTGAGAGACAGTTGCAGACAGACAACAGGTTGACCTGGAGAAGGAAGGATGGACACCTACCACAGAGGCAGAACAGTAAATGCAGCGACTAAAATCCAGAAACACCCATCTTGGTCCCCCTCCTCTTCCCCAGATTCAGACAGAACTCCAGAAAAAAAAACAAAACAAAACAAACAAACAAACAAAAAAACCCTGTAGCTGGCTGGGAGAAGACAGGTGAGCATAAAAGAATGGCATGTTTACCATCCATCCCTCAAAACTGTCCCTGTGGCCTTGTGGCAGATCCTCCACCCATGGGGACTCTGGATCTCATACCCTACCCCCTCTAAGCTCAGGAACAACTGGTGCATCTTTGTAGGGGCCAGGAGAACAGGTTGGAGTTCTCTGGGGAGAGAGGCCCAGAGGCCTGGGGGAGGAGGTGGAAATGGTCTGAAGTCAGGTGAGCTGTGCCACTGAGCCAGTCCTCGGTGGCAGCGAGATGAGGCTCCTCTTCCTCTGGGCTCACAGTTATTCTTCCTCTAGGCTCTGGCTATGGAGCAGAGGGTTGTTCCTGGCTGTCACCAAGTAGAAAGAAGAATCGGGTACAAGGACATGAGAGCTCAGCTTCTGACACCTGATTTTACCAACGTCTTTTATCCCGCCCTGTAATACCAAGCTCCAAGTCCCGGGAACTTGGATGGCAGAGTGCCAGGTCTCAGACGCCCAGCCGAGGGGCAGTCCTGGAGCAGACACTTTGGACCTTGCCCTTGGCCCAGTGTCGACACACTGTGGAAGCTCCTCCCCTGGTCCATTAGGTGTTTGACATCTTCTCCAGGTTCTGTTGAGGGCTAAGGACAAAGGGGATGTTAGTATGTGACCGCCAACCCACAGCGAAGGTCTTCCCGCTTCCAGCCAGAGACTCCCATACACAACTCCTCAGGCCAACACCACCTGCTCCCAGCGGTGGGACTGAAGTTTTGGTCTCCTCCCAGCCCTGTGAGGTCAACTGACAAAGTGCTGACATTCCCTGCCCACCCCCTTTCTTTGCACAGGAGGCAGAGAGCTTGAACCACCTGGGTCATCTCCTGGTCATCCACCATGAAATTGAGCCCCTCTGGGTTACTTGTCCAAGGCCCCACTAGTAAGTGATCACTAGGGTGGCACCATCCACTGCTGGAGAGGGTGGGGAATGTAGCATCCTCTTGAATGTGTGCCAAATAAGGAATCCAGGTGGGCAGAGCTGGGGATGGGTTTAGTGCAGATGATACTCGGTGAGCCCCTGGACCCTGGATGCAAAGCTGAAGTGAAGGGTGCTTGGGGAGCCCTGGCACATAGTGTACAAGGTACCTAGTGAGCCCCTGGTACACAGTTGGAGCCCAAGGTGCTTGGTGAGCCCCGGATGCACAGTCTGACGGGAAGGGCACTTGGTGAGACAGGAGCTGGAGATCAAGTCCTCAGCTGCAGCTGATACCTGGCTGAAGCACACTCTTTAAAGGGGCCACATGGCTCAGAGTTCTGATGTCCTTGCTGTTGAAAAGTGGCCTGGCCAGGCGCGGTGGCTCAAGCCTGTAATCCCAGCACTTTGGGAGGCCGAGACGGGTGGATCATGAGGTCAGGAGATCGAGACCATCCTGGC
>NW_012104454.1:1259492-1268863 GCF_000951045.1 Mandrillus leucophaeus | reverse complement strand
TGGCGTGAACCTGGGAGGCGGAGCTTGCAGTGAGCTGAGATCCAGCCACTGCACTCCATCCAGCCTGGGCGACAGAGCCAGACTCCGTCTCAAAAAAAAAAAAAAAGAAAAAAAAAGAAAAGTGGCCTGATGGGCAATGGGGCAACTATTCAGAATGGGTGTGGCGAGGGGTGGGGTGATCCCTGGGTGTGGATATCTGGATTTCCCTAACTCTGAAGTATTTGCCCTTCTCCAAAGTCAGGAGATCTAGACCCCTGCCCAGGATCTTGGCTAATTGCATAGCTTGTCCAGCCCCAGCTTAGATATGCTCTTCATTCAGCCCTGTGAAATATGCTCCTCATTCAGTCCTGTGAAATGTGCTCCTCATTCAGTCCTGTGAAGGCAGCACATCTGAATGGTTTGGCCTCCCCGACTTAGCAGGCCCAGAGTTGCAGGCAGAGTCTAGCCTCTCCCCGGCTTCATCACTCCCACCATGAAAGAGGAGGGAGGAGGGAGGGGCATAAGGGAAGCACTCACAGGATGAAGGTAGGACTGAAGTTCCAGGGCCAAAAAGTGAGGCTAGTTCAGGGACAGAAGGCATTCCCTCTTGTGTCTCTCCCCACCTCTCCTTCCACACAGAGGGAGGTAGCTGTCAAGCACCAAGGCCTCTAGATGTAAGAGGGAGGACAAAGAAGAATGGAGATGCCAGGTAGGTCATGAGGAGAGAAAGAAACAGAGTGGGGTGTGGAAGAGAGAGGCAGCGGTAGGGAGGCAGGAACTCAGAAACGTCCCTATGCACAGCTGTAGAAGCTCTGAGGACACCCCGGGACATTTTACCCAGCCCTGCCCCTTTGATGTCTGTGGGTCTGTCCCCCAACCCTCCCCACTTGTGAACAACAGGGGGACTTCCTGCTCAGTCGTTTCTGGAGATGAGACAGGTCCCATCCTGGGGGCCCGCTCTGGCTCCCAGCTTCCCAGGTGTGTCACGCTGTGTCTTAAGCAGAACTGGACAGGAGAAGCAGGGTGGGCAGACACGCAGGAGGAGACAGGGGAGGATAGATGAAGCAGAGAAGACGAAGGTGGCAGCCAGGAGGAAATTCTGAGACGGTGAAGAAAGATTCTCAAGAAAATGAGACAAAAAGGACAGAAGTTGACAGCAGGGTCAGACAAGAAGCGGAGAGGGAGAAGGGGCCTGGCCAGCATCCCTCCCTAGATGGCGGCGACTTCTGGGGCATGGGAGGCACAGGTGTGAAGGAGGCAGGGGTGCCTCTTTTGGAAGCAGAATTTCCTAGGGGAGAGACCTTCATGCTGGAAGGCCAAGAGCTGAAATAAGATAATGGATGCCCAGTGCTTTGTAAGCTATAAAGCACTATACAAATTATTGTCATTGTTATCTGGTTGTGATATCATTTACAAAGATATTGCAGAAGTACATTTAGTGACATGGAAAGATGGCCACGATGAACTGTGGCGTGAAAAGAGCAGGTTACAAATAATATAAATGATGCCATTTTTTACATTTCCATGTACAGATTCAGAAAAAAATATCTGGAAGCATAAATATGCATCTGGGTGATGAGTTGTGGATGATTTATATCTTCTTTTTGCTTCTCTGTATTTTCTCTTTGTGTTTTTTAAGGAACATACATTATTCATGCAGGGAAAAACAAGCAGTTTGCTTTGAAAAGAACAAGGCTTCCTGCCCAGAGGTCTGGGCTCAGGATGAGTGAACAGAGCCTTACAGCCCCCCGCTCTGCCCCCTCACTACCTGGGTGTGTACCACAGGCTGTCTCATACATACTCTCCAAGAAGAATTTTTTCCTCCATGTTTTAGGCTGGGCCAAAGTCCATTTTCTTGAGTTCAGGATTGGCAGCATGTTTTTGTAGCCCTATCATGTCTTCCATCCCAGGAGACATAACACAGGTGGGAAGTAAAGAAAAGCAGACACTTCTCAGAGATTCCTAGCAACCCTAGGCTTACCCCAAGGGAGGCCAATAGCTCTCTGCTTACAGGATCTTTGGGGCCACAAAAAGTGAGGGCACCTTCCCCTCCCAACCCTGTGGGGTCGGCCTCTGCCTATAGTGGCTCAAACTCCTAAGTCTGGGTTCCCACACCCTTCCATTTCTCACACATTCCATGCTCATCGCCCAGGCATGTCTCCTTTTTCCATTCCTTCCCTCATTCTCTGCCCACCCTTTCCTCCCAGTCTGAGTGTGGACTATCACACCCCTTGAGGCCTTCCCCAAATTCTTCCTCACCGGGATCCCACTCTCCTCTCTTTCCCAACCTAAAAATACAACCTCCCCGCCGCCACCTGCTCCACTCCTGAATCTCCTCCCCTAGAGCCACTCATCCCCACCTACCCAGAATAGTTTTTGTTCTGTTTCATGTTTTGTTTTGTTTGTTTGTTTGTTTGTTTGTTTTTGAGACACGGTCTCTATCACCCAGGCTGGAATGCAGTCAGAATAACATTTAACATCAGTAACTCCTTACGCTGGCAAAGAGTTTTCTATTTCCAAATTAGACTTTTTAAAATCTACTTTAGAGAGGGCAGCATCAATGATCTGAGAAGCAAAATGACTCGCCTAAGATCACATAGCCAGTTACTGGAGGTCCAGCCCACACCCACTACCCCAATCTGCCTCGAGGACTGAGAATACAGCTGCATTTTCCTCTCTTGGCCTTCAGTCTCTGTCTATAGTTATAAATTGTATCTTCCCTGTCCCTAGGCTGTGGCATTTAAGCCTTCTACTTCTAGCTGCAACCTGCCTTTTCAGCGTCATGATATGCCCCAGCCTAATACAAAGCCCATGTTTCAATCAGTTTAGACTCTTCCCTGACAGCTTGTACCGTGTCACCTACCACCAAGCCTGGGACTTGCATCTTCTGAGACTGGCCTTCACATCTGTCCCCATTCCCTCCTCTGCATCCTCGGTCTCTGTGGCTTCCCCATGATGCCCTTTCTGATCTCTATACTGCCCACAGGGCACTAAATACCTATTACCATACACAGCTATGGTATGAGTGTTAGGGGTCCCCTTAGGAAAACAGAAACCACTCTAGGTATTTCCACAGAGAGATAGTATTGAATATAAGGGATTGACTTTACTGGTGTGAAAGCGTTGACAAGTGAAAAGAGAACACTAAGTAACACAGAGATAACTGCAGGAAGAAGCTAACTCCCCTAGGCTGGGGGAACAAAGAGGTGAGGCTGAGGTTGTGAGAGTCTAAAAATTCAAAGGGACCCTATAGAGGTGGGGTCTCTCAGAGGAGGAGGTGGTGCTGCCCAGCTGGTACCCCAGCAATACTGAAAGGAAACAAACAGAAAGAAGTGAGTCTCCCTGCAGTACCCACTACTGGCAGAACCTAACAGAGCAGGCAAAGGAGTCTGGGAAGCGTGATTGGCAGAGTTTCAGCCCCAGCCTTACAGAGTAGAGTATAGAAGGGAAGGTTTAGTGCCAAGAAACAATAAACAAGTGACCAGCATCATGGTAGCTATTATTTTTCTTATACCTAAAATATATTGAGCACCTACCACATGTCTACGCTTGACATACTTTTTTTTTTTTTTTTTTTGAGACGGAATCTCGCTCTTGTTGCCCAGGCTGGAGTGCAGTGGTGCGATTTCAGCTCACTGCAACATCCACCTCCCAGGGTCAAGCAATTCTCCTGCCTCAGCCTCCCGAGTAGCTGGGATTACAGGTATACGCCACCATGCCCAGTTAATTTTGGTATTTTTAGTAGAGACAGGGTTTCACCATGTTGGCCAGACTGATGTCAAACTCCTGACCTCAGGTGATCCGCCCGCCTCGGCCTCCCAAAGTGCTGGGGTTACAGGCATGAGCCACCATGCCCAGCCTTGACATACACTTTAACACACAAAACAATCTGGTAAGCTCACACTATTGCTGACATTTACAGATGAGGAAACTGAGCCTTACAAAAGTCAAATAACTTGCTCAAAGTCCCACAACTAATAAATGGCAGAGCTGGGATTCAAAGTGAGATCGGTACACATATTTTCCACTGTATCACGCTGCGTACATGATGCACCACTCTGGACCGAGAGGGCTTTGGAGATGGGTGGGCATAAGTCCTTATGAGCAGGATGGTGTCTGTATGGCCCCAGCACCAAAATGTCTTTAGCAAATAGTGATGTGTTGAATACCCACTCACAGCAGGTCCTGCAGTGGGTGAAGAAGTCTCACAAAGATGGGCAAGAACAAGCCCCTGCCCTGAGGGGTATGCTGCCTGCTGGGAGAGAAGATACGTAGACACACAATTGCAGTACACCATGGTGAACCCTCATGGAGCTGTGTAAGAACCAAATGCTACAAGGGCACCATAAATGATGGCATGAGGATGATGAAACTCGTATCTTGATGCTTCCCTGCTGAAAATCCTTCAATGACTCCCCAGTGCTGATGAGGTAAGCACATAGCTTGCAGGCAGGCCTACCTCTAGGTTTCATCTCTCAAGCCTCCTGCCCCTTCACACCCATACCATCCTCCAGAGGGCTTTGCAACTGTAGGCCTGCATGCCCTCATTCACTTTGCTCCTGCTACTCAGCATCCTCCACTCTCCTCCACCTCTCCCTTCCCATATATCTTGAGGATCGCCTACTCCCCCTTTAAATCAGCTCTTTCAACTGCTGCCTCCTCTCTGAAGCCCTTACTGATTTCTCTTCCCCTTGCAATCTCATCCTAGGCAGAATAGACCACTCCTTCTTACACCCCTTCCCCCAAATCTTTGCTTCAAAGTTAAACTCCAAATGACCTGGATTTGTTTGCCTATATGTCTTTCTTGCCCTCATGCCTCATTTATCTTTGTATCCCTTGAAACCATAACAAACTCCAGCACATTCTAGGCTTCAAATAGATGCTTGATGAATTAATGACAACAAACCAATTAGGGGCAGAGAGTACAAAAAGGAAAAAATATACTACCTTGAGAGCCAGACCTGAACTGAATCTTGGTTCAACATACTTAACTAAAACTAGTTAAGTTTAGTTTGCTCCAGCAAAGTTATTGGTAATTTACTTCAATCCTCAGGTTAAGTCACCTGTCAAATGGAAAATCTACCACGTACCTCGGGACACATGATCCCTGAGCCAAAGCATCAGCTGGATCAGCTGCCTCTTCTGTCAGGTGCTCAGGGATGATGTTGGGACCAGATGTGAGGACCTCAGTCCCTGGGGCTACACTAGGAAGTCTGGAGGCCTGACTGCCATGACTCCTCCTCAGCCACCAAGTCTACACTCAGCCACGACAGAGGAGGGAAGAGTGAAACCCTTCAATCTCCCCTCCCCTCTAGCCCTCTAGTTCCAGCGCTCAGAGTCTGCGAGATCCTCAATTCCCTCTAACATCTTTCTGCCCTAACCATCACATCCTCTAGTTGCTGTGATACCTTCAGCTTCATGGGTCCCTCAGAACATCTGGAGCCTCCTTGGGTTCTCTCGGGTATCTCTTGGTATCCTTGAGACCACCAGGATACCAAGCAGTTTCCCTCCCTGATGACTGCCAAGCAGTCCTGGAACTTGGCTGTCAAGTCGCCAAGCACTCTCTCTGCCAGCCTCTCCAGATTCCCAGGCTCTCTCGTTCTCTTCACCATCCCTCTCCACCCCCTCCAGGTACTGCCGGCTCTGATCCAGAACCATCTGGACACACAGCCACCTGACACAGGACTACAGCTGCTGCGGGGCTCCTCCCCCTGCCCTCCTGTCACCGTTGCCCCAGCCAGTTCATTGCAATTCAGTCTAACAGCAAATTCAGCCTCAGGAAACTTCTGGCAGCAAAGTACACACCGCAGGAGAGAGAAGGAGAGAAGTGGGAAAGGCAAGCTGATCTGACCCAGCGTGCTCCTGCCACAGCTCCAAGTGACCCCCCTGCCTCCACATCCTTGCTAAAGCCCTTCCCTATGCTCGGGACACCCTCTCCACCTATGACTTCTTATTGGGATTCTGCTTAGCTCTCAAGGCCCAGCCTAGATGCCCCTAGACTGCACTCTCTTGAGTCTCCTCCCCTTCTCTCTAGGATGTAAGCCCCTCGAGGAGAAAGGATGACATTTGGGAGCCCTTTCAGGGCCCTGCAGCATGCAGGGTTGAAGGGAGAGATAAAACCAGAGGGGAGACCTGAGGTCTGACCCTCAGCCCTAGTCAGCAAGAACAAGAAGGTTGCTAAATGCTCCCTTCAGGATTCCGGGGGCTGGTAGAAAAGAAAGGAAGAAAATACCCAAGCCTCTGATGGCTGGCACATCCATTTGCTGATAGAATCCCAGAACCCTGCTGGGCGCAGTGGCTCACGCCTGTAACCCCAGCACTTTGGGAGGCCAAGGTGGCAGGATCACCTGAGGTCAGGAGTTCGAGACCAGCCTGACCAACATGGCGAAACTCCATCTCTACTAAAAGTACAAAAATTGGCCGGACCTGGTGGTCCATGCCTGTAATCCCAGCTACTCGGGAGGTTGAGGCAGGAGAATCACTTGAACCAGGAGTCGGAGGTTGCAGTGAGCAGAGATCACACCACTGCACTCCAGTCTGGGTAACAGAGCAAGACTCTGTCTCAAAAAAAAAAAAAAAAAAAAGAATCCCACCTCTCTTCTAGAAAGGTCTTCTTCCCCCATTTACCAGACAGCAACTGAAGCTTGGAGAGATCAAGTAACTTGCCCAGGTTCACCTGGGCACAAGGGTGGAGGAGGGGTGAAGACATAATAAGAGAGGCTATTTCCCAGCTAACTCTATCCCAGTGAAATGTCGAGGCACACCGGAAATTCCTATCAGTCTCATAACCTGGGCTGCATGTAGGCAATGCTGTCATGGAGGGCTCAGCTGTTCCAGTGTCCAAGACAGCCCTCTCTGTTTGACAGAGCTGCTGTCCTGGACCCAGGCTTCCACACACAGAGTAACTGATTCCATTTTAAAGGTATTGCAGTGATTACAATGTGTATCAAAGTGGTAAGCACGTTTCCAGAAGTGGGCTGTGCAAAGCAGAGTTCAGGCCATGCAGCGCGGAGCCACAGATGGGCAGTGCTGAGACTGCCCTGTTGCCTGAAGAGCAATGCTTAGACAGCAGGCTTCGGAGAGAATGGCAGTCAGGTGTTTGAATGCCAACAATCAGACTCACTGCTCTCCTTGTTTGGCCCTTTTCAAATAGAAAAAGACAACTGGGCCAAGCGCAGTGGTTCACGCCTGCAATCCTAGAACTTTGGGAGGTCGAGGCTGGTGGATCACCTGAGGTCAGGAGTTCAAGACCAGCCTGGCCAACACGGTGAAACCCACATCTCTACTAAAAATACAAAATTAGCCAGGTGTGGTGGCGGGCACCTGTAATCCCATCTACTCGGGAGGCTGAGGTAGGAGAATCCCTTAGAACCTGGGAGGCAGAGGTTGCGTGAGCTGAGATTGTGCCACTGCACTCCAGCCTGGGTGACAAAGCAAAACTCTGTCTCAAAAAAAGGAAAAAAGAAAAAGACAACTGGTTTGAGTCTGGGGGTCGATACTTGGGCGCAAGCAGTCCTACTCCTTAAAGTGTCATCCTACCCAGAGCTGGGCCCAGTGAGAGACCGTCCATCCCCAAGGGCCTCCCTGTCCAAAAGGCCGGATCCTGAAGGTGGCCAGGACTCTGGAACTCTCTGCAGAACCTGGGCTGCGGAGGCAGACTTCTGGGCTGGAGGGACCTGTGCAGCCACTCCACAGCCCTCCCCACTGCCTTTTTAGTTCCTCCCCATCTTCGGTCCTGCTCTGCTCCACCCCATAACTGAAGAGGGGGATAAGGGATGCGGGGAGCCTTGTTCTGTGGCTGTGCTATGTGCTGTAGGTGGTGGCACCCACTGTCCCTGTTGGGACACTCTCCCTAGAGCTTGAATGGCTGGCTTCTCACCTGTCACCTCATGGAGAAGCCTTCCAAAAGCATCACCTACCCTACATCTAACACCCTACACTGTCATCCTCATACCTCCTATTCGCTCCTATTGTGAGCTGAAATCACTTTTCCTATTTGTTCATAAGTTTATTTCTCTCTCCCCCACCAGAATAAAGGCTCCCAGAGAGCGAGGCTGTGCACATCTTGTTTGCTGCTATATCCCCAGGGCCTGGCACTGCCAGCTACATCAAGGGAGGGCTCCACTCTTGAATGAGCTGACTGGATGGACTTCCACTTCTTATTACTCCTCTAAGGATATGATAAATAGAACAATGATAATAATTCCAGCCTGACAGCAGCAGCCTTTTACAGTTGACAAAGCAATCACTGAGTCACTGGTCATTTCCTACGTACAATGACTTAGTCTGGGTTATTCCCATTTTACATATGGGGAAACTGAGGCTCAGAGGGCCTCTAGGATTTGCCACAAGCCACGCAGCCTTTCTGGTGGCAGAGCAGAGACTCAAAAAGACCCTGACTCCCACCACTCTCCTTCCATAGCCTCACAGTCATCCGTACAGGGAAGGGTAAACCACAGCTCCTTCTTCCTCATCATCCTCGTCCATGCGGGTGCCCGTGGCAAACACAGGCGTGTGAGTGAAGAATCATCTGCCACACACAGAGGCCAACCCACGCCTGTGCATGGAGAGAAGCGTGGAGGCAGCCTGTGAGGCAGCCCAGCCGGGAGCATGGAGGAGGAGTCAGCACAAGCTGCCTCTCCCTGGAGGGGCTGTTATCCTCTAAACCTTCCTTTTCTTCCTTTCTTTGCTTTTTTTTCCCTCAAAATATCAATACATAGTTATTCAGCATATCCTGCATGCCAGCATTTTACCAGGCACTGAGAATTCAACATAAATAAGACAAGGTTACCACCTCAGAGTGGAAACAAATGAAGAAAATAAACTCGAAACCTATCACTTCTGTCATTGATTTATTGTCTATTCAAGTAAGTCAGTTGATCTTTGAGCCCACTATAATATATTAAAAACCAAGCAAATGACCTAATTTATCAATATCAATATAATATTTCAATTGCAAATGGCCTTATAATTTTCAAACATTGGATATATTATAGGCTGGATGTGATGGCTCATGCCTGGAATCCCAACACTTTGGGAGCCTGAGGCAGGAGAATCGCTTGAGCCCAGGAGTTTGAGGCCAGCCTGGGCAACTTAGGCCCCTATCTCTAAAAAAAAAAAAAAAGATATATTAATATACTACATAATATTTTGTGAAATAAGTTTTTTTCATACCTTCATAAGAACAAGGAATGATTTTACTAGGCCTGGCTCATTATAAATTCATGCACTAATTCTATAATAAAGCCTGATTTAGAAACCCAGTCAGACACATGGCAGACCCACAGAGAAAAAGTAGCTGTTGAAGTCAGCGCCAGAAGCTGACCATTTCAGGTTCATAGTCTCTCACTTCCATTTCACTTCTTTTGTTGCCTAATTTTTCTTTTTTCTTT